>NC_135637.1:44845995-45153377 GCF_053574225.1 Canis aureus
TGTCAGTGGGTCAATTTCCCCAACTTTTCAGAATGCAGTGCACAAGCATCCCTGCAAAGGCTGATTGGTTCCCACCTCGAAATTCTCGTAGGAATCTCCTGCCCTGTACCTGTTCTAGAGAGGTGACCACTGATGGCATCCCTACAAGTCAGTTCTCACCTAAACCAAGGTGCCCCTTTGCTGCCTATCCAAGGTGATAGAGTGGCCTGACATCTTGGGATAAGGAGGGGTGAGGCCAGCGGGAGTAGCCACTCTCACCCGTCTGCCACCTAAATGATCCTGCTTCCTCTGGATCTTGTGAAAAACCGAGTCCTAATCCAGAGCTTAGCGAAGCTTAATATTTTTTTTTATTTTTATTTATTTATGATAATCACACAGAGAGAGAGAGAGAGAGAGAGAGGCAGAGACATAGGCAGAGGGAGAAGCAGGCTCCATGCACCGGGAGCCCGGCGTGGGATTCGATCCCGGGTCTCCAGGATCGCGCTCTGGGCCAAAGGCAGGTGCTAAACCGCTGCACCACCCAGGGATCCCTGAAGCTTAATAATTTAAACGGTGATATTCCTTTTAGAAGGCTGAGGAAGTAAGTGGAACACCTATGGTCTCTCAGCGGGAGGCCTGTGCTGCTTGTGGATGAGGCTTCCCAGGGTGTCACCCCCAGGGCCAGTCTCCTTTGTTTTTGTTTTTTTTTAAAGACTTAATTTATTTATTCATAAGACACACATACAGAGAGAGAGAAAGCGGCAGAGACACAGGCAGAGGGAGAAGCAGGCTCCTTACAGGGAGCCCGACCTGGGACTCAATCCCAGGTCTCCTGGATCAGGCCTGGGCTGAAGGCGGGGCTAAACGGCGGAGTCCCCGGGGCTGCACAGGTCTCCATCCTTTAACCTGTCTTGGGGACCCCAAGGCCACCAGAGGTAAGCAAAGGCAGGTTCAGAGTGCTGGATTGCCAGTCCTTATGTGCACTCTCCAGATGAACCTTAGGCTAGCAAGGAATCCTATTTTGGGGGTTTTTTTGTATATTTTTTTATTGTAGTTTGATATGCCAGCATGTAGCATAACACCCAGTGCTCCTCCTAGCAAGTGCCCCCCTCGGCGCTCATCACCCAGTCACCCTGTTCCCCCACCCACCTCCCCTTCCACTACCCCTTGTTCATTTCCCAGAGTTAAGAGTTTCTCATGTGTTGTCACCTTCCCTGATATTTCCCACTCGTTTTCTCTTCCTTCCCCCTATAATGCCTTTCACTATTTTTATAGTCCCCAAACGAATGAGACCATATGATGATTGTCTTTCTCAGATGGACTTCACTTAGCATAATTAATACCCTCCAGTTCTATCCACATCAAAGCGAAGGGTGGGTATTCGTTGTTTCTAATGGCTGAGTAATATTGCATTGTATGTATAGACCACATCTTCTTTATCCATCCATCTTTCGGTGGACACCCAGGTGCAGGTATCCCGCCGTTTCCCTGCCTCTGTATCATTGGGGTAAATCCCCAGCACTACAATTGCTGGGTCGTAGGGCAGGTCTATTTTTAACTCTTTGAGGAACCTCCACACAGTTTTCCGGAGTGGCTGTACCAGTTCACATTCCCACCAACAGGGCAAGAGGGTCCCACTTTCTCCACGTCCTCTCCCACATTTGTTGTTTCCTGTCCTGTTAATTGTCATCATTCTCACTGGTGTGAGGTGGTATTTCATTGTGTGTGTGTGTGTGTGTGTGTGTGTGTGTTTTAAGAGTTTATTCATTTATTCATGACAGACACAGAGAGAGAGGCAGAGACACAGGCAGAGGGAGAAGCAGGCTCTATGCCAGAACCAGACATGGGACTCCATCCGGGTCTCCAGGATCACACCCTGGGCAGAAAGTGGCGCTAAACCACTGAGGCACTGGGGCTGCCCTCATTGGGGTTTTGTTTTGTTTTGTTTTGTTTTTCATTGTGGTTTTGATTTGTATTTCCCTGATGGCCAGTGATGCAGAGCATTTTCTCTCGTGCTTGTTAGCCATGCCTGTGTCTTATTCTGTTAGATTTCTGTTCATGTCTTTTGCCCATTTCATGATTGGATTGTTTTTTTCCTTGGTGTTGAGTTTAAGAAGTTCTTTACAGATTTTGGATACTAGCCCTTTATCTGATACGTCATTTGCAAATATCTTCTCCCACTCCGCGGGTTGTCTTTTAGTTCTGTTGTTTCTTTTGCTGTGCAGAAGGTTTTTATCTTGATGAAGTCCCAGTAGTTCATTTTGCCTTTTGTTTCCCTTGCCTTCATAGATGTATCTTACAAGAAGTTGCCGTGGCCAAGTTCAAAAGAGGTGTTGTGTTGCCTGTGTTCTCCTCTAGGATTTTGATAGAATCTTGTCTCACATTTAGATCTTTCATCCATTTTGAGTTCATCTTTGTGTGTGGTGTAAGAGAATGGTCTAGTTTCATTCTTCTGCACGTGGCTGTCCAATTTTCCCAGCACCATTGGGTTGAATAGACTGTCCTTTTTCCAGTGGATTGTCTTTCCTGCTTTGTTGAATATTAGTTGACCCTAGAGTTGAGGGACAATTTCTGGATTCTCTATTCTGTTCCATTGATCTATGTGTCTGTTTTTGTGCCAGTACCACCCAGTCTTGATGATCACAGCTTGGTAGTACAACCTGCAATCTGGCATTGTGATGCCCCCAGCTCTGGTTTTCTTTTTCAATATTCCTCAGGCTATTTGGGGTCTTTTCTGATTCCACACAAATGTCAAGATGATTTTTGCCAACTCTCTGAAGAAAGTCCATGGTATTTTGATAGGGATTCCATTAAATGTGCCAATTGCCCTGGGTATCATTGACATTTTCACAATATTAATTCTTCCAATCAATGAACATGGAATCCTATAAATGACCTTATGTTCCTGGGCTCTCCTACAGGAGACCTCATCCTTTGGTCACATAAATTCACTTGCATCCCTTGCCCCATGGTGCCTGATGAGTCAGGCCGATCATGATTGTTGTGCCCAAGATTGCGAATCCGAGAAACCACCAAGGAGCCAACACCGATGCAAGTACACAAGGGTTTATTTACAAGTTCGAGCGTGGGTCCAAGTATACTCCACACAACAGAGCAGGAGCTTGGACCCTGAAGTGGGTTACAGCTGGGTTTTTCATGGGCTGGTCTAGGGAATTTTCAGAAGGGGTGGAGGAATGTTTTTTTCCCATTCCAATATGAGGGGAAAGGGTGGGGGAGTTTCTTAAGATCTGATAAGGGATTCTCTGAGCTCTGTAGTCTTTCTGATATGGGACTTCCTGCCAAGGGCGTTCTGAGCTTTGTTCTCATTCTAATATGGGGCTTAACTGAAGGAAGGTAAAGTTCAGCTCTTCTTCACAGGGCCTGAGATGGCTGTATTTGTGCTAATGCTGAACTTGAGGTGAATGGCCTTAATTTTCTCGGACTCCACAATGATCAGTTGCAGTTAAGTTTCCTGCCTCACCCTTGCTTCTCTCTGTTCCAGTACCTGGGGCCCCGTTTGCAAGCATGACCCCACAATAAGCGAAGGCCCTCAGGCGGGGGGAAAAGCCAATGCAGAAAGCCAGAAAACAGAAAGTGGAGCTGGTTAGGCTTAGGCCAACATTCCCTTCCTTTAGGGAAGGGGGATTGAGCAAACCTTTCTCCAGAAGCCTGTCAACCTGAGTCTTTAAGACCAGCAGCCTCGCTATCTGCCTTTAACTGGCTGACAAGTACCTGGTTTTGCTTTTTGTTACAAGAAGCGGTTACCGAAGGGAGAGATGTCACCCAGGAAAGAAAGGATAGAATCCACATTTACTCACCCTTTAAGGGGAGTGGCCCCCGGTTTGGGCACCAAAATGATACAGGAGAGCTTGGTTCTTGTCTCAAGGAGTCAAGGAATGAATCTAGAACAGACGACACAGAGTGAGCAAAGTGATAGAAGTTTTTTAAGCAGACATGCAGAGAAAGTTCTCAGAATTGAGACGGCCCCCCTGACAGGGGTGCCACTGAGGGCTTTTTATGGTCTTTTATAGGAAACTGCTCAGGGAACTTGGTAAATTTCTTGTCAGTATCTGGATGGATATTTAGAACAAAAGTGGTGGATTTGTAACTATCGTAATAACAAGATGTTCTTATAAATATCATGAGCAAGGTGTTCCTTTGTCTCTGGTTGATCCCTCCTCCATAATATTTCTCTACATCTGGGATATCTGTGAGCCTGGTCAGGTAGCCCATGAGCTTGCGATTCTTGTGATGTCTTGGTTTGAGCAGGGACTGTATTGAAAACATCTTAATGACCTATTTCTTTTTAGTCTGGTGAGTTTCTGTGATTACTTAGTAGCCATGCAAGGGGGGATAGTCCCTAGCATTTTGGAGTTAGGGAGCCACGTTTATTTCTTCTGTTTTTGCTGTCTTATGTCTGTTTTCTTGGGATGGGTAGGAGCCTGACTCTGGGGCCTTTCCTTGATCTTTCCCTGCTTAGGCCCCCATCTGCCACTAATTCGTTCCTACATCAATTCCATGGAGGTCAATTTGCAAATAACAGCATCAATCAAATTGAGTAAAATTAGTAAATAGGGAACATGTTGCCTTTGAGAACCCAAAAAGACAAAAAGATTTTCGACTTCTGTGCTGAGAAGGTTAACAACTGTTTCTTGACAGTGTCAGGGACGGTTTACCAAATAATTTTCAGGTACTTTAACTGAAAATGATGTGGTGGGACTTGCATTGTGTATGGAACATTGAGGACCCATCCTCCTTTTGTGAGCTCTGGGATTCATATCTTCATAACGAGTGTGTCAGAAGACTCTCTTTGGAGGAGGTATGTCATCAATATAATGTCATACCTGTGCGTGTCAAGAAAGTTGGGTCCAGTTAAGGTCTTGCCCTCAAAGATTGTATGTGATGGATCCCAAAGCTGTTGAGGTACCCATGAGGTACCCCCATGGGTAAAGGTGTATTGTATCCCTTGGGAGGTGAAGACAAACTATGGCTGAGAGGCATTGAAATAGACAACGAACAGAATTTATTAGCCAAATCTGTAATCTCAGAATATTTCTTTGTTACTGATGGGATGGACTTGGAAATTTCAATAATGTTTGGTAATGGAGCCTTAGGGAATGGGACCTCAGAATTAAGGTTGCAGTAGTCCACCATGAGGTGCCTGCCTTCTTTCCAAGTTTATTAACAGGCAAAGTTTAATAGGCAAATTTAACTTTTTAAACGGAGCAGTAGTAGGGATAATCACCTCTTCAATCATTAGGTTTTCCCAAAGTTTCAATCATTGAAGGAAGGCGTAATACCAGCCTTGGACCCAGAACCCTGAGACCAAAACCTGAGCTGAGATAACAGTCGGACCCTGAACTGACTGAGCCACCCAGGTGCCCGAAGGAAGTCCTATTTTATTTTTAATTTTTATTTTGCACTGGGCTATATTAACTGTTTTAATAGATGAGGGGCATCCATGGGGATTCACTTTTGTCAAGCCAATTTGTTACTACCAAAGTCTTTTTTTATTATTATTATTTTTAAGGTAAGCTCCATGCCCAGCATCAGGCCCGAACTCACGACCTTGAGATCAAGAGTCACATACATGCTCTACCAAGTGAGCCAACCAGGTGCCCCTGTAATTACCAAAGTCTTTTATTTATTTTTAAGATTTTTAAAATTTATTTTTTCATGACAGACACAGAGAGAGAGAGACAGAGAGAGAGCAGTAGAGACACAGGCAGAGGGAGAAGCAGGCTCCGTGCAGGGAGCCCGATGTGTGACTCCATCCCAGGTCTCCAGGATCATGCCCTGGGTCCAATGCGGTGCAAAACCACTGAGCCACCGGGCTGCCCCCAAAGTCTTAATTTTAATTTATTACTCACTTGGGCAGAGCTTTCTCACCCACTGTGGGATATTTTGAGGCAATGGGTGCTATGACTGTGCAGATTTACGCAGGACAGTAATAGTTTGGATGATTAAGGTAAAACTTACCTATTTGTCCTCCACTTCATATTCAGTAACTCTACTAAAGGGTTATAATGAGTACCTTGGTTAAATTTTGGGGGTCTCCAGATACAACTATAACTTGAGCCTCAGGATTAAGGCTGTGAAGCTTTACCAACTGACACATTTAAGGCAAATATTAAAGAATCAAAAAAAAAAAAAAGAATCTGTGTTAATAGCGGCACAAAGCCAATGTGTGTCTTTTTGTTATTGTGCCCAAGATGGCGTATCCGAGAAACCACCTAGAAGCCAACACTGATGCAAGCGCATGAGGGTTTATTTGCAAACTAGAGCTTGGGCCAAGTATACCCGACACAGTGGAGCAGGGACTTGTACCCCGAGGGTAAGAGGCGTAGCAGTTTTATAGGGGCCAGTGGCCAATGGGATTGTAACACACACAGACTTGCACAGTCATGTCGGTCCACACGCAGGTGGCCAATTGAATTACAGTTTACCCTACAGTGACCATTTGAACTAGCCTATCACTCTGGTCAGAATTGGCGCGCGGGATTGGCAAGCAAAAGGCGGGGTTTACATTCTTTGCGGTTTAGGGGTTCCGCATTCCTATATGAGCCCGTTTCCAGTAAGGGTGTGCTCAGTGGCTTTACTAGGGTGGGGGGAGTGCAATAAGTAGGTCTTGTGGGGGTCATACATGAGATGGCGGATGTAGCACAAAATGGAGTTAGCCCTGCTCTGCTTGTCCAGGGGTAGGGGATTTTTGTTAAATTCCTTGGGTCCCACAGTTATCATATGAAATTTTTAGTAGATTTTGAATTTCCAATTGGATCAAGTGGTGGATCCTTATTTTAGCTTTGCTTCAGTTCCTCACTGTCAGGTTTCTTCCTTCCTCTAGACACTCAGTATACACTTCAGTGATTCTCCTACATTTCTTCTCATCTGTATAAATTTCTTTCTCCAAAAATTTTCCAGTTAGCACCCTCAGGGTTAGGAGCCTCCCTCATGGTATGATGGCTTTATAGTGCTTAAGGACCCTGGGCTTCCAATTAGTTTGAATCAACCCCTTCACTGTGCTACAGGCATGCCGTAAGTGTTTTTTCCCTATAGCCCCGACAATAGGGATCTTTGTTACAACAGAGGAAAAGGTAGCAGAAGGGTGCTGGACCCCTAACCCAATGGTCAATGGATCAAGACCATCCTGTGCTACAATCCTGCTTTTTCTGCCAATGCCATTTTTTCTTCTCTTTTCTCTTTGTACAAAGATTATGTTGGGTTTCTGGCCACATAAAGTCATAGCTTTCAGTTTCTGTCTCTGTCCAGTCATTCCTACTGCAACTCTTCTGGGTAGTTATGGGAAAAGTTCAGGAACCCAGTAGCCAGGCTCATAGGTGGGTGTCTATTCCTCAAGAGAAGGCTAGTCAATCTCCCACAGAATGGAGTTCACATCCAGTAAGGTCATTTTGTCTATGGTATATTTATTACCTAAGCACTTATCTCTTAATTTCTTTCTAAGCACTGCTGTAGCTGTGCCCCACAGCAGGGCTCTTGAACAACATGTTTGAACTGCAAAGGTCCACTTAACGCAAGGGTGGATTTTCTCTTTTTGGACAGATACAGTACAACAGTATAAATGTGATTTTTCTTAATGATTTTATTTTCTCTAGCTCTATTTTAACAATACAGTATATAAGACTTGTAACATACCAAATGTGTGTTAATCGACTATTAGGTTATTAGTAGTTACATTTTGGGAAATCCAAATGTATATGTAGATTTTTGCCTGTGTGAAGGTTTGGTGATGAGAGGGTTAAATTTTTCAGCCTCATCCCTAACCTTCTAGGAGGGGAGAGGCATCAGAGATTGAGCTCAATCACCATGGCCACTGATTCAGCCAGTCACGCCTGTGTAATGAAACCTCCATAAAACCCCTCAAAACAAGTTCTAGAGAGTTTCTGGTTGGTGGGCACATGGATGTGTTGGTAGGGTGGCACCCTGGAGGAGCCCTGGAAGTTCTGTGGCACCCACCCTCTACAGTGTCCTATGCATCACTTCCCTTTGGCTGTGTCTGAGGTAGATCCTTTATAACCAGTCATTGTAAGTCAAGTGCATTCCTAAGGTGAGTCGTAATCATACCCGAGGGGTCAGGGGAGCCCCCACATTTGCAGTTGGCAGAAGCACAGGTAGCCTGAGCACCCCCCCCCATTCCTATCTGGCATCTGAAGTGCACATAGTCTTGTGGGACTGAGCCATTTAACCTGTGTGGAATGTGATGGTAACTCCAGCTAGGCGGTGTCATTAAATTGAATTTTTAGATACCCAGTTAGTGTCAGAATTGGTTGGTGTGGAAAACAACACATATTTGGTATCCGAGGAAAAAAACCACATTCTTCTCATCTTACTATTTTTATTCTGTTTGTTCCTTCCATTTTTCTATTCCTGTTTTCCCTTTCCTGCTGTCTTTTCCTTTCCTGGGTTCACTGTTAGAGGCGCCACTTGCCCAGGATGGGGAAGGGGCAGGAGGAGTGAGCTGGCTGAGGTCTCAGGCAACAGAGATGCTGACTTCCGGTTCTCCTGTCTCCCCCAGGACCTTGGAACCCTTCCCCCCATGGTGCCGCACATCAGAGGCTATTTTGTTGAGTTCCTCAGACTTTCTGACTCTGTGAGCCTTTTCGATCTGAACAATAGGCTTTTCTTCTCCCTGACAGGTGCTATTAAATTCAGTTTCTAGAAAGTACTTCTACCCCTGCCTAAACGAATTTAACAAACATTTTTAAGGACCTGAGCGATAGGTAGCCATCTCCCCGTGATATGCAGGGAGTGTTAAGTCTGCAGAGACCTGCTCCCAGCACCACTGAAGACAGACGACCCTGCTGTGAGTCCTGTTGGTCTTTGTTGGTGCCACCAATTCTTCTACCTACTGCTCACTTATACAAAAGCTCTCTATCTTAAAGGGTTAATAGAAAAAGAAACTGAGGGACACCTGGGTGGCTCAGTCAGTTAAGTGCCCTCCTCTTGATTTTGGCTCAGGTCATGACCTCAGGATCATGAGATCAGATCTTATGTTAGTTAGGCACCGAGCTGGGTGTGGTGCCTGCTTGGGATTCTCTGCCTCTCCCTCTCCCTCTGCCCTTCACCCTCTGGTCATGCTGTCTCTCTCAAAAAAATAAAAAATAAAATAAAATAAAGATTTTTTTAAAAAAGATCAAAACAAACTGAGGGCAGACCCCTCCTATTTGGATTGGTGGAGTTATTTTAAGTTTCATTCCAATCTCCTGATAGTGACCAACCCCTGCGTTTTATGGAATATAGGCTATTTATGGGAGTTGTGAAGTAGGCCACTGTGTAGACAGGCCTCAGCTCCTGTGACATCATGGAATAGCATGAACTTTGAACCAGGTTTTGGATGCTGTCACTTACCACCTTCGTGCCAGGAGCATCTTGAGGTCAGCACATTCCCCTAAAGGGACTGCATAGATCCAGAGCAGCAGGGAACTGCACAGAACAGGATGCAGAAGAAACCAGAAGTAGAACCATGAAAAGACGGGACAATCTGGTGAAAACGATGGACATGTATTTAGCCACCCAGGATCAGGGTGATGTCCAGAGTAAAAGAGTCTGTGGCTAGGAGTACGCAGTGGACTTGGTGGATAAGAGGTTTACGTGTGCATTGCAGGTCATTGTTACCGGAACTAGGATAGTCTGTGACCTGGCTTGTGAATTCAGTCATTTGAGAAGTAGTTCAAGTGATCTTATAAAACCAACTTGAAGAATCAGTTCCCCTCACTTTTATGAGGAGAAGACAATAACAAGTGGCTCTCAGAAAACAGCCGGAAAAAAAAAAAAAAAGAAAACAGCTGGAGCCTGGATACACAGTGCCATCGTGCCCCGACAAAGCTGAACAGAGTGTCTGCTACTTTGGCACCCCAGTCCTGCATGAGACCCCCAGGACACCACAACACTCTATGATGGGATCAGGGTCTTCAAGGTCCACACCATCCCTATTCCTCTTGCACCTGAACTCTTCTGGTCCCAAGCTTCTCAGAAGGCTTCCCTTCAAAGTCACCGGGGGAATGGTCCCCTGAGTCCACACAAAGCACTACTGGAATGCCAGGCGCTGCAGCCTCTCAGGCGGGGAGCCTGCTTCTCCCTCTCCCTCCCGTCTCCTCTACCCCCCACTCCTGTGTGCAGATACTCTCCCTCTCAAATAAATAAGATCTTAAAAAAAAAAAGAAAAAAGACTGGAGGACTCTATTTCAGGGTGGTCTTGGGAGTTAGCCTTTTGAGTTCTCAAACATATTTAATGGGAATATGGGAGGGGAACAGTCGATGAGCATTAAGCACAAACTCAGTATCCATTGCTGTTCCCCAAAATTAGTACCATAATAACTTGTAAGTTATTTTAACAACCAAGAAGGATCACAGTTCTCAATCTACATATCTCAGTCCTTCTTTGTTGCAGGGAGGAGATCATTGGGCCACAACAGGTTAGAGTTAGATATAAGCAGATGCCCATATCTTTAGGTCCAGAACACCAACTAGGGACCCAGAGCCTTAGGGGTCCTTGAACCTGAAGAAAGGAATAAGAGAAACTGGGAGGCTCCGTGGTTTCTGCTTATACCAGAAGCTGTGGCTCAGGGTGCAAGTGAGTGTGGCAAGTCGATCCCAGGGCTTTGGAGGGCAGCTGAGAGAGCAGACACACAGATCACTGGGCTGGGCCAGGTTCCACCTGCTCTGGGGTCTGAGTCCGAGGGGGCCGACCCATCTCTGAGGACTGTCCCTAAACTCAGTTCAGTGACAGGGCAACTATTTCCTGTTGAGGGAAAGAAGCTTAAGTTGACTTGCATCTAACTTGGGTTTACAACCTCCGGATGACATTAATTCATTCAAGCATATATTGAGTTCCTGCTATGTGTCAAGCTCTGTTCTAGAAGTTAGGGATATGGCAGTGAACAAACATCAGAGAACCTGCCATTCTAATGGAGGAAGGCAGACAATCTAGGAGGAAGTAAGATAATTTTAGGTAGTGATAACTGCTACCAGAAAACAAAACACATAATAGGGGAGAGATTTGGGGAGGAAGAACTCTGGTTAGGGAGATTCCCTAACTCTGGTTAGGGAAGTGATTTCCAATGGACCACCTGTGAGCAAGAATTTGTTCTCATTGCTAGGACAATAAGGGGATAGAATAGCCCCTTCTAGGAGAGCTATGTCTCTAATTATATATACGCAATTGATAATATGATTTAAAGATTACTTATTTGGTTAGTTTGGTTCATTTTAATAATTTCCAAGAGCCTCAGTAATTTTCCATAGACTGACTAAGTTGAGTTTCTGGACTGCAAGTGTTGAAAGTCAGACTCCAGAATGGAGTACCCATCCCAAAGTGCTGCCGATGGACTCCTGACCAGAACATTGTCCAGCAACTAGGATGGCCCTATTACCTATTACAACATCATCCTGACCCACAATTTCACAAATGGTGAGTTAAAATTTGAACTGTGAGTACTTCTGTATTCCTAGTCTTAACCCTTTATTAATTTATAATCACAAAGTTGGAGATATTCTCACTTGTGTGCTATATGATCTTGAAGTACAGGAATTGAATAAAACGGTTGGAAAACCTATACATAGGACCCAGATATGCACAATTAATAACTTAATTGTTTTATTTGTATTAATATAATTTAATATTAAATAGTAATGATTCAATACTAATGGCGATCATATAATGACTACTTACTCCATGGCAGGCAGGAGGCTAAGGAAACAATGTGCCTCAGCACATCTAATCCTCAGAACTGCCCTTTGAGTTCAGTAGCATCCCCAGGGTGAAAAGAGTATGCAATGTTAAGAACCCCTAGCTCCAATTACTAGCTGCATGACCTCAAGCAGAGCATTCCTCAGCTCTGAAATGGGAATTAAGATGCTATATACCACATAAATTGTATGTGTGTGAAGATTAAATGAGATAATGGTTATAAACTAATATTGAACGTGCTTAATGGGAGCTTTTAGAGTTACTGTTGTAAGTCTAAAATGTTCTGTACTGAGTAGAAATTTGGTAGTCATTCAGTTCCATTTTCTTTTTGCTCTCCATGTTTTTATATGACCAGTCTGGAAGGCTTCTGGCTGAATGTATGCCTGCTTACAATTTATCACAAAAAGAGCCTCGTGTGCACTTCCAGCCATTCCCCCAATCCCTGAAGCCGAAGGGAAGTAAGTATACGTAAGCCAGCTGGAAGGACTGTGTGAGCTAATGAGAATGTTTATAGCAGTGTGTGAAGAGTGAAAACAATAACATTTTGCTGTTTTTTCTTTAAGGTTTGTTTGGAGCATATATATCTGTTTTAAAAAGATTATTTATTTATCTATCTATTTATCTATCAATCAGAGAAAGAATAGTAGGGGGAGCAGCAGGCAGGCCCAACACGGGACTTGATCCCAGGACCCTGGCATAATGACCTGAGCCAAAGGCAAACATTTTAATTGACAGCTTCCCAGATGCCCCTGGAGCATATATATCTTAATAGATTCAAACACACTACAGAGAGAAAAAATTTTTTTGCTACACATAACTTTATTTTTCCTTTGGGTTAAGAAGCTTTATTACAAATTTGACAGCATGACCAAAACAAATAACACATGGATAATTACCATAAAGCTTTATGGATCTAAAAATATTTGCCATGAAAAATAAGTCACTGTGTATCTCTCGTTTTAAGAATCACAATGAGGAGCACCTGGGTGTCTCGGTTGAGCATCCAACTCTTGATTTTGACTCAGAGCATGATCTCAGGGTCATGAGGTCAAATCCCACATCAGGCTCCACATTCAGTGCAGAGACTGCTTGTCCCTCTCCCTCCTCAACTTGTGTTCTCTCTCTCTAAAAGAAATAAGTAAACTCTTTAAAAAAGAAAAAATCATAATGATACCACAATTTAGATTTATTGCCCACCTTTACAATTAAATATTAAAACCTTTTGGGAGATCCATGGGTGGCGCAGCGGTTTGGCGCCTGCCTTTGGCCCAGGGCGCGATCCTGGAGACCCGGGATCGAATCCCACATCGGGCTCCCGGTGCATGGAGCCTGCTTCTCCCTCTGCCTGTGTCTCTGCCTCTCTCTCTCTCTCTCTCTCTCTCTCTCTGTGTGTGTCTCTCATGAATAAATAAATAAGATCTTAAAAAATATATATCCAGCAATTTTACTTCTGGGTATATACCCCAAAGAATTGAAAGGAGGGTCTTGAAGAATTTGTACAGCTGTATTCATAAGCACATTTATTCACAATAGTTAAGAGGCGGAAGGAACTCAAGTGTCCATCAATGGATGAACGGATAAACACGATGTAATATATAAGTACAGCAGAATTTTATTTCAGTCTTTAAAAGGAAGGTAATTCCTAACACATTGTAAGCATGGATGAACCTTGGGGACATTATGCTAAATGAAATAAGCTAGTCACTGAAGGACAAATACTATATGATTCCACTTGTATGGATCCACTTATACCCCTTGAGTTGGAGCAAGGTTATTTTAAACTGAAGTCATTTATGACACAGCAAATGCAGAAGCCTTTCTGGGTCTCATGTATCTGACTAAAGGCTTATCCTTCTGAGAGAGAAGCTGCCATAAATCCCTCTTTGGGGTAGTTTCACTCTCAGCCTGGACCACTTGCATCTGAGAAGTGGCAAACATGACAATATTATACTTTCCATTTGTTTTCCTAAAAGCTCCTTAGTCTTTTCCAGAGAAGCTCTTTCTTTGCTTTCCATCGCTTTCCCCTGTTCAGTTGGTATATAAACGTCTATCTCCAGCTCTTTAGGGAGCCTCTTCATCTGAATGCTCCTGCGTGAGTGTGTAAATTAATCTTGTCTTTTCTCCTGTAAATCTGTCAGTTAATTTTTTTTTAATTTTTTTATTTATTTATGATAGGCACACAGTGAGAGAGATAGACGCAGAGACACAGGCAGAGGGAGAAGCAGGCTCCATGCACCGGGAGCCTGACGTGGGATTCGATCCCGGGTCTCCAGGATCGCGCCCTGGGCCAAAGGCAGGTGCCAAACCGCTGCGCCACCCAGGGATCCCAAATCTGTCAGTTAATTAATAGTCTCTAGATCACTGCATCTGAATTGGTAGGAAGTGTTTCCTCCTAGCACACTTACAAAGATATGTAGAGCGGTCCAATTTATAAAGACAGAAAGTTGAAGGGTGGTTTCCCAGGAGCTTAGGTGATAGAGGAATGGAGGGTTATTATTTACTGGGTACAATTTCAATTTAGTAGGATGAAAGAGTTCTGGGGATGGATGGTGGTGATGGGTGCACAATAATGTGCTTAATGCTTAACACTGACCCGCATATTTTAAAAAATGGTTAAGATGGCAATTTTATGTATATTTTACATAAATATACATAATATAAATATATTTTTACAATAAAAATAGATTATTTAAAAATGATAAAATCATGACTCATGCAGATACAAAAACGAACAAGTGTTAAAGATTTATTTAACCGGCTAGTGAGGAGAAGTCAATTGAATAGGACAGAATGTACATGTCCAGAGACAAGAATTATTTTGCATTGCTATCACTTGTCTTCTGAAGTAGCTTAAAAACCATGAAAGACTAGGAAATAGTGAAGACTAGACTGAACAAGTAAGATATGAGCAATGCATAGTTTTTCACGGAAGTATCCTCTTTCCACCTATCACAGGATAGGGTCTGTCATTCAGCCAGCTCATTCACCCCAGACCACACTAGATTCAAGTCAAAGTCCAACACAGATCAAAATTGACAGAGCTATTTCACTAAAAAAAAAAAATCCCAAACACAAATTCACAAAACGGTCTCTAAAAGAAAATTACAGACGAATCTCATTGATAAATACTGGTGCAATGGCATTGATAGTCATAATAGCATGTGACTAAGTGAGAAATACTAGAAATGCAAGGATAGTCCAATATGAGGAAATCTTTTAATAAAACCCACCATATTAGGGATCTCTGGGTGGCTCAGCAGTTTAGCGCCTGCCTTCGGCCCAGGGCTTGATCCTGGAGACCCAGGATCGAACCCGTATCGGGCTCCCTGCATGGAGCCTGCTTCTCCCTCCGCCTGTCACTCTCTCTCTCTCTCTCTCTCTCTCTCTCTCTGACATGAATAAATAAAGTCTTTAAAAAAGACAAAACCAAACCTCACCATATTGACACAAAAGAGAGGAAGAGATCCCACATGATCATCTCCATAAAGGAGAAAAAGATGTAAAGGAAGCATATACTCAATAACCTGAAATTTGGATAAAGGCATTTAACAAAATTTATTTCTGGGTTATTTATAGTTTGAAATTCAAAATAACTGTCAATAAGAGACTTCTGACGGAATATCAGTATTTAAAATGATAATCTATTTTTAATAAAATGAGATAATTTAGACAGGCTATTGATTTTTTTTTTAAACATAAAAATTTTCCTGTAGGGACACCCGGATGGCTCAGGAGTGGAGTGTCTTCTGCCTTCGGGTCACGGCATGATCCCGGGGTCAGAGATGGAGTCCCACATTGGGTTCCTTACAGGAAGCCTGCTTCTCCCTCTGCCTATGTCTCTGCCTCTCTGTGTATGTGTCTCTCAAGAATAAAGTAAAAAATATTATTATTATTTTTTTTTTTTTTACCATGTAAGTGACTTTAGCACTCCTAAGACTCAGATGCTTGGTGGAGATGGGCACTTGGGACAAGGGCAAGAGCTGGCTGGTTGCTGGCTTGCTGCAAGACCAACTGGCCATCATCACCAGAGGGGACACAGGTATCAGAAAGGCCATCATGACCAAGATCTTGCAGCTGGGGTGTAATGTGGTCATTGCGTCACGTAACTTTGATTGACTAAAATCTACTGCAGATGAACTGAGCCCACCAGGCTCAGGTCACTCCCATAAAATGCAACATCTGCAAAGAAAAGGCGGTGAACAATTTGGTCAAATCCACCTTAGATATTTATGGTAAGATCAATTTTTTGTAAACAATGGAGGAGGTCAGTTCAGGTCTCCTGCAAAACACATCAGTGCAAAGGGATGGCATGCTGTGATCGAAACCAAATTGATGAGCACCTTCTACATGTGGAGAGCAGTTTACAACTCCTGGATGAAAGAGCATGGAGGATCCATTCTGAATAATATTATCCTTGTTTAAAATGGATTTCCAGGACTTGTGTATAGTGCAGCTGCCAGAGCAGGTGTTTACAATCTCACCAAATCCTTGGCTGTAGAATAGGCCAGAACGGAGTAAGGAGCAACTGTGTTGCCCCTGGCGTCATTTATTCCCTGACTGCTATTGACAACTATGGCTCTTTGGCAAAAGACGTATTTGGATGGTTAAGAAAATTCCAGCGAAGCAAATTGGAGTTCCTGAGAGATCTCCCTATTGGTCTGCTTCCTGCTGTCTCCTGTAGCTTCTCTTATCACTGGAAAATTGGTGGATGGGGATGGGGCCAGTCTTTGTATATGGGAGTGTTTGATATACAACTGGCCTTAGCGAGCGGGGGATATTTCTGTTGTCAAAAGGATGAGGGAGTCTTTCAGGAATAAAGCCAAGCTATGGAAACTACATATGTTTTTTATCCCCAAATGTCTTAGTATCTCCAGAATGGCCTTTGGTACTTTAGAGTTATAATAATTTGTACGGAAAAATCACTTTCTGCCTTTTGAATGTTATCAGTTATGCCCAAGCAGAAACTATTCCTGAAATAAATGCATTCTTAAGCCCCAACCAATGTTGTTTAGCCTGTGTTTAAAGACTTTTTTATGAATGAAATTAACATACTTTATTTATTATTTTTTAAAGACTTTATTTATTTATTCATGAGAGACACACAGAGAGAGAGGCAGAGACACAGGCAGAGGGAGAAGCAGGCTCCATGCCGGGAGCCCAATGTGGGACTCGAACCAAGGATTCCAGGATCACGCCCTGGGCCGAAGGCAGGCACTCAACGGCTGAGCCACCCAGGTGTCCCTCTAGAAAATTATTTTTTCACGCTATACGTCCACCTACCAAAAAGTCCTATTCATTGTGCATCATGGATACATCAGGGATTGGCATCTCAGTAATCAGTATGGGCCTTACCCTCACTGGGTGTTTTATTGGTAGTGGATTTTTTTCTTTCCTATGTGATGCATCTTACAAATTCTTTTTTTTAAAGATTTTATTTATTTATTCATAGACACAGAGAGAGAGGCAGAGACACAGGCAGAGGGAGAGGGAGAAGCAGGCTCCATGCAGGGTGCCCGACGCGGGACTCGATCCCGGGCTTCCAGGATCACACCCCAGGCTGCAGGCGGCGCCAAACCGCTGCGCCACCGGGGCTGCCCGCATCTTACAAATTCATC
Source organism: Canis aureus (assembly GCF_053574225.1). NCBI lineage: Eukaryota > Metazoa > Chordata > Mammalia > Carnivora > Canidae > Canis > Canis aureus. The sequence continues at coordinate 44,863,297 of NC_135637.1, forward strand.
TCTCTCAAAGCTATCCGATGTTTGTGAAGAGAGGAGCATTTTATTTTAAAGATTTTATTTATTCATGAGAGACACGGGGTGGGGGGGGAGAGAGAGAGGCAGAGACACAGGCAGAGGGAGAAGCAGGCTCCATGCAGGGAGCCCGACGTGGGACTCGATCCGGGGAATCCGGGATCATGCCCTGGGCCCAAGGCAGGCGCTCAACCCCTGAGCCACCCAGGTGTCCCTGAGACAGGGAAGCATTGCGGAGGGTTTGTTGCTGCTGGATTTGTGGGAAAGCTCTGAGAGTGGAGGTTGGAGGACGAAGAGTTAGCTGCCAGATTCTCCTGCTGCCTAAACCTTAACTGTGACAGGCAGTTTCCCTCACTTTGCTGAGCCACCTTTCACTGGAATCTTCTCCAAAGAAGCTCGTCTTTTTGTCTTAGCTATCTGTAGTCAACAATCTGGATACTGAAGACTAGATCCTTCTTTTTTTTAAGATTTTATTTATTTATTCATGATAGACAGAGAGAGAGGCAGAGACACAGGCAGAGGGAGAAGCATGCTCTTTGCAGGGAGCCCGATGCGGGACCCGATCCTGGGACTCCAGGATGGCGCCCTGGGCTGAAGGTAGGCGCCAAACCCCTGAGCCATGCAGGGATCCCCTGAAGACTAGATCCTTCAATAATACAGTGAGCTCTTGGGAGAGCTTCCTTTATTTATGTTCATCAGTTGGTTTTTGTTCTTGGGTCAATATTACTTTATGCAAATATCTGGTAAAGTTAGTATCTTTTAGCATTCTCTTATTTTGTTGTTTCTTCTAGATTAAAGTTATAATTATTTAGACAGATTACCAAAAATATTCTGATTATAACAATAAGTTAAGAATTTATATCTTTTCAATATTTGCTTTCTGCCCATTGACAAGTCTTTAGTTTTGTTAATTTTATTCCATTACATCAATAATTTGCTATTCTTAATTTTATTTCACATATTTATTATTAATGTCATCCCTAGTGATAGCCTGGTTAGGGTGTGGTTTCTTTCATGTGTCTAAGTTACTTTGCCATTGTACATTTACTATTCAGTTCTTGCTGGATATACTCAACATTCCCATCCAGTCACATCAATAAAAATATTCTTATTATATTAGCCTTTAAAATTTTTTTTTCTTTTAGCTTTCTATTGGTAAAAAAGGTAGAATCATGACTCTCATATAGAGTTATAAAGTGAATATATGAGGCAGATGTTATAGCCAATTCAAAAGAAGAATCCAAACAGTGCAGTTATATGACATAAAGGGATGGTGAGATGAATTATGAATAAAGATAAAACTGCTTTTCCACAGGTGGAAATTAGCGGAAAGTCACTACCAGGCTAGATAGAATTATATATCTATCAGTTACCTACAACATACAAGGAGTTACAAAATCGCACAAAGATAATGAACAGGAATCTGAGCTGATAATCTAGAATCTGATAATCTAAAAGGGTATACATTATAAAGGATGCATAGTTTTCCACTGAAATACATGGGTTTTTTTCTCTTTTTCTTTTAATTGCTATTGAGAGCACCAGCATTACATGTCATATTGCATTGGCCGCAGCTTTCCCAATGTTGATAGTGTGTATGCTTGTCCTAATTCAAACATCAACAAAATACTGATAGTGCTGCTCGTTCTGTCTTTGTTTCTCTTGGTTCTCATGATATGATCCGTGTCCATAGGTATAGTCACTTTGCCATTTCTAATTCTGATTAGTTCTTTTTCTCTTCTTTACAGTCTGCCTATTTTTCTCCTAATGCTGTTTTTCTGCTAATTATTTTATCTTCAAGTGCTCGTAATTATGCCCTTTCTTCTGCTGCCTTTGTGGTTGATTTTATTCTTATTAAATGAATTGTAGAGTTTATATGTTCGGTGTTCTTTAGTAATTGAAGAATCTGACTATGAATTTGCCTCTAACTAAAAACTTTACTTTACAGCAATGTCCACAATAGCCAAACTGTGGCAGGAGCCTCGGTGTCCATCGACAGACGAATGGATAAAGAAGACGTGGTCTATGTATACAATGGAATATTACTCAGCCATTAGAAACAATGAATACTCACCATTTGCTTCAACATGAATAGAACTGGAGGGTATTACACTGAGTGAAGTAAGTCATTTGGAGAAGGACAAACGTTATATGGTTTCATTCATTCGGGAAATATAAAAAATAGTGAAAGGGATTATAGGGGAAAGGAGAGAAAATGAGTGGGAAATATCATAGAGGGTGACAGCACATGAGAGACACCTAACTCTGGGAAACAAACAAGGGGTAGTGGAAGGGGCGGGGGGACGGGGGGACTGGGTGATGGGCACAGAGGGGGGCGCTTGACGGGATGAGCACTGGATGTTATACTATATGTTGGCAAATTGAACTCCAATTAAAAAATATACAAAACAAATAACTTTGCTTTAGTCTCAAGAACTTTGATGTGTCCCTCGTGCCAAAAGGGAAAGAACACTTTCTTCCCCTGCTTTTCTTTCCAGCATTTCCTTTTGAAAATTTGTGATCCTAATCTTCTTTGTTCTTTTCACACATATGTAATCTTTTAAAAAGCTGAACAAGCCTTTTGCCAGTTTTGCATTCTAGGTGTGTCTTTCTGGAGCCACCTCTGTGAAAGGTGAACACAGAGGAGTGTGGGGTTCTGTCTCCATAACTCTGTGGAAGTTTTGTCCAAGCACTTGGCTCCAAGTTTTAATTTTTCCTTTGGACTAAGACAGTTGTATGTATGTAATGGATTGTTTCTGCCTAGCTATCTAAAAGGGTGAGATTTCTTTATCATTCCAATTTCTTTAGCTGAATGCCTGTGATATGCATCATGGTCTGGTTTAATGCTTAATAACAAAACTTTCATTCTTGTCTACATTTTGTGAAGGGGTTGTACTGGGTTGACAGGAGATTTTTTTTAAAGAGTTATTTATTTATGATAGACAGAGAGAGAGAGAGGCAGAGACACAGGAGGAGGGAGAAGCAGGCTCCATGCTGGGAGCCTGACGTGGGACTCGATCCCGGGACTCCAGGATCCCGCCCTGGGCCAAAGGCAGGTGCTAAACCGCTGAGCCACCCAGGGATCCCCTGACAGGAGATTTTATTTAATTATTTCTCCCCCCCCCAAAAAATTATTTCTCCCAACAGTGTACTTTTTTAATTACTTTATTTATTTATTTATTTATTTATTTATTTATTTATTTATTTATTTATTTATTTATGAGAGCCCAAGAGGGTGGTGGGGAGGGGCAGAAGAAGAGGGAAAGAGGGTCTCAAGCAAACTATATGCAGAGCGCAGAGCCTGGAGCCCTCTGCAGGGCTCAATCCCACAACCCCTGGGAGAAACCAAGAGTTGGACGCTCAACTGACTGCACCACCATGCAGCCCCCCAGCAGTGTCCTTTTGCTGTCTTAACAATCTGTGTGTTATGGTTGTTATTATCTAAAACTTATAAGAAAGTTAAAAGTCAATTTAAGTGATTGTCACGTTATATATACTCTGGTCCAAAATTTTGAAATCTTTTAAAGACATCTTGAGAAACATTTGTTGCTTTTATTTATTTATTTATTTATTTTGTTGTTGTTGTTGTTGTTGTTGTTGCTTTTATTAAGGACCATCTAGTACACTTGTGATTGGGACCTTATAATCATGACGATTACATTTTTCCAATGGTTGTTACTGATACATACTAGCACCACTGATGTCTATATGTCAATCTTATGTGACACAACCTGGCTGAACTCTATTATTCTGTAGGTTTGTCTAGGATTGTCTTGGATTTCCTGTGTAAAGAGTCATATGATCTACATTTATTAGCACTTTTGTTTCTTCTTTTCCTGTTCTCATACAACCTTTTTCCTTGTAAAAGTGTGACAGGATGTCCAGTACAGTGTTGAATAGAAGCGGCGATATGACATCTGAGTTAGTCCAGGCCCCACAGGAACCAGATGCTAAGATAGGAAAATGTGCAAGGATTTTACTAGGGGAGTTGTCTATGAAGGAAAATGAGGAAGGAGCCAAGGAAGGCTTGGAGAGCTACAGATGGACATAGGCGATGAGGCAATTAGGGAGGCAAGGTGAGGTGGAAGTGTGCCAGATCCACCAGGCACTCTCAAGCAGGTTCAGCAAAGTCCTTGGCAAGTCCTCAAACCAAAGTGTCTCCCAGGAGCTAGTCTGTTGCACGCAGTCCTTGGTGCAGAGCAACACATGTGAGGTGTGGCCCTTGCTCCAGGCTGCCAGGGATTCTTGTGGGCAACAGGGTGGGCCCTGGATCAGTGACACTCCCTGAATTGGACGTGCAGGGTGCATCAGGTGTGCAGGATGTGAATGGTGGCTCTTATTTGACTTTAAAGGCAGTGTATATAGAACACCACTACTAAATATCAGGTTCAGGAATTTTCTTCCTATCCCTTACTTGATTTTCCTGTCGCCATTGACACAGTTAAATAATTAATGACATTAACCCTTCTTAAGAGAACGATTTGTCAGTGTTTCATTGTTTAGGACTTTTACATCCAGCTTCAAAAGTGAGGGGATCCCTGGGTGGCTCAGCGGTTTGGCAACTGCCTTTGGCCCAGGGCGTGATCCTGGAGTCCTGGGATTGAGTCCCGTGTCGGGCTCCTGGCATGGAGCCTGCTTCTGCGCCTCTCTCTCTCTCTCTCTCTCTCTCTGTCTCTCATGAATGAATGAATGAATGAATGAATAAATAAATAAATAAATATCTTTATAAAAAAGTGAGATTGGCCAATAATTGCCAATATTCACTGTTCCTTAAAAAGGGACATATTATATTTCTCAGTTTTCTTGCCAACGCCATAATAGCATCATAGGAGTGGATTTCATACCTTGGTGAGATTACGAATGAATGTTTCCTGTCTCTGACTTCTATAGATTCTAGTTTTGTACTGTCCAAAAATGTAGCATGTAGCTACATGTAGCTATTAATTGAAATTAAATAAAACTAAAAATTGAGTTAGTCCCATGAGCCACATTTCAAGTGGTCTGTTGTCACATGTGTCTCATGGCTTTCACATCAGACAGCACGGGTCTAGAAAATCTCTGTCACAGCACAAAGATCTGCTCTGTAGCCTGGGTGGCCTTGGAGGGTAATGGGATGGGGCTACACTTCCCTAGGAAGTGTAGGAAGAAAGCCTAGGAAGCCTAGGAAGAAAGGAGGGTTTAGGCCGTGGAAAGAATGTAAGTGACCTGAAATTAACCTGATGCTTCATGAGTGAAGAAAGAAAACCTCCGGTTAAGGACCATCCTGCTAAAAGATAAAAGGGTCAACCAGGAAATTAAGGAAGAATTAAAAAGATTCATGGAAACTAATGAGAATGAAGATACAACCGTTCAAAATCTTTGGGATGCAGCAAAAGCAGTCCTAAGGGGGAAATACATCGCAATACAAGCATCCATTCAAAAACTGGAAAGAACTCAAATACAAAAGCTAACCTTACACATAAAGGAGCTAGAGAAAAAACAGCAAATAGATCCTACACCCAAGAGAAGAAGGGAGTTAATAAAGATTCGAGCAGAACTCAACGAAATCGAGACCAGAAGAACTGTGGAACAGATCAACAAAACCAGGAGTTGGTTCTTTGAAAGAATTAACAAGATAGATAAACCATTAGCCAGCCTTATTAAAAAGAAGAGAGAGAAGACTCAAATTAATAAAATCATGAATGAGAAAGGAGAGATCACTACCAACACCAAGGAAATACAAACGATTTTAAAAACCTATTATGAACAGCTATACGCCAATAAATTAGGCAATCTAGAAGAAATGGACGCATTCCTGGAAAGCCACAAACTACCAAAACTGGAACAGGAAGAAATAGAAAACCTGAACAGGCCAATAACCAGGGAGGAAATTGAAGCAGTCATCAGAAACCTCCCAAGACACAAGAGTCCAGGGCCAGATGGCTTCCCAGGGGAATTTTATCAAACGTTTAAAGAAGAAACCATACCTATTCTCCTAAAGCTGTTTGGAAAGATAGAAAGAGATGGAGTACTTCCAAATTCGTTCTATGAGGCCAGCATCACGTTAATTCCAAAACCAGACAAAGACCCCACCAAAAAGGAGAATTACAGATCAATATCCCTGATGAACATGGATGCAAAAATTCTCAACAAGATACTGGCCAATAGGATCCAACAGTACATTAAAAAAATTATTCACCATGACCAAGTAGGATTTATCCCTGGGACACAAGGCTGGTTCAACACCCGTAAAACAATCAATGTGATTCATCATATCAGCAAGAGAAAAACCAAGAACCATATGATCCTCTCATTGGATGCAGAGAAAGCATTTGACAAAATACAGCATCCATTCCTGATCAAAACTCTTCAGAGTGTAGGGATAGAGGGAACATTCCTCGACATCTTAAAAGCCATCTATGAAAAGCCCACAGCAAATACCATTCTCAATGGGGAAGCACTGGGAGCCTTTCCCCTAAGATCAGGAACAAGACAGGGATGTCCACTCTCACCACTGCTGTTCAACATAGTACTGGAAGTCCTAGCCTCAGCAATCAGACAACAAAAAGACATTAAAGGCATTCAAATTGGCAAAGAAGAAGTCAAACACTCCCTCTTCGCCGATGACATGATACTCTACATAGAAAACCCAAAAGTCTCCACCCCAAGATTGCTAGAACTCATACAGCAATTCGGTAGCGTGGCAGGATACAAAATCAATGCCCAGAAGTCAGTGGCATTTCTATACACTAACAATGAGACTGAAGAAAGAGAAATTAAGGAGTCAATCCCATTTACAATTGCACCCAAAAGCATAAGATACCTAGGAATAAACCTAACCAAAGATGTAAAGGATCTATACCCTCAAAACTATAGAACACTTCTGAAAGAAATTGAGGAAGACACAAAGAGATGGAAAAATATTCCATGCTCATGGATTGGCAGAATTAATATTGTGAAAATGTCAATGTTACCCAGGGCAATATACACGTTTAATGCAATCCCTATCAAAATACCATGGACTTTCTTCAGAGAGTTAGAACAAATTATTTTAAGATTTGTGTGGAATCAGAAAAGACCCCGAATAGCCAGGGGAATTTTAAAAAAGAAAACCATAGCTGGGGGCATCACAATGCCAGATTTCAGGTTGTACTACAAAGCTGTGGTCATCAAGACAGTGTGGTACTGGCACAAAAACAGACACATAGATCAGTGGAACAGAATAGAGAATCCAGAAGTGGACCCTGAACTTTATGGGCAACTAATATTCGATAAAGGAGGAAAGACTATCCACTGGAAGAAAGACAGTCTCTTCAATAAATGGTGCTGGGAAAATTGGACATCCACATGCAGAAGAATGAAACTAGACCACTCTCTTTCACCATACACAAAGATAAACTCAAAATGGATGAGAGATCTAAATGTGAGACATGATTCCATCAAAATCCTAGAGAAGAACACAGGAACACCCTTTTTGAACTCGACCATAGTAACTTCTTGCAAGATACATCCACGAAGGCAAAAGAAACAAAAGCAAAAATGAACTATTGGGACTTAATCAAGATAAGAAGCTTTTGCACAGCAAAGGATACAGTCAACAAAACTCAAAGACAACCTACAGAATGGGAGAAGATATTTGCAAATGACATATCAGATAAAAGGCTAGTTTCCAAGATCTATAAAGAACTTATTAAACTCAACACCAAAGAAACAAACAATCCAATCATGAAATGGGCAAAAGACATGAACAGAAATCTCACAGAGGAAGACATAGACATGGCCAACATGCACATGAGAAAATGCTCTGCATCACTTGCCATCAGGGAAATACAAATCAAAACCACAATGAGATACCACCTCACACCAGTGAGAATGGGGCAAATTAACAAGGCAGGAAACAACAAATGTTGGAGGGGATGCGGAGAAAAGGGAACCCTCTTACACTGTTGGTGGGAATGTGAACTGGTGCAGCCACTCTGGAAAGCTGTGTGGAGGTTCCTCAAAGAGTTAAAAATAGACCTGCCCTACGACCCAGCAATTGCACTATTGGGGATTTACCCCAAAGATACAGATGCAGTGAAACGCCGGGACACCTGCACCCCGATGTTTCTAGCAGCAATGGCCACGATAGCCAAACTGTAGAAGGAGCCTCGGTGTCCAACGAAAGATGAATGGATAAAGAAGATGTGGTCTATGTATACAATGGAATATTACTCAGCTATTAGAAATGACAAATACCCACCATTTGCTTCAACGTGGATGGAACTGGAGGGTATTATGCTGAGTGAAGTAAGTCAGTCGGAGAAGGACAAACATTATATGTTCTCATTCATTTGGGGAATATAAATAATACTGAAAGGGAATATAAGGGAAGGGAGAAGAAATGTGTGGGAAATATCAGAAAGGGAGACAGAACGTAAAGACTGCTAACTCTGGGAAACGAACTAGGGGTGTTGGAAGGGGAGGAGGGCGGGGGGTGGGAGTGAATGGGTGTCGGGCACTGGGGGTTATTCTGTATGTTAGTAAATTGAACACCAATAAAAAATTAAAAAATAAAATAAAATAAAATAAAATAAAATAAAATAAAATGGTAAGAAAAAGGTCAAATTGTCTCGAAGGGTGCCGTTCAGATATGGCTCTCTGTGCTTCTAGTAGAGAAAGACCCTTAAATCTAGTGTGTCTTTGTCCTGCCTGAGAGGAAAGATATTTTCTTTCCAATAGAAAAAATACCGCCCAAAAATAGAAACTCTCAACTTTACTCCCGTGGATGATAGAGCTGATTACGAGACTGCAAAACAAAGCGGTGAGATCCTAAATGATGTGAGTACCTGTCATTCTAAAATTACCCGATCATGAAATGTCATTTCCAAAGATTTTCACCTACTTTAGCTCAGCGTGCAGTCATTGTCTGAGACACAGACTGTAATCATGAGATGATGCTAGCATTTTCCCGAGCAACATTATGATTTCTTAATATCAAGTATGTTAAACCTCTGGCTTCTCAATTCCAGAGTAAATACCAGAAAGATTGGAATGATGCCAAATCACAGTACACCCTCACCGAGACCCCCTTGCTGCACACTGCCCAGGAGACAGCCCAGATGCTGGACCAGGTATGGGTTTCAGCCAGATGCCTGATACTCCTGGGCGGGGGAACCGAGGACCGGAATGTAACAGTGGGGAGATGTATGCACATGACCAGCGCCCTTCTGACTCCTTAGGTTAAGCTCTGTTGTGGCTCTCTGTCTTTTACTATCTCTACAAGGAAGGCTGGGAGAAACAAAAAGCTACGGGCTACGGGTTACATTTTGCCTCCAGACGCGTACCATTTGTTCACGCCCATCACTCTGGTGACATTCAGAGCGAGGTCATTTATCCTTCTAGGAGCGCACGCTGGGGGCTCCTGGAGCTAGGAGGCCTGGGGATGTTTGGAGTCCTCTACCCTTCTGGTCCTCTCTGGGCTTTGAGAGTGTTTGTTTTGTTGGCTTCTTTGAAAGCTATGGTCTGAGTGTTTACTCTCTTCTATTCCCTCACTTCCTTAAAATCTCTAAGCTTTCCAATAAAACATAGGCAGAATTAGAAAACGAATGTATTTTTCCTACTTTTAAATCTGTATTTCTTCATATTTATTATGTCAGTGCTTTTTGTTCTTTATTCTCGGGGAGGCAGGTGACAAAAGGCTGAGGGGCTGTGTGTGCTGATGTTTCAAGCTCCCCTTTTCCTTGAGAGCTTGTCACAACCGATGGAATCTCTATTTTTTTTTCTCCCACCAGCTGAACTACAAAGCTGAACATGTAAAACAAAGAGGTCATTATGTTGGTGTTCGACGATGAGAGATGATCCTAAACTGGTTTGGTTTGAGCGCACAGGCCAGATTCAGAATGACAGACTATACAGAGAGGACTACCATAAAACAAAGGCCAAGATCAATATATAGCCGCTGATATGGTGTCGGTGTTGGCTGCCAAGCATGGGCAGGACCTCGTCAGTGATATTGATTACCGTAATTACCTGCACCAATGGATGTGTCATCCTGACCAAAATGACATTATCCAGGCAAGGAAGGCCTCTGACCTACAGAGCAATGTAAGTAATTTTTGTTTCTTAATGACCTAGGAATGTATGGTGTACTCAGAGAGTTACAGGCAGTACTCTGGAAGCACCGGGCTTTGAAACTTTGAGCCATAAATACTGAATTTGTTCCCAGAAGGGAACTGAGGCTGAATCTTTTGTAGAGAAAAACCAGGAGCAGTGATTGACAGCTTTGCCTTTTTGACGACTTATTTCCGAGTATCGTTCAAAGCCAATTTTTTTCATTGGTTGTTTTTTTTGTTTTTGCATCATCTTTGACATCACCAACATCTCACATTGGCCTGGGAGATTATCAGCTGATTTAAAATAATAAATGGCTTGGGGTGAGAATGGAGAGTAAATGGGGGTTGTAGTTAGTGTAGGCAAAGACCTGGGTATGCCCTTTGCCAAGCGTCTCTTCTTCAGGCGTTGATGTAGGACTTGCTTGCAAAGAATCAAAGCAAAAGAGAAACAAAATCCTGATAAACTACCTGAGGGCCCAGAATCTGCTTGCACAGAGCTTTGGGTGAGGGTAGGGAAGAGAATACATGACCTAGGCCACCTTCCAGTGAGGCCTGAGCCCAGACGTGTAGCTGCCGCCAGCAGTTCCTAAGGAACAGAAACTCCATGCATCGACCTGATGCTCAGACATACCCTGGAGCTAACCCACCTGGTCTTCTCATTACCACTTTGGAAACAGGAAATCAGAGGCTGCCTGCCACCAGGTGGTGAGCTTGAACTTGCCACCTCCCTGTTGCTGCAGCAGAACGATGGTCATGGACATTTAACCAGATCAGCAGCTCCATTGTGGTTGATGTGGGGTGGGGAGGGGGAGAGCTAGGCCTGGCCAGGGGCATGTGTCCCCTACTCTACCACACAGGAGCATTTAGTTGTATCACTTCCTTTGTGTAGTTAGTCTAAATTTCCCACGTACCAAGTAATTACATATAAATCCTTCTAAAAACCCACCCTCCCTGGTAAAACCCTTCCTTGGACTCAATGCTAGATACAATGGCTCCCTGCCCGTAGCTCCCATAGCCCTTGAGTGTTCTTGCTGTTACACTCTCCACTTATAAAGGACTTCTCTTCACACCAGATTCCTTTGTACTTATCTCTGAAAGCACCTAGTACAGTACTTTGCTCATAATAATAGGCTCACAGGATACCTCTCTGGTGAACAGGTGAAATCATGATTGCATCAAGAGATGACAGTCACTAGAGGGAAATCCTTAAAAAGCTCCTGAAAAAGTTGCTTCAGACCTACAGTCTGGAATCCTGTGCCTGAGTCATTTATGCCTGCGTTGTATCTCTCTTCCTGCTCTCAGGATGTCTACAAGGCTGACCTGGAGTGGCTCCGTGGCATTGTCTGGATACCCGTGGACTCTGTGGACTACGTGAGGGTTACGAAGAACCAGGAAATGGTGAATCAGGTACACAAACCCTGTTCTTACCTAATGCCTGGCCGCCTTGCCTGTCATGTGGGGGCAGGTACCCACTGGAAGGAGACCAGTCTTAATCATCTCTGTTTCCTTGCAGATAAAATACAAGAAGGCTGATCTCGACAACTGTCCTAACTTCACAAGTGTGGTGGATCCTCCAGAGATTGTTTTGGTGAAGATTAACTCAGTCAGTCAAAGTGATGTAAGTTTTCTTTGTGTATAGTGATGTGTGCATGGACTGGGGAGTTCATTGTGTCATTGACTGCATTTGCTCACCTCCAGGTAACTGCTTGTAAGAAAATGGACAGTGGGGCAGGAAACTAGAAGATCATCTCTGGTGGGCATGTCTTTAAAGTCCCTAGTAAGAGATGTACTGTACGAACATTTTTTTTTTCAGAGTGAGAATGCAGGTTTTATTTTTTTTATTTTTTTAAATAATAAATTTATTTTTTATTGGTGTTCAACTTGCCAACATACAGAATAACACCCATTGCTCATCCCATCAAGTGCCCACCTCAGTACCTGTCACCCAGTCACCCCCAACCCCTGCCCTCCTCCCCTTCCACCACCCCTAGTTTGTTTCCCAGAGTTAGGAGTCTTTCATGTTCTGTCTCCCTTTCTGATATTTCCTACCCATTTCTTCTTTTAAAAAGCATCCATATTCTTGTCCAAATTATTGTATTAGGCAAAATGAACTGAAATCTAACCAATTAGTTTGTTTTAAATCTCCAAATGTAGACTGGTTATTATCTTTTTGGGTAGAAACTATGAAACTTTATTTTTTTATTTTTTTTAAAGATTTTATTTATTCATGAGAGATACACAGAGAGAGGCAGAGACACAGGCAGAGGGAGAAGCAGGCTCCACGCAGGGAGCCCGATGCCGGACTCGATCCCGGGTCTCCAGGATCATGCCCTGGCCTGAAGGCGGCACTAAACCGCTGAGCCACCCGGGCTGCCCCGAAACTATGAAACTTTAAATATGCATTTATATTGACCAAAGATGTGGATTGGTTTTGTCTTGTTTTCTCTTGTTAGGTAAAACATAAAGAAACATTTAATAAAGTATTGAAGGGCAAGTATCTATTTTCTCCAGATACACCATATATCACCCACTCCAAAGACATGAGAAAACTCTACAGTACTGTAAGTTCTATTTTATTTGATTTACAACTCAGTTCTTAATTTTAAGCTCTTAATTCATCTTCTTGGCTGATTTTGTGAACAACTGAACTTAAAAGACCTATCATTGCATTTAATCTTCTTAGAAATAACTGCTGTTGTTTATTAGAAGTAGCATTTATTCAGCTGGTATTTTTCTTTTTGAGCTCCAGTAATGGGCCAGGCATTGGAGGAAGTGCTACGGGGCTAACACTCAGTAAGAGAAGCCCCTCAGGAGCCCATGCCAATGAGGGAGATGGACAGGCAAATAGATAATAAGGTAGCAGGTGCTATACCAGCTGTAGGTGCGCAGAGGACTGAACACCCACTAACAGGGAAAAGAGAGGAAAGGCCAGTCCCTCTCTGGCAGTCATGTATAAATATCTCCAGCCAACAGACGGAAGACTAATTTAATTCAGCTGATTTAAGGATGATGTGTGTGTGTGTGCGCGCGTGCCCTGTGTCTGTGTGTATGCTCAATGGGAAGCAGTCTTTGGTGATTCTCTACCTATGTGAAAATGTATTTCCACTTTTACCATAACTTTAAATACAGTTATTCTCTGTTATAGATGTCCTAGAACACCCTGGTGTTTGTAGATTCAATCTGCAGTAAGATAGAAGATTCTCCCATACTCTTAGGTAGACGCAGTAAGGGCTCTTGGCCTTTAAACATAAATATTTTACCTTGGTTTTACCATTTTCTTTTTAGCAATACCTGAAGGAAGTTGACTGCAAACTTGCTGACACATATTCCTTTGTTCCAGATACTGTACAAAGGGGCTTGAGAAGGGACCAACGCTTACGGCTGCACCTTGCATAGGCGCTACATTCCCATCGTGGGAGCTAAGCATGCCAACTATGTGAACAGCGAGGTCAGTGGTGGTTTTTCCTCCGTGCATTTAAGAGTCTTCTCTGGGGAGCTGGTCCAAAAATCCCAGAGATTCTCAACTAAGTTGTGCCTACTTCACAGCTTAAATACAAAGAGACATATGAGAAGCAGAAGGGCCACTACCTGGCTGGAAAAGAAATCAGTGAGTTCCCTGGTGTGGTCCAGTGCCTGGATTTCCAAAAGACGAGTAGTGCAGTAAGCAAAGCAAAGCTCACTGTGACGGAGGATTTGTACCCTGGAGGGTGCTATTAGGGGGTCTGTTTGTGACCCGTTCTTCGGTTGAGAGAGGCATGGGGTGGTGAGGAAGGAGTCATTCCTTCCCTGAGATTCATCCCCACCCCTGCCAGTTACCATTGGTAACTATGGGCTTTCCTCCCTTTCCTTCCCTTCTGCACTTCCAAACCCACAGTGAAGTACCTGTGTTTGGAAAAAGGAGAAAGCAACAAGGTGACTACTTACCCCTGTGTTTTGAAAGGAAGGGACATTGGGAATGAAGAATCTATTTAAAAAGTATCTTCTCTAGCCTTTGTTCATCCTAAAGGTACTGATCTATACTAGGGATAAGACCCCGAGAGAGATGGATCTGAATAATTAACATTTTAATCCTTCTTTTTGTCTTTAAAAAAAGGGGGCTTAATTGAACTACAGAAGAGATTATGCGGATACCAAAGCAAATGTGCACATCCCCATCGATATGATGAATCACGGGCTGGCCAAACACTGTCAGTACATCCTCCGTGACCTAGAGTACCAACACTACTTCCACCAGTGGATGTCTCTCCCGGAAGAACCCGGCGTAATTCGGGCCCACAGCATGCAGGACATCCTGAGCAATGTACGATGCCCTTTCTGCAGCTTGACTTAGTTACACCTTCACTCAACCGTGTCTTGGCCCCCTATGCTCCACTTGTCCCCGTTTTCATAAATTATACTGCTTTTTAAAGCACAGTGGCACGCGTAACCACTTTTTGGTGTGAGAATCCCCTCTGAGCCATGTGACCCCTGTGTTAAATATTTAACCTGTTTTTTACTCCAGACAAAACTTTAGCTCTTCCTCTCCTCCTAGGCTTCTTTAGGTCGGAGCGGGAAAGCCCTCCAGCTGGTGCGGGGCCCACCCTATGACTGCTAAGCACTCAGCACAGCCAATGGCTGATGGGAAATTATCAAAATGCCCGATTGTAAATTCACTTAGTACCTGTCACCTCTCATCATCCCTTCTTTCCTGCAGAACGTGTATAAGGATGACTTGAATCGGCTGAAAGGCATGGGATGCTACATTTGGGATATGCCTCAGATCCTCCAGGCCAAGAAATCCTGTGATCTCCAGAGTCAGGTGAGATCTTCCCAGAAGGACTGGCTCTCTGTGGATCAGTGAAATCGTGGTGCTTTCAGTGGGGTGACAACCAGGCCAGCCCTGTGCCCGGGTTAGAGAAAGCTGCTCTAACAGTACGTGAGCCACAGAAACCAGAGGCCCCTGCCTGATACAGCCTCTCCTGGTGACCTGCTCTGGTGTGGGACCTTCTCGGTTTTGGTCTCTCCAGGGGTTTAAGCATTTGAGGTTTACCCAGAACGTTTCCTGTGAGGTGTTTCAGAGTGAACCACCCTCAAGCATCTATACGGAAGTTGCTTAGGTTAGCCTGCAGAGAGTAGAATGCAAATGCATGCTTTGACCTTTGGGAGGTAAGTTCTGAAGTAAAAAAGTAGATATTTGGAAAATGTCCCCAGGATATGGTTTAGCTCTCCTAGGGCAGGTTCACGGACGGTTGAGGCACTCAGGGATGGGGGTGCATGCATGGAAAAGGCAACAAAATGGTGAAGAAGATCTGGCAAAGAGCCAGGTTTTGACAACCCTACAAAGTTGGCAGGAACACAGAACGACTGTGTCTCTGTTAGTATTAAAGCAGGAACCCAGAATGAAGTAAAGGCTCATCTAAGTTGGCACAAACTGCTCATGCTGATGGCAGACGTGTATTTTACCATTTCCGGTGCCTGGTTTTTCTTTACAGATACGGGTACATGGCAGCAGGTAAAGAAACTCTGCAGAATTAGAACCTGGTCACAGATACACCACTTTAGGTGACTGCTCTTCAAAGTGGCATTAATGCCAGTGAGGTGCGTCTTCTTGGACTTCTCTCCCGACACAAGCCATTCCTGTCCTTCTGTATTTTTGAACAGCAGAAAAGAATAACCCATCTTTTTTGTGTGTAGGTGAAATGTAAAGAAAATTATCATCAGATTAAGGACAAAGATACAACAGTCCTAGAAACAGTGGATTATGACAGAACCAAGAACCTGAAGAATCTTTACAGCAGAGTGAGTTATTTTTCTCTTCTTCCCTGGAGACAATAACGGAATAGTTGGGATAAGCACCTTACCGCCCAGGTTTTTTCAGGCACTTCCAGTTTCCTATTTTATCTCCTCAGTAGTCCTAGTGACAATTCATTGAGCCCGAAGTGGAATATCACACCATGCTGTGCATTGGCACAGATTTGGGAGCTCCTTCCTTATTGCAGGTGAGCACTGTTGAAACTAGGCTACCCTCACCCTGGACTTGTCCTTCCCTGGCTTCTCCAGGGACAAGGGGCGTACAGCCTACAAAGACACTTTTTTTTTGTCTCCTCTGAATTGGTTAATTCAACAAACTTTTTAAAACTTTATTTTGAAACTCTTTTAGGTTTCCAGAAAACTTGCAGAAAGAGTCCAGAGAATTCCAGCATAGTTTTGTCTGTAATACAATCATGGAAACTAAATTAACCTTGTTGCAGTGTAACTTACAGACTTCATCCAGATTTCACCAGGGTTTTTCCACTAATGTGCTTTTCTATGTCAGGCGCCAGCCTGTCATCCCATTTTGCATTTAATTCATATGACTCATTAGCTTTCTTCAATCTGATCATTTCTCAGTTTTCCCTTGTCTTTTTCTGATTGTAACACTTTTGAGGAATACTTTCCGGTTATTTTGTGGAATGCCCCTCCATTTGGTTTTATATGATGTCTTCTTATGATTAGATCAAGACAGTCCATTTTTGGCGAGTTTAACACAAAAGCTTCTCTCCGGCATCATGGCAGGTGGGACGTGATGCCGGTAACTGGTGATGTTGAACGTGGTGACTTGGTTAGGTGGCTGGCTGCTGAGCTTCTCTACTGTAATGTCGTGATTTTTCCCTTTGTTGTTAATACATATCATGGAGGGAGATATTTTGGGACTTTGCAGATAGCCTGTTTCTCTTCAAATGTTCTCTCATGTATTTTACCATCTATTGATGGGTCTTGCCTGAAACAACTTTTAGTATAAAATATGCCTATTGGTGATTTTCTGTTTTTTTTTTTCATCCCTCCTACATTTATCAATTGGAATTCTTCGGTAAGAAACCACTCTTTCTTCCTACCATTTGGGTTTTTTTTTTTTTACTTGTATCAGTAAGTAATTATATCTGAACTCATGGATATTTAATTTCTTCTACGTGATGTAGTCTAATACTGCTATTTATTTTGTTGCTCAAATCATTTCACCTTTCCCCATTGGGTGCCTTTCAGGGTGGCTCCTATAAGAACTTAACATACTCTGTCATTGTTTTTGAGTGCTTCCTTACATTCTGGCACCACAAGATGTTCATCTTGTATTTACCTGCTCCAGATACCCCCTCTCCAAGGAGCCCTGGTTTATGTATTAAGGATTGGCATTTCAAAGGCAAAAATCTCAGCACTAGGCGTGCTCACTGCTGCTGGGACCCTTCTATGGACAGAGCTTAGAAATATATTATGGATACTAACCTCTATATGCATACATATCAGTATTTATTTCTATATTTGTCTAATTATATGTGTGCTTTGAACCATGAGTTCCTATTGATGCTTCCTATATCATTCAACACTACAGACTTTAGACTTCTATCTTTTATTTTTCCAACTTGTGGCTTTTTTTTTCCTAGAAAGCCTGGCCCTCATTACCTATGACATGTTTGCTTATTTGTTCAACTTTTTTAAAGGTTGTATTTATTTATTCATGAGACAGAGAGAGGCAGAGACACAGGCAGAGGGAGAAGCAGGCTTCTTGCGGAGAGCTCAATGCGGGACTCGATCCCAGGACCCCAGGGTCACGCCCTGGGCTGAAGCCAGACACTCACCCCTGAGCCCCCCAGGCGCTCCTATTTGTTCAACTTTTATCGGCACATAGTTTTGAGAATTGCTAACCCATATTCCTGTGAGAAACAAATGTAGTAACTACAGTATCTTATTGGTTATTTTTGTCTATAGCTTAATGAGTCAAAATACCATTTTCAAAAATAAACTAAATTGTTTTCTAACTCACTTCCTTCAGCATAGTCTTGTTATGCATTTGTAACACAGTTAGGTTTATTTGTTATGATTTCTATTCCATTGGCGTCCTCTTCCCCATTCAGCTTGATTCTGTTTTAATTTACACACAGTAAATCACTCTTTGTAGTATATAGTACTACAGGATGTTTTTTAAAACAAGATTTTATTGATTTGAGAGAGAGAGAGAGAGCATGAGCAGGAAGAGGGGCAGAGGAAGAGGGAGAAGCAGACTTCCCTCTGAGCAGCGTTCTCCAAGCTCATCTTGACCTGAGCTGAAGGCAGATGCTTAACCCACTGAGCCACCCAGGTGCCTCTGGACTATGGCTTTTAACAAATGCAAAGTCATGTATTCACCCCAGTGAAGCCACAGAAAATCTATCACCTCAAAATTACCCTCTTCCTTTTCCTTCTTTGAGACCCATAGAAGCATTTTCTGGACCTATTTTTAAAGAAACAAACTTTGAAAAACCTTTTCCAGAATGTCCTGCAAATGGGATTATGAAGTCTGCAGCCGTCAGGTCTGTTTCTTTGTCTTAGTAAAATCCACTTGTGTACTCTACACATTGCTGTAAAAACCAGTAGTTTATTGGATTTATTGCAGAGTGTGATATTCCATTGTATGAATATACCACAATTTATTCATTCACAGTCCAAGGACACCTGGATTGTATCTAGTTTGTGACAATTATGAATAAAGCTGCTATATACATTTGAGTATAGGTTTTTGTGCATATGTAATTTTTGTTTTCTTGAGTAAATAAATACCTAGGAGTGGAAATCTTTCTTGAGCTCCCACTAGCTACAAAAATGTAAGATAGGATAAATAGATTTTAAGTTAGTGGTTTTCACCCTTCAGGAATTCCTAGACCTAGAGCAAAGGAACACAGCGTCAAAAACTTTGTTTTCATTTCCATACAGTAAAATGTCACTCTTTGTGGCCTACAGTACTATAGCTGTACAAATGCATATTCATACATTCACCACTGTTGTCAAGATGCAGTGCTCCATGATAACTGCCAAACTGAAATAAGTACTATGGAAGAGAACAGAATAATGGACCAGAAAATTATGGTCACAGCATTAAACCCATTATTTACTGAGGGGGACTTGGGTCCTGCTGAGTATGAAGATCAGGGGTTGTTAAGCAGTGTCTGAAAAAAGATACAGGAAAAATCCCCTTCTAAAGATCCAACCAGAGTGCATTTTCTGTACTCACAAAATGGTTTATAACCCCTGTAGAACCCGTACAAGGAAGCTTGGGATGGAGTGAAGCCACCAGCTACATCCTGCCTACCAGTACCATGTCCCTGATGCATGCTAAGAACCAGAAGCATCTGGCTAGCAATGTAAGTCAAGTGCATTGTGATGGCCTCTCACCCACCCTCTACCTTCCCCAGTTCTCCGCTCCTAGAATTTTTCTACTGATTCATGTGTTTTATTTATTTATTAATGAATTTATTTTTTATTGGTGTTCAATTTGCCAACATACAGAATAGCACCCAGTGGTTATCCTGTCAAGTGCCCCCCTCAGTGCCCGCCACCCATTCACCCCCACCCCCCGCCCTCCTCCCCTTCCACCACCCCCAGTGTTAGGAGTCTTCATGCTCTGTCTCCCTTTCTGATATTTCCTACCCATTTCTTCTCCCTTCCCTTTAATTCCCTTTCACTATTATTTATATTTCCCAAATGAATGAGACCATATAATGTTTGTCCTTCTCTGATTGACTTATTCCACTCAGCATAATCCCCTCCAGTTCCATCCACATGTGTTTTATATATTATATGTTTGTGTATATTGTAAAAGAAAATCTAAAATTACAATGAGCTATCTAGATATCGTATTAAGGTTTATGAACTTCGGGGATCCCTGGGTGGCGCAGCGGTTTGGCGCCTGCCTTTGGCCCAGGGCGCGATCCTGGAGACCCGGGATCGAATCCCACGTCGGGCTCCCGGTGCATGGAGCCTGCTTCTCCCTCTGCCTGTGTCTCTGCCTCTCTCTCTCTCTCTCTGTATGACTATCATAAATAAATAAAAAATATATTTAAAAAAAGTTTATGAACTTCAACCCTTTATGCCCAGAATGTTCTTAAGTAAAGCCTTTTATTGTAAAATTACCTATAACCTTCATTGCAGTCCTAAGAAGCTAGTTCTCTTTCAGAAGTTAACCTCCTTTAGAGACTTTTACCTCTTAATTGTGAACCTTTTACATAGCATTTTATTTTATTTTATTTTTTAAAGATTTTATTTATTCATGAGAGACAGAGACACAGGCAGAAGGAGAAGCAGACTCCCCACAAGGAGCCCGATGTGGGACTCGATCCCAGATCCCAGGATCACACCCTGAGCCGAAGGCAGATGCTCAACTGCTGAGCCACCCAGGCGTCCCTTACATAGCATTTTAGATCAGTATTTCTCAAACCCTGTTTTTTACCAGTGAGAATGTTGTATCAAGTACACACACACACACACACACACACACACACAGCTGACGTTTATGTGACTTCCTTCTGACATATGACAGAAGACTATGTACTGCCAAACTAAAGACAATACACTCTGATCTTTTCAATTCTATTCCATTCGTTTAAATGCTAGTGGTCCAATAAAATTTTTCAATGCCTTCTGGCCTAGAGATGCGTATTTAGTAAAAGACTTTGTTAGACAGTATACGGAATTAATTTAATATTTACCAGATCCCACCTGATTGCCATACATTCTTTACCTCGACTTCTCTGGTGTATAAGAAGGATTTAAGAACCAGATTGCCTTGAGACCTTGCACAATTTCCTACATAATTGGCATATTATTTTATCTTCCCAGCACCTATATAAATCAGTTTATGAAAAGAACAAGATGAGAATCCACATCGTGCCTGACATGGTGGAATGGTTACTGCTAAGGAATCTCAGAAGAAAGGCAGTGAGATTGATTACTGCCTACACCTCTGTGAGTGGATTTGCCACCCTGACTTGCAAGTCAACAGCCACATCAGGAAAGTCACAGATCAGATCTACAGCAACGTAAGCCCACTGCTTGTGAAGGTCCCCCGCGCTGCCTCCACATGCCCATCCTGAGGGGAAGCAGACCCACCTGCATGTACCCTGGCCTTCTTCCAGCGTTGCTGTCCTCTGTACCCATGGGTCTGTCCCTGGAAGCAGGGCTCTGTGTGCCAGTGTTTTCATGGCACCCACAGCCTCATTGCATAACACCTTTCGAATGTCATTCGATAAAGTCCTCCCAGGCCCACTGGGTGTCTGTGTTTTTGGTGTTTGAGTTACGGTCAGTTTCTTTTTTCTAATTCCCTCTATCCACCGCAATCTTTAGATTGTATACAAGGATGACCTCAACTGGCTAAAAGGCATTGGATGCTACATCTCGGACATTCCTGAAATTCTTCATGCCAAGCATGCTTATGTTCTATGTAACCATGTGAGTTTGCCCTATCTTATGGTTTTTTTTTTAAAGTGTATTTCCTTTTCTACGTAGTCTAAGTCAAAGGGGGAGTTATGTACATTGTCACAGACCAGCTATGTCTTAAATGGTGTTGAGGATGGCTGATCTGGAGAAGAATGCTAAGGAGCAGGGAACGGCTGTTTCTTGGAATGCGCGTAGCTCTCTATTCAACAACACGGTCGAGCTGTCCTGTTGTCCTTCCCTGGAACCTCTCTCTACATTTGGACTATTTCAGATCTATCAAGCACATGATTCTCCTATTAGGGAAATCTCACTTGTGAGGTGTTTGTGACGCTATAGACAGGACCTATTTATAAAGAGAGAATTTGCTAAGCAAATTAACACTGTAATAAAGGTTTCAGTAAAAATGCGTAAATGTTCCTAGAAGAGCAGTTGTCAAGCCTGCTAGAAGGCTCTAGAAGCTCCATAGGACTATAAGCATCGATTATGCAGATTGTCCTAAAATTCAAATGCCTCCTGGTCGATTGAATATGTGCTAATGAAAGTAAATGTCATGAGTTAAAAGCAACCAAACCCTCCATGAAAGCAGCAATTTCTAGAACCGTAAACGGTCTACCACAGGCTTCTTTTATTCCTCTTGGCAGATCAAGTACAAATCTCACACACAGAAGACCAGGAATGGCTACAAGTTGGTCACAGACACACAAGTCTATGTGCAGGCTGTGAAAAGTGGGAAACAACTGAGTGATGTAAGTCCCCGTGGGGAAGTCGTGTGGACAGTAATAAATGGGGCCACCACTCAAACAGAAGTGGCAAAAAAAAAAAAAGAAAAGAAAAAGTAAGTGGCTTTTGCTAACTGGGAGACCAGAGTTAGTGTCCTAGATAGTACTTATGGTTCTGCTCATATTTCCTAAAACCTGGTGTGTTCAATCAGTTCCCAAGGTGGAGGTAGAAATGCTATAACTATGGAATACTCAGTGTTTTAGAGTTTTTTGCTTTAAAGTTGTTTTTTGAGGCCTCGTGTCAAGAGCAGCAGTTGTATCTTGCTGGTCAGCCCTCTGGAAAATTAGAGCTGGTCATGGCAGGGTGAGGAGGGGGCAGGCCGTGCAGTGAGCGGTGTGGGTTTCGTGGGGCCCCTCGTCCGTGGTCTGGGAAGGCCCGGTGCCCAAGCCTCGGCCCCATGCCACATCCACTCTCTGACTTGGGGGGCAGAGCCAGCACACGGCTGCTCTTTTATTTTCTTTTAACTAAGCCCGCAAATTAGTAAGTAAATATCAAATCCCACCAGCGAGTTAGAATGTAAAAACCCATTGTTTTGAAACTTAGAGCCGTACCATAGCCGCTGTTCCCTCCCTTTGCTGAGCCATGTCCTCTGCTTCTCTCATGCTGCGGGGTCCACATGCCTGCGAGCCTGTGGACAAGACAATGATGGATCAGTTGTTGAGGCAAAGGGAAACCTACCTACCTACTTCCCTTCCCCTTCCCCTTCCCCTTCCCCTTCCCCTTCCCCTTCCCCTTCCCCTTCCCCTTCCCCTTCCCCTTCCCCTTCCCCTTCCCCTTTCCCTCCCTCCCTCCCTCCCTCCCTCCCTCCCTCCCTCCCTTCCTTCCTTCCTTCCTTCCTTCCTTCCTTCCTTCCTTCCTTCCTTCCTTCCTTTAAGAGAGACTTAGGTTTCCATTTACTTTGCTTCTTTCCAATGATGCTGCTGTGATCAGAATCAGCTGACCCCTCTTCTATCTGACACAGGCCATCTACCACCATGACTACATGGATAGCGTCAGAGGCAAGGTGGCTGCAACTATGAAAACCATGGAACTGGATGGGCCCTTCATGCACACAAGCTCCAGAGTGAGGTGAGCAGTGAGAACCCAGTGCAGGGGGCAGCAGAAGTCTAAGCGGCGGCCTCCGAGGGCCAGGCCACTGGCTTTTGCAGAAACCTCCTTGGCTTGTGCTTTATCTCAGCCTGACCTTCTCAGTTGTCAATGCTATTCCATTCACCTGAGTTAAAAAACAAAGAAAAAACCCAAACAGTACACAGTCTGTCTTCCCTCCTGGTTGGTGGGATTCTTACACCACGCAAGCAATGGGCATTCTTAGAGCAACATTGCATTTACATTTACAAGATACGAGGGAGAAAGAAAGCCAACCTTTCTCAAACAACTTAAAACCAAGATGACAAAGAGAAGACACATAATCATAAGGGACTACTAGTAGTAAGAGAAAGGGCTAGAAATTACTGTTGGAATTCAGAAGAGAAAGACCTGGATTCCACTCACGTACTTAATATCCCTTTTGGGTGTTACCTGCTCAGGCAACATTGGTTTCCCTCTTTGATGTCACTCTCCTGTACTGAATATTGAAAAACATTTGCTCTTTGATGTCTCTGATACTATTCCTACTCCTGGATCTCCCCCCCAAAGACAGGCTATTTAGGATCATGGTCAGAAACTCCTTTCCCCCATCTGCCAGGGATTGGGGAATCGTGACCTCTTCATGGCCTGACACTGTGTTTATTGGAGGAATGGGGTTCCAGGGATGTGCCTTATCATTATGACTGTCTCCGGGACTGTGATGATGTGAATGCCACCTAAGGGTTCACGACACAGGCGGCACTGACTGCCTGTTCTCTCTACTGCTCCCGTTTTCTTGCTCGATTCCATGCAGGTAATTGGGCATACGTTCAAAACATAGAAGAATTATTTCCTATGGGCCCCTTCACTCATCGTTCACTCGCTCACTCTCTTTTTTAAGGTTTTATTTATTCATGAGAGAGACAGAGAGAGGCAGAGACACAGGCAGAGGGAGAAGCAGGCTCCCTGCGGGAACCCGTTGGGGACTCAATCCCATGACCCAGCGTCACACCCTGAGCACCCCCAGGCATCTCTCTCGCTCTCTGTCTCTCTCTCTTAAAGATTTGGTTTATTTACTCGACAGAGTGGAAGCGAGGGAGCATTAGCGAGGAGGGTGGGGGTCGAGCAGGGAGACTGATGGGCTCAGAGATGTGACCTGAGCCCAAGGCCTGGGCAGTGGAGCACGCAGGCACCTGTCGGTTTCGAAGCAGGGGGTCAAGGATGATGCATTAGTTACCTGGCCCTTTGAACTCCTCTGACTCCTCATGACATCGGCCTGGTAAACAAGAACACGCTGCATCCCGACCGAAAGCCTGGCATGGGCCGCGTGCGATGCGCATGACTCAATGGGCCCCGGCGCAGCCTGACCCCTCGCCCTCCACAGGACCTGTACCCAGGTGCCGGCCGACGTGACCAGCGCACAGGATACCGGCTCCCTGGTGACACAGCCGCCTTCCAGCATTCCAGGGAAAAGCACTACCAGATCACCTATGTAGGTGCCTCCCCGCACCATGGCCTGCCAGGGGAGGGGCACTGACCTGGGCCCCTGGGGGCCGGGGGTGTGTGTGGAGGCCCCCGCTGAGTGTGGTCATCACGGCGCCTTTGCCTCAAGAAGCGTAGGAGCATCCCTGTGACCCCAGGCACCCCATGGGCGGCTGCAGCTGCCTGGGGACAGGATGTTGTGTGCGTCCCTTGGGCAGACAGGACTGCTTGTGGGCTAGCTGGCTCCGATACTGGCCCCACCACATGCCCTCTGCACACTGAGCAGAAAGCTGGGGGTGAAGGGGCTCCTGCTATCTGGGGCTTCCTAGCCCAGTGGCTCCCACCACCCTGCAGGGATGCTGGGGATGCTAGGGAGCCCCATGCAGGGCAGAGCCCGGGGGCGCTGCACACAGCCTGCAGCCCTCTTCTGCTGCCTTCGGAGTCTTGGGACCCAAGCTTGCCGGCCAGCCAGTACACAAAACCAAAGACCCAAACCTACAGTATCCAAATCAGACACTTGCAGATCCAACCACCTAATATGTCTTTTTTTTCTGGTAAATCCATCTGGAAAGCCACTTGTTGGCCTCAAAAATAGTCGCTCCTCTCTTCCCTGCAGGTCCTAACTTCCAAGCTGTGCTGGGACTAAAAACACAGGCCTTCCCCCACCTAAAATGAATAAACACCGCTCAACACCTCGACATTTAATAGTGAAGCTTGCAAATTCCAAAGATAAATAGAAGATCCTTAAAGCAGCAAGAGACAAGAAATCTCTAACTTTTATGGGGATGAATATTAGATTAACAGCAGACCTCTCCACAGAGACCCAGGCAGGCCAGAAAGGGCTGGCAGGATATATTCAGGGTCCTACATGAGAAGAACATGCAGCCAAGAATACTTTATCCAAGGCTCTCATTCACAATAGGAGAGATAAACAGCTTCCAAGATAGGCAGGAACTGAAAGAATATGTGACCAGGAAACCAGCTCTGCAAGAAATTTTAAGGGGGACTCTTAAAATTCCTCTTGGAGAGGAAGTCCAATGGAACAATCCACAAAAACAGGGACTGAATAGGTATCATGATGACACTAAATTCATATCTTTCAATAGTAACTGAACGTGAATGGGCTTAACGACCCCATACAGAGGCACAGGGTTTCAGACTGGATAAAAAAGCAGGACCCATCTATCTGCTGTCTACAAGAGACTCATTTTAGACAGAAGGACACCTACAGCCTGAAAATAAAAGGTTGGAGAACCACGTACCAATCATATGGTCCTCACAAGAAAGCAGGGGTAGCCATCCTTATATCAGATAAACTGAAATTTATCCCAAAGACTGTAGTGAGAGATGAAGAGGGACACTGTATCATACTTAAAGGATCTATCCAAGAAGAAGACTTAACAATCCTCAATATATATGCCCCGAATGTGGGAGCTGCCAAATATATCAATCAATTAATAACCAAAGTTAAGACATATTTAGATCATAATACACTTATACTTGGTGACTTCAATCTAGCGCTTTCTACACTAAATAGGTCTTCTAAGTACATGTCAAAGAAACGAGAGCTCGAAATGATAGACTGGACCAAACGGATTTTACAGATAACTACATAACTTTATATCCAAATGCAACTGAATACACATTCTTCTCAAGTGCACATGGAACTTTCTCCAGAATAGACCACATACTGGATCACAACTCAGATCTGAACCGATACCAAAAGATTGGGATCATCCCCTGCTTATTCTCAGAGGATGATACCTTGAAATTAGAACTAAATCACAACAAGAAGTTTGGAGTACTTCAAACACGTTAAGGACCATCCTGATAAAAGATGAAAGGGTGAGCCAGGTAATTAAGGAAGAATTAAAAAGATTCATGGAAACTAATGAGAATGAAGATAAAACCATTCAAAATCTTTGGGATACAGCAAAAGCAGTCCTTGGGGGAAATATATCTCAATGCAAGCAGCCATCCACAAATTGGAAAGAACTCAAATACAGAAGTTAACCTTACACCTAAAGGAGCTAGATGAAAAAGAGCAAATAGATCCTACACCCAGCAGAAGAAGAGATTTGACAAATTAACATTCGAGCAGAACTCAATGAAATAGATATCAGAAGAACTATGGAACAGATTAACAAAACCAGGAGTTGGTTCTTTTGAAGAATTAGTAAGATAGATAAACCATTAGCCAGCCCTATTAAAAGAAGAGCGAGAAGACTCATATTAATAATATCATGAATGAGAAAGGAGAGATCACTACAAACACCAAGGAAATACAAACAATTTTAAAAACATGAGAAGCTATACGCCAATAAATTCAGCAATCTATAAGAAATGGACGCATTTCTGGAAAGCCGCAAACTACCAAAACTGGAACTGGAAGAAATAGAAAAACTGAACAGGCCAGGGAGGAAATTGAAGCAGTCATCAAAAACCTCCCAAGACACAAAAGTCCAGGGCCAGATGGCTTCCCTGGGGAATTTATTCCAACGTTTAAAGAAGAAACCAAAAAAAAAAAAAAAAACCCATACCTATTCTACTAAAGCTGTTCAGAAAGATAGAAATGAAATACATCCAAGCTCGTTCTACGAGGCCAGCATCACCTTAATTCCAAAACAAGACAAAGACCCCACCAAAACGGAGAGTTATAGACCCATACTCCTGATGAACATGGACGCAAAAATTCGCAACAAGATACTAGCTAATAGGATCCAACAGTACATTAAGGAGATTATTCACCATTACCAAGACGGAAGTATCCCCGGACGCAAGGCTGGTTCAACACTCATAAAACAATGTGATTCATCATATCAGAAAGACAAAAAACAAGAACCATATGATCCTCTCAATAGATTCAGAGAAAGCATTTGACAAAATACAGCATCCATTCCCGATCAAAACTCTTCAGATTGTGGGGATAGAGGGAATATTCCTCAACATCTTAAAAGGCATCTACGAAAAGCCCACAGCACATATCATTCTCAATGGGGAAGCACAGGGAGCCTTTCCCCTTAGATCAGGAAGAAGACAGGGATGTCCACTCTCACCACTGCTATTTGACATAGTCTTAGAAGTCCTAGCCTCAGCAATCAGACAACAGAAAGAAATAAAAGGCATTCAAATTGGCAAAGAAGAAGTCAAACGTTCCCTCTTTGCTGATGACATGATACTCTACATAGAAAACCCAAGAGACTCCACCCCAAGATTGCTAGAACTCATACATCAATTTGGGAGCATGGCAGAATACACAATCAATGCCCAGAAGTCAGTGGCATTTGTACACGCTAACAATGAGACTGAAGAAAGAGAAATTAAGGAGTCAATCCCATTTACAATTGCACCCAAAAGCATAAGATACCTAGGAAGAAACCTAACCAAAGAGATAAAGGATCCACACCCTAAAAACTACAGACCACTTCTAAAATAATTTGAGGAAGACACAACGAGATGGAAAAATATTCCATGCTCACGGATTGGAAGTATTAATATTGTGAAAATGTCAACGTTACCCAGGGCAATTTTCATGTTTAATGCAATCCCAGCAAAATACCATGGACTTTCTTCAGAGAGTTAGAACAAATTATTTTCAGATTTGTGTTGCATCAGAAAAGACCCCTAATAGCCAGGAGAATATTAAAAAAGAAAGCCATAGCTGGGGGCATCACAATGCCAGATTCCAGGTTGTACTACAAAGCTGTGGTTATCAAGTCAGTGTGGTCCTGGCACAAAAGCAGTCACATAGATCAATGGAAAAGAATAGAGAATCCAGAAGTGGACCCTCAACTTTATGGTCAACTAATATTCGACAAAGTAGGAAAGACTATCCACTGGAAAAAAAGACAGTCTCTTCAATAAATGCTGCTGGGAAAATTGGACATCCACATGCAGAAGAACAAAACTAGACCACTCTCTTGCACCATACACAAAGATAAACTCAAAACAGATGAAAGATCTAAATGTGAGACAAGATTCCATCAAAATCCTGGAGAACATGGGCAACACCATTTTTGAGTTCGCCCACTGTGACTTCTTGCAAGATACATCCACGAAGGCAAGAGAAACAAAAGCAAAAGTGAACTATTGGGACTTCATCAAGGTAAGAAGCTTTTGCACAGCAAAGGATACAGTCCACAAAACTAAAAGGCAACCTACAGAATGGGAGAAGATATTTGCAAATGACATATCAGATAAAGGGCTAGTATCCAAGATCTATAAAGAACTTCCTAAACTCAACAGCAAAGAAACAACCAATCCAATCATGAAATGGGCAAAAGACAGGAACAGAAATCTCACAGAGGAATACATAGACATGGCCAACACGCACATGAGAAAATGCTCTGCATCACTTGCCATCAGGGAAATACAAATCAAAACCACAATGAGATACCACCTCACACCAGTGAGAATGGCGAAAATTAACAAGGCAGGAGACTACAAATCATAGGATGTGGAGAAAGGGGGAACCCTCCTGAACTCTTGGTGGGAATGTGAACTGGTGCAGCCACTCTGGAAAACTGTGTGGGGTTCCTCAAAGAGTGAAAAACAGATCTTCCCTACGACCCAGCAATTGCACTGCTGGGGATTGACCCCAAAGATACAGAAGCAGTGAAATGCTGGGATGCCTGCACCCCAATGTTTATAGCAGCAATGTCGACAATAGCCAACCTGTGGAAGGAGCCTCGGTGTCCATCGAAAGATGAATGGATAAAGAAGATGTGGTCTATGTATGCAATGAAATATTCCTCAGCCATTAGAAATGACAAATACCCACCATTTGCTTCAACGTGGATGGAACTGGACGATATTATGCTGAGTGAATTAAGTCAGTCGGAGGAGGACAAACATCCTATGGTCTAATTCATTTGGGAAATATAAAAAATAGTCAAAGGGAATAAAGGGGAAAGGAGAAAAAACGAGTGGGAAATATCAGGGAGGGAGACAGAACATGAGAGACTCCTAACTCTGGGAAACGAACTAGGGGTGGTGGGCGGTGGTTGGCGGTGACTGCGTGACAGGCACTGACGGGGGCACTTGATGGGATGAGCGCTGGGTGTTATTCTCTATGTTGGCAAATTTAACACCAAGAAAAAATTTTTAAAAAACATAAAAACACACGGTTTCCCTTTTATTTTCATAGCTGCCTGCCAGCAGGTTTTTCTAGGCAACACTGAATTTTATTCCTCTCTGCACCTGGCTTATATAGCCAAGAAAATAATTGCCAAGGTCCTGTTTACTGGTGACATTTTGTCCCTGACTTTTTCTTGTACTTAATCCATGGAGAGTGATTTTCAAATGTAAGCAGCAGCTCCTTCCTGTGTGAGGAATGTACAGCTACTCTTTGTGACCCAGCAGCGAACTCGTTCTGACTCTGCCTTCCCAGTACAAATACAGAGAAGAGTGGGAACACATCAAGGCACACAGATACACACTTGGCCCTAAAGAAATCCCATTTGTCCATGTCCAGAGGGTGAACAATGTTACCAGTGAGGTACAGTGAATGTTGATTCTGCGGGGGGGGGCGGGGGGGTATTGAGTTTCAGAGGCCATGGCTTTGTACTATATGTTAGTTAGAAATCTCTGTATCATCAAGGAATGAGAGGGTCCTTTTTGTTACCATTTTGGTGTTTGTATCCATCGGTGACGTCTTTTTGTATTTGGCAATGCCATTGTCAATCCCAATTCACAGATTATGATGTAAATTAATTCCTTTTTTGAGATTCGTTATGAAACATTTACTAATGAATTTGCATTTTAGTCTAATTCGTGACCCTGGTTTTCTATATACATGGTTGGCCTGTATATCTGACCATATCCAACCATCTGATAGAATGTGGAAGACTTTATGCTCAGAATTCTTCACCTAACTAAAATAAGTACCATTTCCTCTTTTTTCCTGTCAGACACTTCCTTGATCCTTAATTGCTCCTCTAATGGCTCTTTGTGTAGAATATTTGATTATTGATTAGTCAACAGTTGCCCTCATCTTCCCACACTAAATACCTGCAGTGGTTTTGCTTCCAGTGTAGAGATAGTGTCGACAGTTTTTTTTTTTTTTTGGAGTTCAATTTGCCAACATAGAGCATAACACCCAGTGCTCATCCCATCAAGGGCCCCCCTCAATGCCTGTCACCCAGTCACCCCCACCCCCCACCCACCTCCCTTTCCACCACCCCTTGTTCGTTTCCCAGAGTTCGGAGTCCCTCATGTTCTGTCTCCCTTTCTGATATGACCCACTCATTTTTTTCTCCTTTCCCCTTTATTCCCTTTCACTATTTTTTATATTCCCCAAATGAATGAGACCATAAAATGTTTGTCCTCCCTGATTGACTTATTTCACTCAGCATCATACTCTCCAGTTCCATCCACGTGTATGGACAATTGTACCACAGACTGAAAGACAAGATTCACACAACTCCTGATACACCTGAAATCCGCCAAGTCAAGAAGACACAAGAGGCTGTCAGTGAGGTGAGTATTTTCTTAAGAGAGAGGGCAGGCTGTGGCACCCCGGGAGGAATGTCAGCCATGCGGTCTCTGATGTGTGTGTTTTGGGCCATTTTTTCAGTTGATCTACAAATCAGACTTCTTCAAGATGCAAGGCCACGTGATCTCACTGCCTTACACACCCCAAGTGATCCGTTGCCGCTACGTGGGAGACATCACCAGTGACGTAAGCATCTCGTCTGGGTCTTTCAGAAAAGCTCATACCAAGGGGCTGTGTACATGTAAGCCAACTGGTGATCTTTGAACTGCCTGCTGCATTGAGTCCTTCTACACTGGGTATACAGCTTGGAGGTGAAATTGTGTGGAAGCGGGACCCCGCATTTCTCCAACCACGGAAACAGTAGTAGGAAGAACGTTTAGGAATTACAAGCATTGCTGGCCACCACTCTGAATTCAACACTGAACCATGACCGGCCCCTCACCCTACCTCGTCTCGTCCTGGGTCCCATGTAGTATCCTTCTCCTGCTCATCCCCATGCCCATACTCATTAGCAACTTCCTCCTCCCATGTTTGTTTCTCCTTAAATGTTTCCATCTCCTGAAAGGCCACTCCATTCAATCCATGCTTTCCTCCCATCAGTATAAGAACAACAAATAGCAATATTTTCCTTAGCTCAGGATTAAATTTAAAAACCTGTGATTCATTTGAGTGCAAGCCAACTAAGAGTATAGGGTGGACGTGTTCAACCAAAATGAAACCTGTATCAACATGAAGGTCTCACTACTCTTATTGGTTCCTGGTTTGCATTTAATCCTGGCCAGCTTTATTTCTGTTTCTGCCACACAGATTTAATATAAGGAGGACTTGCAGATCCTCGGGACTGGGCTGCTTCCTGTGTGACATTCCTGACATGGTCCGCTGCCGGCACGTGCGCAAGTTCTGGGCGAGTGCACATCTTCATGACACATAGCTACCCTGGCACAGCTTCCATTACCACGTCACCAGCCTCAATATAATTCTTTCAATGACTGATTAACTTGTGCTTCTGTTTTCTTTTTTTTCTTTAGGTCTAACTACCTGTACACTGATAAGGCGAGGAAGATGTGAGACAGATACCAAGTGGTGCTTGACACTCCAGAATACAGAAAAGTACAGGAACTGAAGACACAGCTGAGCG
The DNA here is from genome assembly GCF_053574225.1 of Canis aureus. Classification (NCBI taxonomy): domain Eukaryota; kingdom Metazoa; phylum Chordata; class Mammalia; order Carnivora; family Canidae; genus Canis; species Canis aureus. Next base: position 44,895,542 of record NC_135637.1, read on the forward strand.
AGGTAAGGATGCTGAACCTGTCACTGCAACTGACTTATTCCTCTGTCAAACAGGCAACTGCGCTTAGAAAAAAAAAAAGTCTCCCCTCTGATGTAATTATGGAGTGCCTACCGTGTCTAACTAAGCAAGTCAGTTGACCTTGTTTTGCCTCAGTTTCCTTATTTTGTCCCCTTTTGGTAAGATAAGGATGTTGGTACTTGACTACCTGTGACTGGAGCTGCAGAGAGTTAATTTTATAAATTGGAAAGGCCTATGTTACACTATTGTTGTGGTCTCCAAACCAAATTTATTTAATTTATTTCAAAACTTGCTCTTTAATCCCTGTCATCAGAAACCCTAACCTTGGTGGTGCCATTTGAAAAGTCTTTCATGGCTCCCTGCTCTGCAGCCCACACACCAAATTCTGAACTATTTTGTTTCATTGTCAGTTGGCCTCGGGGCTTCCAGTCTATCACAGCTAGTTGGGTATAGATCTTGTGCTCTCCCCTCCATTCCTCGTTCCTTGAGGGTTGGACCCCGTCTTATTTAGATGTGTGTCCCATAGTGCCTTGGCTGTAATAGATGTCCATGTTGGCCAGTGATTAAATGTGCTTTCTAAAGGTAAGGGCGTTCCACAAATGTAAATGCTTTTCTTATTACAGATGAGTTGGCTATTCTCGTTCAACTCATCTTTGTCGTGTAGCTTCATCAGACTTCACTGAGCGAAGCCACACATTGGCAGTCAGGCCACTTGACTGACTCCCCATTTTCAATAGTTTTAGTGGCTGCCTATTAGGAATCACTTATGCTCTTAGACTTAAAGATGTCCTGGCACACCAAAGGTTGCCTGCAGTGAGGGGGTGGGGGTGTGCAGCTTCCTACACTCCTAGTGAGCTAGCGGCAGAGGGTGATAAGTTCTTTAGCTTTCATAAATGCTAAATTGAGCCCATTTGCTTTGCTGAAAGCTTACCTGCGTCCCTTCCCCTGGCACCAGCACTTAGCCAGGAATGCCTAGGTTCTTGTATCTCAGCAAAGTGCTTCTCTGCACTGGCCATATATTAGAACCACCTGGGAAGTATTTCTAAACTCCCCTTGAGTGGGCTCTGACTCCCCAGCCTCACAGCAGACTTTCTGATTCTCTGCATGTAGGCATCTGCGTGCTTTTAGCTGCTCCATGATTCTAATAATGATTCTAATATGCAGCCAGTGTTGGAAAGCACTGCTTTAAGTAGCACGCCTGTCCTCCAGCTACCACGTCGTAAAACATTGTATGGTAACTTGAGATGGTTATTGGGATCTCTGAAATACCTTTATTTTTCTTGGCTATTTGGATTCAGAATTATTTAAATCTTCCATTTCTCCTTTTCCCAATTCCTGTTAGGATTTTGTGTGTCTTGTGCATCCACATTGAGGAATAAGACTGGCTATCCTTTAGTCATTCCTTTTCTCCCACACTTGCCTCACTGGAACAATGATGTGAGCATGATAAAATACTGAGCCACCTCCTCTATTTTTTAAAAGACTTTGAGAGGATTGGTATTCATTCTTTGAATGTTTGGTAGAATTTAGCAATGAAGCCTTCTGATCTTGGACTTCTGTTTGTTAGGAGGTTTTTGATGATTGATTCCATCTTCTTCCTCATCATTGGTCTGTTTAGATTTTCTATTTCACCATTATTCAGTGTTGGGGTGTTGTATGCCTCTAGGAATTTATCTATTTCTTTCAAGTTGTCCGGTTTGTGTAGCACATCATTGTTTATAGGAATCTCTTTGATACTTTGTATTTTTGTGGTATCCAGTATTCCATCTCCTCTTTCATTCTGAGTTTTTCTCTTTTAGTTGGTGAGTCTAGGTCTAGGTTTGTCGAGTTTGTTTATCTTTTCAAAGAACCAGCTCTTTCATCGATCTTTTCCATTGTATTTTTAGTTTGTATTTTACTTCTTCCCTGATCTTTATTTCCTTCCTTTCTCTAACTTTGGGCTTATTTATTCTTCTTTCTCAAGTTCCTTTAGGTGTAAAGTTGGGCTGCTTTTTGAAAATGTCCTTGTTTTTAGAGGTAGGCATTGTTATAAACTTTCGCCTTAGAACTGCATTCCGTAAGTTTTGGTATGTTACATTTTCATTTGTCTCAAGATTTTTTTTTTATTTCTCTTTTGATTTCTTCTTTGTCCCGTTGTTGTTCAGTATCCTACACTTGAAAAGAATGTGTATTCTGATGCTTTTAGATGGAATATTTTTAAGTATCTGGTCTACTGTATGGCCAATGTTTCCATATCGATTTTCTGTCTGGATAATCTATGCATTGACATAAGTGCGAAATTAGAGTCTCCAGCTATTATTGTATTGCTGTTTCTCTGCTTAGGTCTGTTAGTATTTGCTTTATATATCTAGGTGCTCCTATGTTGGGTGCATATTTACAAATGTTATATGTTTTGTTGAATTGGCTCCTTTATCACTATATGATGCCCATCTTTGTCTCTTATTAAAGTCTGTCTTGTCCATATAAGTATAGCTACTCCTCCACGTTTCTTTTGGTTTTCATTTGCACAAAATATCTTTTCCTACCTCTTCACTTCTAGTCTCTCTGTGTCCTTACATATAAAGTGAGTCTCTTGTAAGCAGCATACAGATAGGTCTTAATTTTTATTTTATTTTTTAAAGATTTATTCACCTATTTTAGAGAAAGAGCAAACAAGCGTGAGCAGGAGGGGCAGAGGGAGAGGGAGAATCTCAAGCAGTTTCTGTGCCAAGCATGTAACCTGACTTGGGGTTCAATCCCACATCCCTGAGATCATGACCTGAGCTTAAACCAAAAATCAGATGCTTAACTGACTTTGCTACCCAGGTGCCCTGGTAGATTTTGTTCTTTAATCCATTTCGCCACTCTGTCTTTTGATTGGGGAATTGAGTCTATTTACATTTTGACTAGTTATTGATTATGTATTATAGGCTTAGTGCTATTTTATTAATTGTTTTCTGGCTGTTCGTATAGTCTTGATCTCTTCCTTTCTTCCTCTCTTGCTCTCTTCCTTTGTGCTTTGATTTATTTTAGTGGTATGCTTGTATTTCTTTCTTTTCATCTTTTGCATATTTCCTATAGGTTTTTCCTTTATGGCTATCGTGAAGCAACTTCTATAACAGTCTATTTAAGTTGATAACAACTTAAGTTTGATCCCATTGTAAAGCTCAACATTATTTCCCCCCATGTTTTATGTTCCTGATGTCACATTTTACATGTTTTTCTTTTGTGTATCCCTTACTTAATTGTAATCAGTTATTTTTATTATTTGTCTTTTACCACATATGCACCTTTCCAGTGAGAACTATTCTTCATATGTGTTCTAAACACTAATTAGCACCCTTTCTTTTCAATTGAAAGAAATCTCTTTAGCATCTCTTGGGTTGTTTCTGCTTTTTTTTTTCTTTAACATCCTTTGTAAGGCTGTATTAATGGTGAGAAAGTCCTTTAGCTTTTGCTTGTTTAGAAAAGTCTCTCTCCTTCACTTCTGAATGATAACTTTGCCAAGTAGACTAGTGTCGGTCAGAAGATTTTCTCTTTCAGCCGTTCGAATGTATTGTGTTACTCCCTCTGGTCTGCAAAGTTTCTGCTGAAAAATACCTGATACTCTTATGGCGGGGGGGGGGGGCCGCAGGGAGAGGCGTGTGTTCTATTGTATGTAACGAATTATTTTTTTCTTGGTACTTTTAATGGTTTCTTCTTGTCTTTAAATTTAACATTTTAATTATTATGTGTCTTGGTGTTTATTTCTTTGGGATCCCCTAATTTGAAACCCTCTGTGCTTCCTAGATCTGGATGTCTGTTTTTTTTCTCCTGGTTAGGGAATTTAGTATTTCAGCCATTATTTTTTCAAATAAGATTTCTGTCCCTTTCTCTCTTTTTACTTTGGGAAGCCCTATGATGCAAATGTTAGTCCATTTTATGCTATCCACAAGTTTATAAGGCTATCTTCACTTTTTTTTTTTCATTCCTTCTCCTTTGCTGTTCTGATTAGGTGAGCTCCCTGTCTTATCTTCAAGTTAATTGATCTTCTGCCCTATCTATAATTTTCTGTTGAAACCCTCTAGTGTATTTTTCAGCTCAGTTTTGTATTATTCAGCTCTGTGTCTTCTATTCCATAGTTTCCTATATTTTCCATCTTCTTGTGACATTCTTACTATGTTCATTCATTCATTCATGAATGAATACTGTAGGTCATTCAACAACCTGCGTTCCTTTTTAGCAGCTCTATTGACCACTAGATGTGTGTCAGACCTAAGACCTACCCCTCAGGCCAAAGATCTAGGACAAGAAAAGAGGCCTCCTGCTCAGAAAGACTGGGAATTTGCCCGAGTATGCTGTCTGTGCAGTGCCTTTGGGGTGGTAGCCTGCTAAAAACTGTCCTTCCAATTACCATAGTCCTGTGGAACTCAGGAATACAAGCCCCCCAGGCTACCAGTGACAGGCAATCAAGGGGTATCCCCTGTGGCAGCTGCATAAACCAGGGACCAGGTGTGTAGAAATCTTCCTTCCAGGATATATTGGCACTGTGAAGCACACCAGAGGGTTAAAGACGATGATAGAATATGTCCTCTAAATTCTCTGAAAAGGATTATAGTCCGCCCCAAGATGCATTTTTAATTAGAAGCCTGCCCCTCAAGCTGCAGTCACAACGATTAGCTAACACGCCTCCTTTACAGGAAGACTGAGCTCCTGACTCTGTTTTCTCTAGCTATGCCCTGGGGGGTGGTTGCTATTGAAGAACTCTTTCTCCATTGGTTACAGTCCTAGGGGACCCACAAGAGTAAGCCATACCAGCCACCAGACCTAGATCTTAGAGGGGTGTCTCCTGGTTACAGTTTTAAAAATCAGACCCCAGACAGGGCTATGAGCTCCTTTCTGGGTGTTCTTTGTTATAAGAGTTTCATGGGATCAAGAGCACAAGCTTCCTTGACCTTCAGAGCCAAGTGACTAAGAGGTGTCCTGTAGGAGGCAGCTACAAATATCAGAATGAATGAAAGTTTGCCCTTTGTGACAACTTGAATGGACCTCAAGGGCATAAGCAATGTGAACTATGCAGACAGAAAAAGACGAATATCATATGACCTTTCTCATATGTGGAATTAGAATTCTTTCTGAGCGGGATCCCTGGGTGGCACAGTGGTTTGGCGCCTGCCTTTGGCCCAGGGCGCGATCCTGGAGACCCGGGATCGAATCCCACGTCGGGCTCCTGGTGCATGGAGCCTGCTTCTCCCTCTGCCTATGTCTCTGCCTCTCTGTGTGTGTGTGTGTGTGTGACTATCATAAATTAATTAATTAATTAATTAAAAAAGAATTCTTTCTGAGCATTAAGATATGATTAGATCAGAGCCTTAAGTAAATCTCCTTCTCAGACTTGTGAAAGATGAATGAGTGGTCCAACGGAGGAGGTGTTTTGGGAGGCTTTTGAAGATGTGTTGAGAAGAAATGATATAAGAGGCCGAACTAGGGCTGTATCTGTGAAAAAGGAGAAGGTGGGTCAGACTTAAAGGCTGTCACAAAGTTAGGAGCCCCGAACTCGTGATCATTTGTTGTGGGAATGAGGGAAAAGTCTAGGATGACTCCCCCAAGTGTCTGGTCTGCATGACGGGGAGATCAAGGAGTCTTTTAGCAAGGTAGAGAAAATAGATAAGGAAGCAAATTTGGGCTGGAGATGGAGATAATATAAAAAATTCTGCATTGAACATGGTTAAGTTCAGAACATTTTTGAAAATTTGGGCCTACGATAGCCAAACTGTGGAAGGAGCCTCGGTGTCCAACGAAAGATGAATGGATAAAGAAGATGTGGTTTATGTATACAATGGAATATTACTCAGCTATTAGAAATGACAAATACCCACCATTTGCTTCAACGTGGATGGAACTGGAGGGTATTATGCTGAGTGAAGTAAGTTAGTTGGAGAAGGACAAACATTATATGTTCTCATTCATTTGGGGAATATAAATAATAGTGAAAGGGAATATAAGGGAAGGGAGAAGAAATGTGTGGGAAATATCAGAAAGGGAGACAGAACGTAAAGACTGCTAACTCTGGGAAACGAACTAGGGGTGGTAGAAGGGGAGGAGGGCGGGGGGTGGGAGTGAATGGGTGACGGGCACTGGGGGTTATTCTGTATGTTAGTAAATTGAACACCAATAAAAAAAAAAGAAAAGAAAATTTGGGCCTGACTTAGGAGAAACACTGGATATATCCATTTGGAAATCCTCCATCTCACATTAATGATTGAAGTCACAGGAACAGACGAGATTACCCAAGGGGAACGTATCCGGTAAAAGAAGCCAACCCTGACTCCAGCTAGTGGCAACCTTGGGGAAGGGCAGAACCATAGATGGAGGAGTTCCTAGGAAGGCCACTTAGGAGAGAGCACCAGGATGGGGAGCAGGGAAGAACATTTTCAGGAATGAAACAGCTGAGCAGTTTCAGTTGCTACAGAGAACCTTTCTTGCATTTGGTCGTTGTGAAGTTTTTGGCAGTCCTAAGGACAGTGACTACCTTGGTGTGGTTGCACGGAAGCCATACTGTTACCTTGAGAAATTAATTAAGGAGAAAAAGAAGAAATACGTAGTCGGCTTGGCTGTGAAAGGTAGAAAGAAACAAAATCATTGGTAGAGATTGGAAAAGGCTTAGTGAAGGAAGGGAGCAAACTTTGTTTGCAGATGAAGGACTGAAGAAACAGGAAGGTCGAAGATATAGAGAAGATATAGAGGGGAAGCGGATAATTGCTGGCAGAGGCTCCTAGAATGGGACAGGGGAGAGCAGGACCCAAGAACACAGTAGGAGGCTTGAATCATGGGCAAGCTACAGAATGTGTCTTCGTTTGACACAAAGGAGAAAAGAAAAGAAAAAAAAGGATAAAAGAAAGGGAGGGCTAAGGAGGTAAATATATTATTGGTTTTTTGAGCAGCAACCAAGATTGTTGCAGTAGGACAGTAGGACAATCCCCGATTTCTCTATGAAGTAAGCAGTAAAGGCATCTCTCAGCAGAGACCATAACATGCAAATAAAGCAGAAATAATGATAATGACTATTTTATGTCCAGGTATTGTACAGGGCTGCAGGCAAAAAGCAGAAGTCAGTCTTCACCTCAGTTCCTGATACTCCTGATCTTTGAAGAGCCAAGCGAGGGTAGAAGCTTCAGAGTCAGGCGAGATTCATAAGCAGAGCCTCACAAACCTGCAGCGCTGGCGTCACAGTGGGTGGTTATGTATACTTGCCCACTGCAGCCCAGCAACAGATTGTCACACTGGGTTGTCCTTGATGCAGCCTCGTGGCCCTTAACTTCAAGCAGTTCTCTTTGGGGCCATCATAACTGTGGCTGTGTTTTACCTAAGCAAGCAATACCACGTCTGTCTTTCTAAATCGTGTACAACTTTCGTCATTGGGTGGATGAACGGTCTGTGGACCGAACTGCTTGATTCCTTCTGTAGGACCCATCTATTGTTCGTGACCACTTTTATGCATTCAGACAAAATGGGGGGAGAATGTGTTGAGAGCTTTGTTAGAATCCTCTCATTCTTCCATCAGCATTCTTTATCACATGGATTTAGATCAGGCCACACTCAACAGTAAGGGTATTAGGTGACTCGGATGTGTGTGTATGTGTTTCCGAATGTGAAACAGAGGGAAACAAATGAAAAGAAATGCATATCATACGTGAAAACATCAGGACGAAAACAAGGAGACACTCCCATTTAAGGGTTAGAAGTGAATGAAAATGACTGAATACTAAATAACAAATGTTTTGTCTCTATAACATCTGATCCCTATTCTCTGATCATTTAGTATCTTTATGTTGAACTTGCCACCAAAGAGAGACCCCACCATCATGCTGGGAAACAGACCAAAGCCCTGAAACACGCTAAAGACGTAAAGGATATATGGTCAGTGAGGTAAGTTGGGAATTTGGCACCGAGGTACACTGGGTTAAAGAAAAATATCCTGGGGTGCCCGGGTGGCTCAAATGGATCGTGGAAACAACACCACTGAAACAACAAAAGGCACCAACAGTATCAGTCGGGCACGGGAGCCAAGAATGATGCTAAGAGATGCTAAAAGCCTGTTGTTTTTCTCATTGGTCCTCTCAGTTAGCAAAGCTAGGACCCCTTCTTATAATTCCTTGGTAGCATTTGCTAGGGACTCCTGAGAAGTCATTGCTATTTATCCATAAAGTCATGGTCTTGGAGTCAGCCAAACATGGTTTCAAATCCTGTTGTTGTCACCTGCCCACTATGACTCTATATGATTTACTTAATATCTCTGAGCCTCTGTTTTCTTATATGTGGACTATGGTTAAAAATCACGATAATTAAATTAGGTGGAACAAGGTATCATATATAACATTCCTGGCACAGAGATGGGCTCTTAGTGGACACTCAGAAAAAGTTCGTTCCCTTTCTTCTCTTGACCACCTAAATCGTGAGAATGACACATTGGTTAGAATTAGGAGGGGACGGGCTTTCATCTCCCATACCACATGATCAAGGACGCAGCTGGCTTTTAATGATAATGAGATTACCTGTTGGTAAAGATCTGAAACTAGAGGAGCCTGGGTGGCTCCGGTCATAATATCATGGGTCATCAAGCCCTGAGTCAGGCTTCCTGCTCAGTGGGGAGTCTACTTCTCTCTCCCCCTCTGTGCTCAAGGTCTCTCTCTCTCTCTCTTGTTCTCTGTCTCAAACAAATAGTATCTTTAAAAACATATGAAATGAATCAGTTCAGGGTAGACAGTCCGTTCTTAGCAGCATATTTTTCAGAGCCCACCTACAGATGCACTACACCCATTACCAGAACTGGAATCCCTAGAGGACTGGCTGCACACTGGGACTTAAACTCGGACAAAAGACCAATCAACCTCTCATAACCCCTCAATTTAAGAATATACTGCTCTAGGCTTTCAAGGCATCTTAAAGTCATTAGAGTGATCTCTAAAGAGAAATGTGAATTGAAACAGCAGAATTGAAACAGTATCTCAGTTCCATAATTTTCATTTGGAGCTGAAAGGAGTCTGCTAGTTGGACTAGCACCTTGTCCCCTGACCCTGTGAGACATGTAGATCCCACCCCTGGTGTCTAGTGGCGTGAGATCCAGTGGGCTGAGCACATAGTGCTGGCATCTCCCGAAACATCCAAGGTAGTTAGCATGCTCTTCCCTAAATGTATAATGCGCATGTGTGCTGCTCAAAGCTGCACTGTACCAACACACCAAGGCACTGGTTCTCTATTGTTGGGGGCCAGGGGCAGACCATTTTGCTTCAAATAGAAGCTGAGAGAGTTGTATACTACCCTCAAAGTCCATCCCCTAGGATAATTTTAGTCTTCTTGTGACATCCCCAATCTTTATCACTTCAAGGATAATTTGAACGAGCCTTCTCTACATCACCCCTCTCTGGGGTGGTCACTAAGTGAAATTGGCCCCAGGGCTCCTTACACCCCAATGGACAGCCCGACCCTACTCCTAGTCCTCTCTCCTACCAGTACTGATAACTCTAACCTTAAAAATAGTCCAATGTAACAAGGATGGTATCTGGCATTGAGTTTGGCTTTTCTACGGTGTCTGTCTCCCCAAGTGGAGCTAAGCAACTTTATGGGATTATTCATGTGAAAACTAAAGTTACGATGTCAGAGAAAAGACCGCTTTAATTATGGGTTGGTTCAGCTACCCAAAAGACTTGAGGTTGAAAACCGACTGCTCAGAGAAGTACTCATCTTGTGTAAATGGGATTAATCTTCTGTGACATTCTTAAAGTTAAGAGATGTCATCTCTTGAAATACCACAAAGATCAAGATTATAAAATAAAATTTCAGGACTGCCTCATGGAGAAGGTATTTTGATACTTGGAGTTAGAAACTAAATCTTTGTCCTCTTTCCATGTACATTAATAAGTCTTTGGCTCCACAAGATTGTTTACTTTTTTTCTCCTCCCAATCAGCTTTTCGTTTGCTTGCTTGAGTTTTATCTATCTATTTATTTTAAGGGTTTTATTTTTTTTATTTTTTTCATAATAAATTTATTTTTTATTGGTGTTCAATTTGCCAACATACAGAATAACACGCAGTGCTCATCCCAAGTGCCCACCTCACTGACCGCCACCCAGTCACCCCCACCTGCCGCCTTTTTTTTTTTTTTTGCAATTTGGGATATTCTTATTATTTAAAAGGCCTTACAAATAAAAGCAGAAACAATCACATTAATCAAGTGTATTAACTCATAGTTCTATTAATAATCATTAAAATTGTGTGAGGAATACATTAATAAACATTGAAAATGATAGTATTTTCCCTGCTGTGACATTGTCAAAGAAAATAAGGAAAGTAAGGGTGAGGAGTTACCCAAACTGTCAGAGACTCGGGACTTTCCAACGGGGGTGTGGGGTCAGACAAGACTTGTTGTCCAGCAGCTTCCACTGTATTGCACGCTCTTTTCCCAACCGATGAGTTAGCCAGTGATCTTTTTTACTAGTTGCCAAAATACCAGCTTGTATCGGGATAGGTAAGTGATGGTTATGAGAAGGATCCTGGGACAGCCTCTGGAATCAAGGCAGGCAGACATGTGTCCCAGACGGGAGGCGTTTAGTGGCCACCCTGCAAACAGGTTGGCCCTCGACCATGGGAGCCAGGCCGCCGCTCACTGCGAGGACAGGTCCCCCCAGGGGAGGACCGGAGAGCTGGAGGAGGAACAGCCCCTCCAGCAGACAGGCGGAAAGCCAGGAGGGCTGCTTGCTGAACGCAGTTCCAGGTGGCCAGTCTCACCCCAAAAATGCATGCCTGACAGCCTGTATCATTGCTTCCTTTTCAGAGTGTCCATCATCAGCAGTGATGAGGACCCCCCGCTCTGGGTGTGGTGTCCATCTCCGAGGGTCCCTTTGTCATGTCCTCTGGGATCCATTCTGCTTGTGAGAAGCACAAAGGTCTTTTGTTGTGGAGGCCTGCCATGTCACGTCCAGGGGAACAGATCCTCCAGGCGTGTTTCTTCTCCTTCTGTCCAGGTGCATCCAGTTCACGCCTTTCCAGCCTCTGAGTCCCCACCGAAGCTGCATACCTAGGCCGAGGCATCTCGTGGCTCGCCGTCTCTGAGGACCTCAGGCGAATCTGGAGCTTCTGGGATGAGGTCAGACTGTCCTGCTGTGCTGCTGCGGGAAACATCAGGGGCAGTTGTAGGAGATGGGGTGCTGTGCTGTTTGGGGCAGCTCTACCTAGGAGTCTAGGGTTTCTTGTTGGACCTGCCTTCTGAGGATTTGGGGGTGGAGGTTGCCTGCAAGACGCATGTGTGGCATGAGCAAAGTGAAGCCTCCAGGCCCCCGGGGCTAAATGAAGGCTATATCCCCAGTGTCCCGGGGGCCCCTTCCCTGACTGTGGCCCACTGTGACTGCCGGGTCCTCCTCCTGCTTAGCTGTGCCTTTCCCACTGTCTCGGGGAGCCCTCAACCTGCCCATTTTGTGGAGGAGACTTTGTGCCCATGAGCATTGCAGGCAGCCTGGCAGGGATGATGTGCTCTGGTCTCGCACAGGAAGTGACTTTGCACGGTGCTCACACTGAGGGATGGACATGGGTGAAATTGGGAGTGGACGGCGGGTCCTTCACCCCGATGGCCGCCTGCAGATTGAGAACAATCGATAGAGCCTCACACTCACATGGTGAAACGGTGCATGAGGTTACCCCCCAACATCCTCCAAGGCTTCGCTGAGGCTCAGGAGACCCCGGGAGATGGGCAGCTCCCAATTGAGTGGCAATCCACATGTCCCTGCTTGATGCCCGGGTCTGCTCTGTGCCCCAGGGATGCACCCCTAGTCGAGTTGAGTTGTGCTGCTCGCATGGCCCTGGGGCTCTGTGTGATGTTCACTCATTCCTCAGACACCTGAAGTGTGGGATCAGGCCACCACCCCAACTAATGATGTTCTGGGGCAACCTGTCTGCTGCCATTAGCAGTAGGAAGGGCAGGGCTGGGTCCTGCACAACAAGGGGGTGCACAACTCTGGGGGCCCTCTGCTACAGGGGCGCAGTGCACAGACATTCTTGAGTCCTGTCCCTCCAGGTTCAGCAGCTTCTGCTGGTCATGGCTCAGCCCCCTCAGGGCCTCTATGGGTTGAGTCCCATTCCCTGTAAGATGTACTCAGGTCATCCTTCAGCGCCTGTAGGGATCATGGCCTTCCTCTTGTCTCCTCTTATTGCTCAGCCCAGAAGGGCAGCACCCAGGCTTTTTGGGTGGTTTTCCTGAGGTGCCAACAAGTAGGTCAGGGAGGTGATAGAGAACATGTGCCTGTGTTGCTTCCTCTATTTCTGCCAAACTCACCTTGTTCCTAGTTCCTCCTTTTCTTCCAACTTAAATATTTCTTCCCTCGCTGCTTCCCTGATGTCCGTGGAAGGGATGCTTCTTGAGAGCTGAAAGGGAGGCAGAATCGGGCATGACCACAGATAGATAACCAAGCAGGGAGTGGGGACACTGAGTGGGGTCACCCAGCAGGTACCCTTCCCTAGGCTTCTCCTACAGGGTGGACTCCATCCTGCTGACCCCAGCCCCACTCCCTGCTGGGCTGTTCAGGTCTGATCCCCAGACTCAGTGGTGAAGGGTCAGTGTGATGCTGAAAGAGGGGTAAAGAGGGCTGTAGCATCATTCCATAGACGGAGCAGGTGCCAAGACCCAATGCCTGCAGCAGACAATGGTCTTCAGGGTGGGCATCATCAAGGTGGGAGCTGGGGAAGAGCTAGGAACAAGTGCTTATGAGCAGCAGAGCGAGGAGGTGAAAGAGAGAGTGGAGGAGAAGAATTAATTACAGGCACAGTGTTGCTCCTTTCACGTGAATCCCCGGTATCCGTGGAGTTGTCTTCCAGTGCGCAGGGCAGCAATGAGGTTGGCATGGCCATGGGAAAGGAAATGGAAACTTAGCAGGGGTGAGAACCCATGGCTTGCTCCTCTTGGGATGAGGGACTCTGACCTCAAGATGATGGATCCTCAGCCCTGGGGCCTCCCTGCACTTAGTCCCTTCATGTCTACAGGGTGGAAGTGGGTCTCTCGTCTCCCAGCTGCGTGTCCCACCCGTAGGTTCTCTCCATGCCTAGGAATGATGTGTGTGTCATCCTGTCCCTCCTCTGGGAGGTACTGTCCCTGTGACAGTGTGACCAGGACATGACCTTTCTCTCTCCCTACTCCCCTTCCTCCTTTCCTAACAACTCTCCATTTCCTTCCCCTTTCCATCCTCCAACAATCATATTGTTCTTAAATATTGGTAGCCAAGGACTGGCAGGAGATATACTGGCACCCACTCAGTCAATCCCCTGAACCCTCTGTGTGAGGAGAAACTATCTTGGTCTGGGATGGCTGGGGAACTTGAATGAGACGGTGCCACACGTGTCCACATATCCAGTGTTTGCTCTTGGGACAAGATGGTCTTTCTTGGCACACGAGCCCGCCTTAAGCAACCTCATCTGTTCCCAGAAGTGTTATAGAGCAGAAGTGGAAATGAGAGGGTAGTCAATTTTCAAAATTCCCCCTGAATTTTCAAGTGAAGTGCTGGAAAATATCCAATAGGGTAGCCCACTGAACACATGGTGCCAGCCAGGCCTGGCGCTGAACCTTACAGGGAGGGTAGGGTGGTAGGGCCCTGGTGCAGGTCTGAGGACAGGTGACGGGGTGGGCATCAGGAGGGTGTAGGGGGACAAGGCCTATGCTGTGAGGCTGGAGAATTGGATGGTGAGAAGAACAGTGACCCTGTAGCCCTGCTAGCATATGTTCTGTCCTCAGCCTCGGCCGTTCTCGGTGACAGGTCCGAGGGATGCTTGGGAAAGACTGTGTGTGTGTGTGTGTGTGTGTGTGAGAGAGAGAGAGAGAGAGAGAGAGAGAGAGAGAGAGAGAGAGAGAGAGAGAAGCGGGCCCAGCCACACCTTCACACAGGCCGGTAGGTGCCTTGTGGCCAAGGAGCATCTCCAGGTCTTCAGTATGTGGCCTCTCACTCATGGAAGCATGTTTATGACAGACTGGTTTGTGTGGTGAAGCTGGCATGACCTAAGCAACCCAGGCATGTATGTAGTGACCGTAGGGGAGATGCCCCTTAACATCTCCAACTCTGGGAGTCGACTTTAAGGTATGGGAAATGGGTCAGGAGCATGAAGGTCCATTACACGTCATGTATCTTACACGGGACAGAGTTTCCTTCTCATCCACCTCTGAGCTCACATGACAACTTAGTTTCCTGGTTCTCAGATTTGGGAGAGGGTTGCTCTGGCACCCAGGTCATGTCCATCATAGGGCAATGACAAGAACGATACCCAATCTCTGCCACACGACTGCTGAGTGGTGCTGGGCAACAAAACCAAGCTTTGACGTTTGGCAGCAGAGAAGGGTGGGAAGTGCACATTGTATGGGATAGATCATAAGACAGCAAACCCAGGGAGGGGGATTAGAAATGCGGCACACACCGAAGGCCCCTGGACACAATTTCTGGTCCTATGACGTCAGTAAAATAGGAGATGAACGAATCAGATTGCTAGCCAGTATTTCCCTTTCATTTTTGATTTCTTGCCCACCCTCTGCATTCTCCAGAGTAGGAGATGCAACCCCAGGTTCCCAGGAGCCCTCTGCCACTGTTCCCTACCTGAGCCCTGTTCCCTACCTGCCGAGTCTTCCTCCCCACTGCTGGAGCCGTCTATGCTCTCCAGACACAAATCTGTAGGAACACAAGCATGAGCAATCCTGTTATTGGAGGGAGGGGCTCACCCATTCATCCTACTCTAGTTGAGTTCTCTGCGGGTCATGCGGCATCTACCTGCCTGACCTTTCTGGTGTGTTCTCAGATGTGCACTGTGCTTAGGGGAGTCAGAGACCTTCAACGGGGCAGAGATCACAGTTTCGAATTTTGCAGTGAGACCAAGCAGCTGTGGAATCCACTTCATCATGTCCATTCTACTCGCCCTTTACACTGTTCCCCTCCAAATGTGGCATGTGAAATTCCACCAGTTATGGAGACCCCTGACATGTGGCTAGGGTGAGTGAGCATTGGAGGGTTTATTTTCTGTAATCGTTTTCATGTAGTTATCGAGGTAATGATTGTGACAGATGGAGTATAGACAGACTCCCCTTGGACTGCAGAGCACTAGCGTCCAACAACGAGCAAGACATAACCCCTGCTCATTCCTCCTGCTTTAACTGCTGGCCCGTTAGCAACATCCACGTGTAGGTTGTCCTGGTCACACACACAGGTGCCAGGCACTATGTGAGCCCACTGAACACTAAAAGGCTGAGGTGAACACCTCGTTTCTAGGATAAATGGGCCCCAGAGGCGATGTCACAGCCTTCAGTCACAATGTCACGTTAAAAAAATGGAAAACCTGCTAAAATGCAAATGTGACCACAAAGGAACACAAATAGCCAAAACGTTGTTGAGAAACAAGAAGAAGGTGGTGGCTTGGTTATTGCAGATTTCAAAGTACCTGAGACAGCTGTACTAGGCAAGCAGCACGGTGCTGGCATAAAAGTAGGGACACACTGCAGCAGAATAGAGAGTTCCAGAATAAATTCACTCGTTCATGCCTTGTTAATCCTTGAGGAGACCACAGGATGGGGAAAGGATACCCTCTTCAACAGGGAACAGAATGAAAAGGCATCCCGAAAGTGAACCCCACAGCAATGCTCCTGAGGATGTAGATAATTTGAGGCTTTGTATGTTATTAGGCAGGGAGGTCATCAAGATGGACCGAGCTGATGCCAGGCGATCTTTGCTGGAGGAAGGAGGTCCGAGGAGAGGAGCAGGAAAGTGCGTAGAAACACTGCCTCTGACTCCTTCCTACAGGGAATCGAATCCTTATGAAATAGTCTGTCTGAAAGAGGGTACACCCCAAACGCACAGGGCCTGTTACGGACAGAGTCCTGTGAGCCCGGCGCCGCTTTGAAGTTCAGCAAAGCTCCACTGCGTTGCGGACCTCTTCAAGACCGTTGCTTTGCTCCGGTTCAACAGGCACCGTTCCTACCTGCATCTCAGCTCATCCATAAGATGGGAATTGATTCAAAGACACTTTGCTGCAGGCTCATTCAATCCAAGGAAACCTCCGCTGAGTTTTATAATTGTTCATTAATCATTCATCATAAGGAAAATTAAGTATATAAGCTTTCAACCAACCGACATCCCTGCATTTTAACAAGGCCTACATCCTATTTCTTTCCAGTCCTTTTCTCTGCAAAATGCCGGTGTCCTTCAGGTCACTGGGGATCCCTTCACTCAGGAGCCACCCAGCCAGTGGCAAGTGTGTGACTGGGTGTGGGGGCACCTGTCATGAGCACTGGCGTACTTTTACCTGGCCCTGGCCCAGGCCATGTAGGCGATTTGCAACAACTTGGTGTTGGGCACCAAGTTAATGACAAAGCTTTACTTTGAGCTCCTATTTGCCCCTCACACTTCAGTGTGGGCTTATAAGTTGAAAGCATTATTTTTAAAGATAATGAAGCTCTTAGGAAATACTCTGAAATATCTTCCTGAATCTTCTCTGCTTGGACCCTGCATGAGACACATCCCCAGCTAGGACTGATGTTGTGCCCTTTGTTACTGACTCATCCCCCTCTGAGGAAAGGGAATAACTAAGCAAACCTCCAGGTGCAGCTGTGGTGAGGGAGGAATGTGGCATCCTAAGCAGTGTGCCCGGTGGGGGTGAGGTTTACTTTTGATCACTGGACACTAGGGTTGATTTGCATAATTGGGAAATGTCTCGTGAAGGAACACACACACTCAACGCACTGACCGGCACAGTCACGTCCCATCCACTCACATAGGACCAACCCCCAGCCGTCATACACACAAGCCACAATACCTAAATGACCTGCTTGCTTCCAGAGTCTGTAGAACATAGTCAACCTTTTTTTTTACTGGACAGTCATTTTTTCCCACCACCCCACCCTCCATCGCAGTAGGAACCCAGGATCAGGGAGGCTCTCCAGGCCAAAGCAGAGGGGAAAGACCCACCTTGTGCATCAGTCACATTCCTCCTCGAGAAGTGTCTGATAAAGAAACCATCTTGGTCTCCCTCCTCCTGCAGTTAGTGAAAGGGAAACACTATGAGGATCACATCCCTCTGTGCACATCTGCACATGACTTTTGTTCTCTTGGTGACATTAGCAAGTGACTTGGAGTACAGTCCTCGAGTCAAAGATCACAAAAAAGTAGTAAATGTGACCTGCAGGAAAGGCTCCAAATTTGAATGTCAGATCTCATAGCTCCATTTTGTTCAGCAAACAAGCTATGTGACATGAAGGAAAAGCAACTCCTAGAAAATGCTTGATGCCATTTGTTGTGTAACCAATGGTGATGGTTCTAAAAGCCCCTCTAAATTTGGTATCAGTGGGTGATTGAAACTCGGGACTAACTGGCAGTGCCAAGGAAATTAATTCCTTGGAAATGGAAAGAAAGCATCAATTGCATTTCCTATGCAGAAAATGACTTTACCTGAGAGAGCTGAGGTTTCTTCTTCCGCCTCTGAGTTGGGAATTTCCTGAGTCAGGGACTCAACTGGAGCTAGGAGGACACAGAGCCAGCGTGAGGATGCTGGAGGGGCTGCCTGGGAACTTGTCAGGGAGTTTGGAAGGATGAGGACAGGAGTCAAGTGTGTGCATGTGGGTGGCTAGGAAGTACGGACTGCGCTCCCCTCTATGGGGCCTCACCCTGTCCAGGATCTGTGGGCTCTCCAGGAATATGTGGCCTTTCCTATATGCACTCAACACCAGTGACAGGCCCAAATCATTGATATGTACACCTATAGCTGCCCTTGTTTACATGACCATGGAGGCCTCTGGGTAATGTTGGGCCGTGTAGGGGGCTTTGGTAGAATCGGTGTTTTGAGAGAAGGACCCAGTTGCTGGATCTCCTTTGCTGCCTACTTTGAGAGCTAATGACACCATGACTGAGTGATTAGTGAGCATCAATAGCCCAGAGCCACATTCGGACCAACCCCTGGGTTCCCACCTTGGCTGTCAACGTGGGGGGGGTCAAGGGTTTGGGTCATTCATCTCTGCCCCATCTCCTTCTCAGGAAAGTAAATGGAAGCATCCTCCAGATATAGCTGTGGTGAGGGAGGGATGAGCATGTAAGGGGTGTCACAGTGATGAGATGACTTTGGAAAGCTGACCCCTCGATTGTGCTGCAAGTGTGGGAATACCTCCTGGGAAATCACACACTCACGTTCACATACCACATAGATACACAGACACACACATACTCGCTAGTGTGGACACAGACGCCCTTTGACACACATGCACACAAACCATCACCTCCTACATGCCATAGTTCCTCCAGGCCCTGTACAACATGGTCTCACAGCTTTAGTGGACAGTTTTCTCTCACCACACCCGGACCCTCATTCCCAGGAGGAATCCGGGATCAGAGGCCACACTTCTATTGACACGAGATTTCACTGCCAAAAATGTTACTTTAAAATACATACAGTTTTGGATAGTCTCAGCATCCACCTGCGATTGGAGAAAAGAGAAAAACAGTGAGGATCACACCATCATGTACCCTGTTTGCAGAGCTCTTTTGTTTGGTGAGAACTGAAGGAGACTGGGTGGAGCACAAAGGTTGGGTCAGTGTTCCCCCGCTCCGGTGAAAGAGGACCCTGTTAAAGATGCTTGAGCTTTCAATAACAGATCTCTGAAATCCAATCTGATCAACTGATCCAAAATTCTTTTTGAGAGGGAAGTACTTTCTGCTGTTGAGGGTGCTGTATGCCACAGAATTTGTAAGGCAGGCTGCCCTGTTATACCCCCCTTTTTGTGTCTGCTGTCATTGGCAATAGTCTTTCATTCACCATTCTCCCCACAAAGGAGACTGCTTGTCTCATCCCTCAGGTGTATTATCCAAATTTGGTCCTGTGTTCCTTGAAGTAGAAACCAATGAAGCAACCTTCCTTCTCAGAGAAAGAGAGGCAAGCTTACCTCAGGGAGAGATGAGGCACGTTCCTCTGCCTCGTCCGTGGGAAGGTCCTCGGCTGGTCCCTCCGTGGGATCTAAGGACACAGGGTATCTGTCAGGAAATAGGTTTTGCTGCCCAGGAATGGCCTAGGGAGTTTTGCTTGAGGTGAACACGGGGACACGGTGCTCAGGTGTGAACAGTGAGCAAGCAAGACCCGACCTGCTGTTGGGCTAACTTCCTCGATGGACAAAGAAATGAAGAGCAGATGAGCAAGAAGGAAAAGGAATCTGGACTTTGCTTTCAAGCTTAATGGATCTATATAGTGAGCAATTGTCAGTCTCAAAATGCAAAACATTCGATGCATTCTGCATTTCATGACTGTGTCCCCTGAGTCATCCTTCCCACTGTAAAGGCCAGCCACCTTCCCACTTCTTCACCTGTCAGAGGACCAGTTCAGCTTCCATGCCTTCACACATACTGCTACGTACGTGTCCTCTATTCCTTTGGATGGTTATTTTTGTGTGATGAAATAGACGTTGTTGATGCTATTATTAATAAGTAAGTAATGCTCCGCAGCCCTGTTTACAGTCATGGTGCTGTGTACTTAGCACTGCCATCTGATCTACATCCAAACCTTTCCATCCTAAGGAATCTCTGTCCCCATAAAGAGATGAATGTTCCTCCTCCCCTCACCTCCTGCCTCCAGCCATCCGAGTGTCGATTTTCTGGGTCTATGGGTTTGCCTACTGTAATTTGATCCCTTAAGTGGGGTCAAGTAATTTACTTCTTTCTCCCTATGCCTTCTTTCAAACAGCATATTGGTTATTCAAGATCTATCCGTTTTGTAGCATATTGAGCCATTTGGGGTTTTTTTATGGCTGAGTTACATTCTGTCCTGTGTGCATATCACATTTTAGGTGTCCTTTCATCCCATGCTGGATTGGGGGGTTGTGCCTATCTCTAGCTCTTAGGAAGACTGCTGTCGCGAACATGGGTGCCCAGATTACACTTGGAAATGCATGTTGACTTCCATGGTTATAGTAAGGTGATGGACTTGAAACAGTTAAATTTGTACATTTGAAGTCATGGAAAAATGTGTCACTGCATTTTGTACTGTTCTGCTATTTGTATGTCACTAGTGAAAGAATTATTCTTAAATCCACTTAATGAGTAAATTCTCACAATACCTTCTTCTGTGTCACTGATCGGGTATACCCGGTTGTGCAGAGAGAAGCGCACTTTCTTAAATCTCTTCTTTCTCGAAGTGGACTGGGCAGCTTCTGTCTCATCCTCCCCACAGGTTCCTGGGAAATGCATAGCAATAGAAAGCAGTGTTGGCATCTTGTGGGCAGAAGTCCATGGGGAATTAGTCCAAATTGACTCTTGTTTCAGCCTTCTATTCCCCCTACACAACTGTTGCCCCATGGAGTGTCATGCCTCCAACTTGGACTTAGGAAGACTTTGCATTGAGGTGTGCACTGAACCACCCCCATAGACAGGTTTTGTGGGCAAATACCCCGATTTATCAGAGACATTAAAGCAACGCAGCAGGGATCCCTGGGTGGCGCAGCGGTTTAGCGCCTGCCTTTGGCCCAGGGTGCGATCCTGGGGATCCAGGATCGAATCCCACGTCCGGCTTCCGGTGCATGGAGCCGGCTTCTCCCTCTGCCTGTGTCTCTGCCTCTCTGTGTGTGTGTGTGACTATCATAAATAAATAAAAGTTTAAAAAAACAAAAAAGCAACGCAGCAAAGCACCATGAGCAGGCCTTATGTCCTGGGTTCTCATCCTACTTAGAAGGTGCACGTACCTGACAGAGTTCCAGAAAGCCCAATGTGCCTCGGTTCCCTGTTCTGAGATGTGGAAGTGTCCATACCACCTACTCACTGGAGTGCTGTTAGGAGGCGAAATGGGATTGACTGCAAGTAGAGCCCTGGGCACAGTGAAGGTTGGATGCTTCACAATTGCTTTGTAGGTATGCAGCACTCAAATGGCTACAGAATGAGTTAGAGGTCTGGTCTTGGGTGGATCTAGACAGGGGACTCAGATGGCTCCACAGCATGGAAGGATGGAAGTTCCCTCTTTAGCCTTCATATGGAAATGACGCTCTAGAGCTCATGGAGGCCACGTGACAACCCGCTGCTGGAATGCCCATAGTAGCACCATCAGGAGGGGAAGCAGGGGGATAACTCATGGTTTACAATGTAGGCTTTGATAGATAGGGAAATGAGGGAACTTTCCAGAGTGGCCACACTGTTGTGTGATGGATCATGGACAGGAATTAAACTCATGATGCTGACTGTTCTGCATTTGATCTAAGGTATGGTCTAGGGACCTGGAATAAAGCCTGTCCAAGGGTAAATGTAGCTACCCTGGCTGGAGGGAGTGCCTCCCTGCTCCTTCCTTCTTCCCTCCTTCACACCTTCTCTCTACTCCCAGCTCTCTTCATCCTCTCTAGACCCTGTCAGGGCAGGGGACAGGCTCCTGTCTCCTCTTAGACAGTCCCCTGCCTATGCACGGCCTCGAGACTCCATCCCAGGACTCTCTTTGAGGACCATCCAACCATCCATGACTCGCCTACAGATGTTCACTCCACCTCCCCGATGGCCAGGTCCCTTCTCATTCACTCCAAGGCATTGCTCAGACAGCCACTGAAAGCATCCACATCAACCCCTGAAAATACCACAGGGAATCCCAGTTTCCTTCCATCTGAAGATGTCTGGATTTAGACTGCTCACATTTGCTTTCAGATTTTGACATCTACACTGAGAAGAGCTGACCTTTCCCCGTCATATGTTGCCAGGTGATCCATAAGAGCAGTGTGGTGTGTTTCCTGAGTGTGTTCTTTATAAGAATATGGACAAAGTTGACATATAGAAGTAGACATTCTTTTAAATGTAGAAGATATATAAGGAAGCCAGCTTCATCAAACAATCAAAATTAAGTAATGCAGGAAAACCAGAAAAATACATTCATCTTACAATGTGGACAAATGGGACGGTGGAAATGAAAATGCAAAAAAAAAAAAAAAAAGAAGAAGAAGAAGAAGAGTTTCTGAACCAGTCAGCAAGCCAACTTGAGAGAACAGAATTCAGAAAATCAGAATGAACATACCTTTAAAACAGCATTTCAGATTTCCCATTGTAGGGAGCGTCTCACCTGCTACAAAACTGCACTTGATTGGCTCAGAGAGTGACAGTTGGAATTAAAGGTGAGCATCATCACATCACCGTGGTGATGGGTCATGATAGAACTTTCAGAGTGAAGGCAGGTCTGCACGTGCTGCTCCAGCTGCTGCTGTCTGGCCCAGTGGTATCCTCACAGACCAAGTGTGGCATTAAGAGGACATGTCTTTTCTCAAAAATGGAAGGTGGCCAACACCCTGTTCCCTGTTTGTGAGAACAATGATAGCAGAGAAAGTGACCCACACTCTAATAGAGGTGACAGTAAAAACTTGCAAGGTCAAGAGGGATCAATCATATTAGGTATCAAAAGAGGTTCCTTTCTTGATTAGAAATCCTCCTTCCTCCCATATCTGCTATTCCTCAGTTATCAGACACTTTTAGAGACAACATTAACATTTGCTGTAAGAGCAATAGAGAACAGTAATTTGAATTGAGTTTTTAAAATCCTTTCCATTTGATGAGTCCTACGTGATAAATCTAAGTGATGAATCACTAAATTCTACAATTGAAAGCAATATTACACTATATATACATTAACTAACTAGAATTTAAAATAAATTTTGAATTATAAATCAATAAATGAATTTCAAAACCTAAAAAGCCATTTTCTCCCTCTCAACACATAATTATCAAATTAGATAAAGTCCCCTATTCTATTAAGTTTTATCCTTTTCCTTAGTATGTAACTTAACTTGTACACTTAGTTATCTCAATCGCTATGAATTGCTTGAGTATTTCCCTGGTGCTATGCCTATTGATGACCTACTATTCACTGAGCGAGTAAGAAAACGAGACTCCAAATAGCCTCACTGGAGGGTTCCATGAAAACACAGGGTCAGTCCTTTCTTTCATCGAAGCATGTTAGCTAACGAAACTCTAGGGTTATCTTTGTGTTCACACTCATCATGCATCAGAAAGTAACCCCATCCTCGTGTTGTGGTCACAAGTCCCCGCCATACAGATGTAAGTGACCAGTGCCCAAAAAATAGAAGAAGTGAACATTGCAGCATACACCGAGGGAGTTGCCATAATTTAAAATGAAGGAGATACACGACACTACAGAATGCTATGAGACAAATCTCTGACATTGCAGATTCATTCCAAGCATCTAGAACTAAGGAATCATTGGGTCATTTAGGAAGTACACAGAAAATTGCATTAGTACTCATGGCTCTCTATTTTCTCTAACAATTACCTCATTGAGGGGTGATTGGGTGGGAAAGAGCAGGTAATAGGACATTGTTCTAAACATAGAATTTTATTTTTTTTCCATTCATCTTTCTATTTTTTTAATAAAATAATTTTTATTGGTGTTCAATTTACCAACATACATAATAACACCCAGTGCTCAACCCGACAAGTGCCCCCCTCAGTGCCCATCACACATTCACACCCAACCCCCTGCCCTCCTCCCCTTCCACCACCCCTAGTTCATTTTCCAGAGTTAGGTGTCTTTATGATCTGTCTCCCTTTCTGATATTTCCCACACATTTCTTCTCCCTTCCCTTATAATCCTTTTCACTATTATTTATATTCCCCACATGAATGAGAACATACATTGTTTGTCCTTCTCTGATTGACTTACTTCACTCAGCATAATACCCTCTAGTTCCATCCACATTGAAGCAAATGGTGGGTATTTGTCATTTCTAATGGCTGAGTAATATTCCATTGTATACATAAACCACATCTTCTTTATCCATCCATCTTTCGATGGACACCGAGGCTCCTTCCACAGTTTGGCTATTGTGGACATTGCTGCTAGAAACATCGGGTGCAGGTGTCCCGGTGTTTCATTGCATCTGAATCTTTGGGGTAAATCCCCAACAGTTCAATTGCTGGGTCGTAGGACAGGTCTATTTTTAACTCTTTGAGGAACCACCACACAGTTTTCCAGAGTGGCGGCACAAGTTCCCTTTCCCACCAACAGTGCACCAGTTCACATTCCCACCAACAGTGTAAGAGGGTTCCCTTTTCTCCACATCCTCTCCAACATTTGTGGTTTCCTGCCTTGTTAATTTTCCCCATTCTCACTGGTGTGAGGTGGTATCTCATTGTGGTTTTGATTTGTATTTCCCTGATGGCAAGTGATGCAGAGCATTTTCTCATGTGCGTGTTGGCCATGTCTATGTCTTCCTCTGTGAGATTTCTCTTCATGTCTTTTGCCCGTTTCATGATTGGATTGTTTGTTTCTTTGGTGTTGAGTTTAAGAAGTTCTTTATAGATCTTGGAAACTAGCCCTTTATCTGATACGTCATTTGCAAATATCTTCTCCCATTCTGTAGGTTGTCTTTTAGTTTTGTGGACTGTATCCTTTGCTGTGCAAAAGCTTCTTATCTTGATGAAGTCCCAATAGATCATTTTTGCTTTTGTTTCTTTTGCCTTCGTGGATGTATCTTGCAAGAAGTTAAGGTGGCCGAGCTCAAAAAGGGTGTTGCCTGTGTTCTCCTCAAGGATTTTGGTGGAATCTTGTCTCACATTTAGATCTTTCATCCATTTTGAGTTTATCTTTGTGTATGGTGCAAGGGAGTGGTCTAGTTTCATTCTTCTGCATGTGGATGTCCAATTTTCCCAGCACCATTTATTGAAGAGACTGTCTTTCTTCCAATGGATAGTCTTTCCTCCTTTGTCGTATATTAGTTCGCCATAAAGTTGAGGGTCCACTTCTGGGTTCTCTATTCTATTCCATTGATCTATGTGTCTGTTTTTGTGCCAGGACCACACTGTCTTGATGACCACAGCTTTGTAGTACAACTTGAAATCTGGCATTGTGATGCCCCCAGATACGGTTTTCTTTTTTAAAATTTGCAAGGGAGCTTCTCTGTACCTAATACCTGATGATGCCACGGCCTCAAGTCTTTTGATTTTTCCCCACCCATCCAACGGAGTGGCAGCATTGGGCAGTGCCTGGTCCCCAGCCAAAGAGCCAAGATGCATGGGCCGATATGAGCTTGAACTGACCTATTGTAGGAGACGTGGTTCTTCATAGCTGCCAGTAAGTCGCAAAATTGGTTCCAAATAGTATCCCATGTATGGCAGAAGGAATGCTGTGCTTACATTGTATTCCACATGAGGATAGTATGAATCACTCACTGAAAACCCATCTGCTAATGTGCCCTAGGCAGACCCTGTGCTGGTCTCTGGGAATGGAGTAAATGTGACACAAGAGCCAGAACAGGGGCAACAAACACACACACACAAACCACTCTTGTATCGGGGTGTCGATGGTAAAATCCACTGTGGCAGCCACATGTGGTAGGAGAATCCAGAATAGGGCATTTTTCTTTCTCCACAGGCAATCTGCCCAAGTTCCCATAGCTGGATTCGATATTGCAAGTGCCCTCTAAGGACGATCTCATGACAACTGAGCCAGGCATACGGATCTGAGTGAAGGACAAAGGGTGGCAGCGGGACACAGGAGTAAGGGCAAGCGCAGCCACACTGCCATCTGAAGTACTATCAGATGAGCAAACTTCCAGTTAGGTAATGCGAGGAATTAACTCAATTCCAATTGGTTATATCATGGAATATATATACTCTGCATCTATTATATGACTCATAGTGCTAGAATATTTTTAGGACTACCTGAAATTCTTTATAAATGACTGAAAAGATAAATGAATGAAAGAAAGGAATGAGGGAGTTTATATGATCTTCAGCTAGATCAAAAAGTGTGTGCCTGTGTAGAGAACTTGAGGGAATAAACGAAAATCAATTACAGGAAACTTAAGAAAGTGTAATCATCTGACCAGAGGAGCAGCATTAAAAGAGCAATGAAAAAATGTTCAGACTCTACTCTCATTTGGGGGGAACAGTCGCAATGAAGCAGAGGCTTTTAGGTAATACTTGTTGTGGTGTCATAGCTACTAATTTCTGAATTCATACATCTGGAGGGATGTCCAGAAGGGCAATGGTTGTTGCTTCCAGCAGGAGAACCTGGAAGGCAGCAGAGAGGAGCAGAAGGGAAACTGTGATGTCAGTGTATGGTCTATGATAGCATTTATATTTTCTAGATGTGTGTTATTTTTGTCGACCTTATTATAAAAAGTGTGCTTTAACGTATCCCCCCTTCCAATTGGTGGCATGAGACACCCACTTTACTCTGGTCATGGTGAGGAAATCAAACAGGGCATAGTTTGGGAATGCATGATTTCTGTTCTATGATTTGGGGGAGTCTCAGTAAGGAAGACTCTCTGGCTATGGGTTGGAATCCTCTGGAGGTGACTCCCTCCATGTCTGTCGTTGAGGCTGCATTTGGCTAGAAGGCCTACAGGAGCCCTGCCACTGTCAGGGCTTCTTCAGAGCAAGCCAACCTCTAACTTGATGGCTGAGGGCTCCTCAGGGCAGTGACCCAAGTGGCCAATGGAAACGATGAGCTTTTGCAGCATAAACTTGAATGTTACACCATGTTGTGTCCAGGGGACCTTGCAGTGGCAAGTAAGCGCCAATTTCCTCTTTGATTACAGCGAAGTGCGTATCCCCACCTCTCAATGGGAGGAACATCCAAGAAATCACAAGCCAGTATTTATCCTGCCTCATGGATATAAAGTCTTAAAGCTTCTCGCCAGCCATGCTAGCCCTCCAAAGTCTGTGGTGCAGGACATATAGCCCTTTGGATGAGGGCCTAGTGGAAGGCCAAGGTGGGTTGGACTCCTGCCTCTACTATTACGAGCTGTTGGTGAAGTGGACACATTTAGATCAGCCTTACAGAATGTTTATATCCCAATGTCTGCCTACGTTAACCGTTGGTCTGTGGAGAAACTGCTTTCTCCACTCGCGCATCAGAGTGTGTTATGTTCTCGCTCCTAAATATGTACATATTCAATGTGCAGCATTGGCACATATATTATTCTGCAGTGAAGCTAAAAACTAAAATCGCTAATAGAAAAGGCATCCATCAAACTTGTTGGATCCTGGTTCTCTCCCTCATGCTTAATTTCTGCCTTGAGCTACATGTTCTGAGACTTTGCCCTTGATATGTCTTGCCATTCTGTGAAATCTTTTATTTGGACATCATCGTTTAAATGTAAGGAAAAGTGTGATTCTCACTGCATAAAATATTTTCACTTTTAATTTCATTTCTTTAGTCATGATACTCTAATTAATGATGTTAGTCAGTAGTGAAGTTCTCAGATGCAGATAAATTATGTAGATTTTCATTCCAGTGGTAAAGTCCTGTGAACAACTATAGGGTCTCAGTTGATTCTCTATATTTTTCTTCTGTTGTTAAATATTTCTGACCTGAGTGCAGGTAGTACGTAAAATGTAAGCAATCTAGATTATGAAGCAATGAATCCAAAAAACACTGATATATATGCAACATTTAAAGCAAAGTTAATGTCCCTGCTAATCCTGTTAGCTATATAAGCAGTTTTCTACAGGGTTGTTTTCAGTCTTTGTTTCCTTCAATCATTGTACCCCTATCTGACCATGTGTATGCCATCTTTACACAAATGAGATGCCATCATATTGTACTGTTTTGCAAGTTGGCATGTAGAAGAAAATATTAAGTGGCATATTTCAAAATCTGTAATGCACCAACCTCACTCATGTGAACAGAAGCTCAGTATTGCAATGGACTTCAGTAGAGGAAATACATAGTGAGCTAGTTTGTTCTCACAACTTTGCTGAGTGGGAATCCTCTACATATTTGTTTGTTTACCTCAAATACAGATATTCTGTAGGTGAAGTGGGAATGTGCAGTATGGTTCTTGAAAGAGACTAGATGCAGCAGTATCCTGGATGAAGGTGTAGCAGGGGTTGATGATCAAGGCTACAAGAGGGAATAACAGATGGTTGGCACATGGAATCCGTGGAATCCAGTGATGAAGGAGGCAGAGAGTTGACTGGAGAGCAAGACAGGTTTGAGGGAGAAGAGGGATCATGAAAGAGTTTGGAGCCAATGATACATGGGGAAATGAGGAGGAGGAAATGAATCAAAAGCTGACCAGGGCTGCGATTATTCTAGAGAGGTAACCAGCCAAGTGCCTGGAGTGTGGCAGGGAGGAAAAATAATTTTCAATTTGCCAACATATAGAATAACACCCAGTGCTCATCCCGTCAAGTGCCCAGTTCAGTGCCTGTCACCCAGTCACCCCCACCCCCTGCCCACCTCCCCTTCCACCACCCCTAGTTCGTTTCCCAGAGTTAGGAGTCTTTCATAATCTGTCTCCCTTTCTGATATTTCCCACTCATTTTTTCTCCTTTTTAAAAGATATTCCTAATATTCTTAAGTCTGTGATGACCTTTTCTTTTCCACATAAAAGAAGTCCCTTCGCATTTCTTGTAGTGCCATTTTAGGGGCGATAATCTCCTTTGAGTCCTGTTTGTCCGGGAAACTCTTCAATTCCATCAATTCTGAATGATCAACTTGTTGAGTGGAGTAGTCTCGGCTGTAGGATTTTTCCTTTGCTACTCTGTTCTGGGCTGCAAGGTTTCTCCTGAAAAATGCAACTGATGGCCGGAAGGCATTTCCCTTACATAGCACTTGTTGTTTTGTCTCTTGCTATTTCTAAGTCTATTTTATCCTTAACTTTTGACATTTTCATTATTTTGTCAGGTGTGGGTCTCTTTGGATTGCTTTTTTTGAGCTCTTCATTCTTCCTGAATCTGGATGTCTGTGAAAGAAGTTTTCATAGAATATTTCTTCAACTATGTTTTCTGCCCTCTCTTCTCCATCTGGGACCACAATAATGTGAAAGTTTCTTTGCTTCATGATGCCCAAGAAATCCCTTAATCTGAAATATGTGGGAAATATCACAAAGGGAGACAGAACATAGAGACTCCTAACTCTGGGAAATGAACTAGGGGTGGTGGAAGGGGAGGAGGGTGGGGGGGTGTGAATGGGTGATGGGCACTGAGGGGGGCACTTGAGGGGATGAGCACTGAGTGTTATGCTGTATGTTGGCAAAGTGAACACCAATAAAAAATAAATTTATTATAAAAAAAAGAAATCCCTTAATCTATCCTCATATTGTATACTTATTTTTTTCTTTTCACTGATCAGCTTCCAAGCTTTCCATCACTTGGTCTTCTAGACTGCCAATCTGTTCTTTGGAACCCACAAATCTAGTTTAGATTCTCTCCATTGTATTTTTTGTATCTGTTTGTATTCTTTAGCTCTTTTTTCATTTTTTTATATATTCGTATATTTTTATTGGAATTCAATATGCCAACATATTGCATATCACTCAGTGCTCATCCAGTCAAGTGCCCCCCTCAGTGCCCATCACTCAATGACCCCGTCCCCCCGCCCACCTGCCTTTCTGCCACCCCTTGTTCATTTCCCAGGGTTAGGTGTCTCTCATGTTTTGTCACCCTCACTGATACTTTCACTCATTTCCTCTCCTTTCCCTTTATTCCCTTTCACTAATTTTTATATTCTCCAAATGTATGAGTCCTTTTAATGTTTTTTTTTAGTTTATACCTTCTCTTTGTTGAAGTTCTTACTGAGTTCTTCCACTTTCCTATCCAATCCAGTGATCATCTCTTATGATCATTAATTTACACTCTTTAACAGACCTATTGCTTATCTCTGTTTCATTTAGTTTCTTTTCTGAAGTTTATTGTTCTTTCATTTGAAGCATATTTCTTTCTCCTCATTTCGACTTCCTGTGTTGTCATTGTTGTTGTTGTTTTAAAAATTAGGCCTAGGGGATCCCTGGGTGGCGCAGTGGTTTACTGCCTGCCTTTGGCCCAGGGCGCGATCCTGGAGACCCGGGATCAAATCCCACATCAGGCTCCCAGTGCATAGAGCCTACTTCTCCCTCTGCCTGTGTCTCTGCCTCTCTCTCTCTCTCTCTATCATAAATTAGTTAATTAATTAATTAAAAATTAAAAAAAACAATTAGGCCTAAAATCTCCTTCTCAAAAAAAATAAATAAATAAATATAAAATCTTCTCCTAACTTGAAGGGATGGTCTTGTGTATGGTCATTCCCTGTGTAGACTGTGCACCTGGTGACTGATTGTCTGGATGGAGCTATGGATGGCATGTGCTGGGAGGCGTAGGGCATTTTGTACTGGGGCTGCCTAGAGGAATAGCTGGAACTGAAAGGGGTCTGAGCCAGGGTGGTCCCAGGTTTCTCTGTTCAGAGGGCACCCTAGTAAGGCAGCTGAAGGTGAACTGGCTGCAAACTGGTGTCTGTCAGTGCACTCAGCACCAGGGTCACCCTGGTGTGGGAATTCGGCTAGATTGGAAAGCCAGGGGGGGTCCTAGTGTGCTCCCCAGAGAAGAAACCCTAGTGGAGTGGCTGGGGTTGGGATTCATGCCAGGAAACTGAGGTGCTGGATGAAGAAAGCTTCCTGCCTGGATGGTTGAAGCCAAGCAGGCAGGAGCCAGGAGGTCTCAGGGCACTCCACACGAGGAGGGCCCAAGCAAGCCTTTTGGAGAGAAATTTCTGTGGACGTGGACTATTCTGAGGTTGTCTACACCTGTGGCACCTTGGCAAGACAACCGGATATGTAGTGAGTGCTGATCAGGGCTTCTCAGTGTGTGCTGCTCTGAGGCTGCCTTCTTAGACAGGCAGGGACTGGTGTGGGCTGGGAGCCTGAGTCCGGGTTGGTAGGTGTGCTAGGACTTCCAGCTCATGCTCCTGTCTACATTGTCAAGTTGGGAGGGATATTGTAAACCACAGCACTTGCCAGCGCCTCCAACAAGGAGAGAGTCCCAGCCACCACCCTGCCATTTGTCAGGGTTGTAAGACAGTTTCCTTTATATTCTAGTTGCTCTTTTCAACTCCAGCTTTTCTTCTGTACCCCAGTGCTGACAAATCTGCTCATGGCCCCTCAGTACTATCCCTCCCCACTGTAGATTGTTGTATCAGGACTGGGGGTTCCCTTCATGAGCATGTATCTGTCTCTCTTGCTGTTGGTAGAGATATGTGTCCACAGACAGGGTGAGTTCAGGTCTGTCTACATCACCATCTTGGATCAGCTGGATTTCTAGTTTAATCATGCTTCTAGTGGTTACCATAAAAATCCCAGGATGCTACTCTAAGCCTCCTGTAGCCCTGCAAAGTTATCTGCATCCATTTTGGCACCTCTGCTTTCATCAGAGTGAGAATCTTCCTGTGGTCCTTGGTTTTAAACATGGAGCTTGCATCTGACGGACTATCTCACCTGGATCACTCAGTTTTATCTCCCTGTAGACCTGAGCTCTCAGTAAACTTCACCTTATTCATAATACAGTGGGCATTATGCACGTGGATTAAGCCTTGCTCACATTGGTGTTTCCTTTTGCCTTTTGATACATGTATTTCTCATGATTGTGCTCCCATCCATGTGTCATCATTTAAAAATATTTTATTAATCTTTTATATATCTGTGTAGAAGAAAATA
Source organism: Canis aureus (assembly GCF_053574225.1). NCBI lineage: Eukaryota > Metazoa > Chordata > Mammalia > Carnivora > Canidae > Canis > Canis aureus. The sequence continues at coordinate 44,926,965 of NC_135637.1, forward strand.
GGGTGTCTCCCAACATACCATCCCAGTTCCTGCCTGACAAGTCTCTTTCAGTTTGTACTGGCTGGATTTGGAGTAGTGGTCCTGACTAGAAAATGATGGTTAAAATTAAAGTGGTGGCTGTCGAGAGAAGCACCTGGACTTGAAATATATATTTTATAATTAATTTTATAAAATGTCTTGATTGCATGTGGGTGGTAATGTATTAGAGGGTTTTTTAAATGATTTTATTTATTGATTGATGAGAGACACACAGAGAGAGGCAGAGACATACGCAGAGGGAGAAGCAGGCTCCCTGTGGGGTGCCTGAAGTGGGCCTTCATCCCAGGATCCTGGGATCACTATCTGAACCAAAGACAGATGCTCAACCACTGATTCACCCAGGTGTCCTGATAAAAGAGCTTAAAAAAGAAGCTTTCAGTCCTCTGGTTTGATTACTGGATAACTTTTGAGTCATTTGCTGATGTAGGAGAGACTAGAAGAGAAACCTTGTTTATTAAGGGGTTGCAATTTAGTTTCCTTCTGACCACCCAGAGATGAAACATTTGGAGACCTAGAAGTGGACCTACCAACCTAGAAGGTGGATGGATATTTGAGAGGCTCAGTAGACAAATTCCTGATGGAGGCAAAATTAGAAGTTGTAAGCTTGAATGATGCTATTAAAAACCTGTTTCTCCAATAGTGAAAGGGAATATAAGGGAAGGGAGAAGAAATGTGGGGTGAAATATCAGAAAGGGAGACAGGACATAAAGACTCCTAACTCTGGGAAACGAACTAGGGGTGGTGGAAGGGGAGGAGGGTGGGGGGTGGGGGTGAATGGGTGACGGGCACTGAGGGGGGCACTTGACGGGTTGAGCACTGGGTGTTATTCTGTATGTTGGTAAATTGAACACCAATAAAAAATCAATTTATTTTAAAAAAAGATTGGTATAAGAAAAAAGAACTGTTTCTCCACTTTATGCCTTTTCCTTTAGGCAATTAGGTAGATTGTTCATAGGCACACGTGTTGTCCGATTCGGATCTGACTAATAATCCAACTTTCAGCTCTGTCTATTCAGATTTTGCAACTCCTCCTCCTTCAGGTCATCTGATGCCTGATTTTTCCAATAGAATTAATAACCAAATTAAAGAAACACACAGATAATGAAACCCTCATAGTAGAAGAGGTCAATACTCCACACTCAGCAAGGGACACACATGTCACCAAGCAGAAGATCACCAAGAAACAAGGGTTTGAATGACACACTGGACCAGATGGACTTCACAGATAGATACAGAACATTCCATCCTAATGCAGCACAGTGCACCTTCTTCTCAGCTGCACAGGCAACTTTCTCCAGAGTAGATCACATACTGGGTCACAAATCAGCGTTCATGAACTGATGCAAGACTGTGACTTCTCCTTGTGTATTTTTCAAACCTCAGTGCTTTGAAACTTCAACTCCTTGCCAAGAGGACATTTGGGAGGAACACAAACACTTGGAGGTTAAAGAGCCTACTCCTTCAGAATGAATAGGTCCACCAGGAAATTTGAGAAGAATGTATAAGATTCATGCAAACTAATGAAAATGAAAGCACAATGGTTCAAAACCACTGGGATGCAGCAAGGGTGGTATTAGAGGGAGGACATATCAATAGAAGCCTCAAGAAATGAAAAATCTCAAGTACACAAGCTAACTGCACACTTATGGGAGCTGGAGAAAGAACAGCGATGGGAGCTAAAACCACGCAGCAGAAGAGAAATAACAATATTAGAGCAGAACTCTAGGAAATCGAAATTGGAAGAACAAATGATGTCGCGCTGAACACGGCCTGATGCTCTCGTATGCTTTTGTGTTCACTTTCTTTTTTTTTTAAAGATTTTATTTATTTATTCATGATAGTCACAGAGAGAGAGAGAGGCAGGCTCCATGCACGGGGAGCCCGATGTGGGATTCGATCCTGGGTCTCCAGGATCGCGCCCTGGGCCAAAGGCAGGCGCCAAACCGCTGCGCCACCCAGGGATCCCTGTGTTCACTTTCTTTAATCATCAGTAGCATTTAAAATCTCTTCATACTTTGATAAGACTTGTTTTTTGGGGATCCCCTTTGGCCCAGGGCGCGATCCTGGAGACCCGGGATCAAATCCCACATCGGGCTCCCGGTGCATGGAGCCTGCTTCTCCCTCTGCCTATGTCTCTGCCTCTCTCTCTCTCTCTCTCTCTCTGTGTGTGTGTGTGTGTGTGTGTGTGTGTAACTATCATAAATAAAAAAATATTTTTAAAAAGAAAAAAGGAAATCACAAGGGGGTGAGATACCACAAAGGAAGTACAATGCTGTATGTCTTTGAACTAGCTGGGCGGCATATACAAACATTCCTTTCCAACCCCAGAGGACTAACCAAGACTGAAAGGAAACACATTAAAAAGGCAAGCTCATTTTTGATATGTGCTCCAATGTCTCAAGGTCTGCAATGGTGAAGAACACAGGGGTCCAAGGAACCAGAGGACTCCAGTGCTAGCTAACCCCTTCGCATGGCAAGAGGACATGTCTCTCACTCCACAAGATGATGTCAGGAGGCAGGGATGTGACAAAGGGAATGTGTGATCTGTTCTTGATGGAGAGCCCGTCTGACTGTCCATTAGCCAAGCAAGGAACCCTAGAGGCATAGTCAGAGGGGGGCACTGCCCCTCTGGGCTGAAAGCGAAGCCCAGGAAGGCAAAGGAGAGGCTCGGTTCCATCCTTTAGGTCATGATGTAACTTATGCCTAACGATGTAAACAGCTCTAATCTCCGTGACAGGGTCTGTACACAGTTTACCATAGGCCAGTGTTTCAGGGCCCTAAGGTGTGCCCCTCAGGGCCCTGAGGTGTGCCCCTCATATGGTAAGTGGAAATTAAGCATTTCACAGAATGGCTCTACTGTTTCTTCCCCACTGTGGTCAACACACTTTGCAGACGCAGAGCAAGAGCTGAGCAAGAGGGTCACGACGTCTGAGAGGGGGCAGTGTCTCCACATTGGCATGTAGGAGAATGAAATTGTACCAGATGCTTTGGTACAAGATCCTAACTGTCCTTAAAAAAAAACAGCGATTGGCATGTGAGCATAGAGGCAGGTGGGACAGATTATAAATCACTTGGGAAAGACAAAGATCAATCCCACAGGAAGATGCTCACCAGTTCCAAATGTCTTTGCCTTCCCCCTCCTCTTTCCTGAGAATTTCACAGCCATGTCCAACAGGAGCCACTGTCCCTCTGAACCAGAGCAGGTGTCGACAGCCATTGGCGATGCCCACTTGCTGTGAGCTCTTCCCCAAGGCCCAGTGGTGATGAATCCACCGGGTCTTTCCACCTGTCCCCCCAGTGGCTGCAGGAGGGCACCTCGGTAATATTTGGATGACAGCTGCTTTCTATCCTGGGTGTTCATATTGTAACAAACTCAGGATGAAAAGTCTTCAGTACTTGAAAAAGTTTGTGTGGTTTTTTTTTTTTTTTTCATTTTAAAAATGAAGTGTGGGATCCCTGGTTGGCACAACAGTTTAGCGCCTGCCTTTGGCCCAGGGCGCGATCCTGGAGACCAGAGATTGAATCCCACGTCGGGCTCCCGGTGCATGGAGCCTGCTTCTCCCTCTGCCTAGGTCTCTGTCTCTCTCTGTCTCTCTCTCTCTCTCTCTCATTCTCTGTGACTATCATAAATAAGTTTTTTTAAAAATTTAAAAATTAAAAAATAAAAATGAAGTGTTACTGTTTTGAAATTTGACAAGACTGCAAAATTGTTACTGATTCTAAATGACTTGGATCCCTTTTTTCCCTTCTTATTCTATTTTTTTCATTGGAGTTCAATTTGCTAACATATAGCATAACACCCAGTGCATATCCCACCACGTGCCCCCCTTGGTGCCCATCACCCAGTTAACCCAACCACCCGCCCACCTCCCCTTCCACCACACCTTGTTTGTTTCCAAGTGTTAGGAGTGTCTCATGTTTTGTCACCCTCATTGATTCCCAGGAATTACACTGCTGGGGATTTACCCTAAAGATACAGATGCAATGAAATGTTGGAACACCTGCACCCCAATGTTTACAGATTATGTTCTGAATTGTGTGATTTGTGGCAGAAGGAAGCAGTAGGAGGTCTTTTCAGCAGCTCTCAAAACATCATCCAAAAGCAGCATCGTCTCCAAGGCCATCCCTGAAGATCTCTACCACACACAGTGACTTAGAGGACAGGTGGTTGGCAGCATTGTCAGCAGCACGCTGCCTCTGTACTGACCAGTGGGTTCCAGCTTGAGTAACAAAACAAGAAGAAGATAAACTTTTGGAGTGGGACAATTTAACAGATCAGAGGAAAACTTCATAATCTTTTCACCTCCCGTGCTGGGGAGCCATCCAAGCCCGCTTTCTAGATCCACCCATGACCAGATGTCTAACTCCTTAACCAGTCATTCAATTGCTACACATCTACAGAGAAATTATGAAGCACACATCCTTGCCTGGGCTCCAGGCCCTACTTGTAGCAAACCCCATTTAGCCTCCTTATAGCACACTAGTGAGTAGGCCAACACTGCTCCCTATTGCTGTGCATTTCCCAGGACGTGTGTTGGGGTGGAGACAGAAGTCACGCAGTCCTGCACAGCCACATCTCTCCCTTCCAGTTGGAAATTCAAGAAAATGCGCTTCTGTACACCCACCCGGGTACACCCCATAAACTGAAAGAGATGAAGGTACTGCGGAGGTTGACTCATCACTTCAAGGATAATTGCTATCGTTATATCAGTGCTGTATACTTCAGAGAAAGCTACCAAAACGCTGCCTCGTGTTTTCTATTTCAAAGAACAATTTTAAATGTATTAAGGGCATCATTAGTGCAATGACAGAAGTCAGGGTGCATTCTAACTCACCATCAGAAGAGCCCTCAGGTAGCAGGCAGTGGGTCAGGACTTCTGGGACAGTGGGGTGGACCATAGTCCTCTGGAGGCTGAGGAAGGTGGATAAGAAATCCCAAAGGTAGTGGAAATTTGTGCAGAACTCTGATTTTCTCCTGTCACTTTTCTGAATGCTGTAATTGTAAGAGGAACTGGATTCATGAGCTTGACTGTGCTATATTGGAGTCATCTTTTCTTGCTATTTGAAAATTATCGGTCTCAGCAGGTCTGCACTTCCCTCCCTCTGCCACTACCACATGTCCAAGTGGGGTTTGTTTGGTGAAGCTTCTTGGGACTTGTGCTGGGGAGACTGTAGGGCTTGTCACTGACCTACAGGGGACGTGACCTGAGGGCCACAGCCCCCCTCTCTTGTATGTGAGAACCCGGAGGCTGAGTTCTAGTGTGAGCCAGGAGATGGTGGAGAGGTAAACTCTCCCCTTTGTGATTTACAGGCCTTTGTGCAAAACTTCATGGATCTGTCCTGTTTGCTGGACCTGAAAGACGACTCCCAGAGTAGTTGATGTTAACAAATATTTCCTCTGGTGTCACTACATAGGCTCCCCTGTCCCTTAGCTCATGCCAGCCTGCACACCCCTCCAGAGTCTGATGTGTGAACGTGTTTCCGTGGAAGAGAGGCCCCTGTGCAGCTGCCCTAGAGACCCTCCATGGACACAGGGGACCTCGAGGCCTGTGTGAAGGTGTGGATGGGCCTGCTTCACACACACGTGCCCTAGGCACCCTGATGACCTGCCTCCTCAGTCTTCCCGAGCTGCATGTTAATGGTTCTATCTTTGGTGTATTTTCCAGGATCATGACTCCTGTTATGAGAAGAAAAAGATCATAAAGTTGAAACACGGGAGTCACAGCATAACCACCTGCAGCCAATAAATTCTACTGGATTTCCCCATCAGTGGGTTCCACAGCACCCACAGGGGCATCTGGCCATCAACAAGGGAGAGCCACGAGTATCACTTCCACTGACTGCAGCTTTGAAGGTACTGTGGGGGTAAATCAGTATGTAGATTCGAGAGAAGTAACTAGTTTGTGCAGCAGAGCCTAGACGCTGGGATGAAAGAAGGAGCTGGGAAGGTGCCCACTCAGAGCTAGTGCAGCTACTTCCTGCACGAGGCCTTCTCACAAGGCCTGAGTCTAGGCTGTACAGATTTTAGTCTAGAAGACATGGGGGCTTGTAGACTTCAAGCAGTAAGCCACCGAACACCAGCCTGACCAGGAGCCCCTGTCCTCGTTCATTAATGGATTCACAATGAGGTTTGGTCAGTTGAAGATCCAAGCTAATTCTCTGGGGAACTGTCATGTGTGCAGTTGGTTTGGAATGTCCTGGGTTCTACGACAGTTGGGAGTCAGGAACACTACTGGTCATCCAGGGTGGTCACCCGAATCAGGAATTCTCAGAGCAGGGCTGCTGAGAGAATCAACTTGTGTGGGTGCAGAGTTAAGTGAGAAGGAGGTGGAGACATGTTTGGATTCCCCTCAGTCCACTAGGGGGTCTTCTTTGGGGGAAAGACATTGCATTTGTGTCAGGAATTGAAATGCAGAACCAAGAGATGGCTCGGGATCTGGGCCATTCTCTTGGGCAGCTGCAGTCCTTGCAACAGTGCTGGGCAGGAGGATGTGGACAAGGAAGTGAGGGCAGGGCTTGGTTTGGTGCACAGGGTATGAGCTCATATCCAGGTGACCAGGGAACCATCTGCTGCCCCCACCTCAGAACCCTCCCTCATCTGTGCTGCAACCCTGAGCAAGTCACTTCATCTCTCCAAGCTTCTGTGCCCTTCACCTTAAATTATGGCCCCCAGCCCCACACTCTGCCCACCCCATGGTGCCGATGTGAGCATAACAAGAAATAACAGTCTCTGAGTTGTCAGAAGTCAAGTATTGTAGCCTCCAAGCATTATGTTGAGGGGTCCGTACCTCTCTTCAATTCTATCCTTTCATGTCATGTATTTTGGAGCCTTCTCGTTAAGTGTGACACGTTCGTAATTCGTGAAGAGTGGCCACTTTTGTTACTATAAATCATCCTCCTTTCTGTAAAAAATGCCATAAGTTTTGTCTTATATTAACAAAGCTGGTCTAGTTCTTTGGGTTAATATCTGCTTCGTGCCCATTTTCCCATCATTAAGCCTCATCCTACTTGTGTCCTGGACGTAAAGGGGGACTCTGGACGATGGCAGAGAGATGACAGATTTTTATTCCCTCTTCCAGTCTCTGCCTCTTAATGGACTGTGTAAATTTACCTAATTACTTTTCAGGTAGCGTTGCATACTCTCATTTTTTCCATCTGTTTTCTATGCATTATGTCTTTTTGTTCTCACATTCCTACATTATTGCTCTTCTTGGTGTTCTATTCTAGAGGAATTACTAAATCCCCATGTTGCTTTTCCCATGTGTTGTGGCTTATAGTTTTAGTAGCTTTCCTGGGCATTACAGTTAACTTCTTTATGTATGACAGTCTAATTGGCTTAAGACCAGGTTCATTTCCAAGGCATTCATCGACCTTAGCCAATTGATATCCCTTCCCTGTGCCATTATTGTCCTACACCCTACATTTTACCTTGTGTGCTGATCAACACCCATTTTTATTTACTTTATGTAGTGTTCTTGAAAATCAGAAGAATATATTTTTATATGTTTATTCCATATACATCTTACCCTCCTAGGCATTTATACTTGCTTGTATGTTTCCCTCTGTGACTATTTCTCTGTGGAGAATTGAGGTACTCTGTTGTCTTTTCCTTTCAGATTGAAGGACTCCCCCCTAACGTTTCTTGTAGAGCTGGTGACGGCAGAGGCTTCTCTCAGGTTTTATTTATCTGGGAAGGTCTTGACATGTCCTTCATTGCTGAAGGATATCTGTGCTAGGTGCACATTTGTTGCTTGACAGATTTTCTCCTCCAGAACCTTTTTGTTTTTTTAAAAAGATTTATTTATTTATTTATTTATTTATGATAGACAGAGAGAGAGAGAGAGAGATGGGGGCAGAGACACAGGCAGAGGGAGGAGTAGGCTCCATGCAGGGAGCCCGATGCAGGACTCAATCCCAGGACCCCAGGATCATGCCCTGGGCCAAAGGCAGGTGCCAAACTGCCAAGCCACCCAGGGATCCCCTCCAGAACCTTTTTGTGTCACCCTGATGCCTCTGGCCTCTGTAGTTTATGAAAATAAGTCATTCACCTTATTGAGGAGCCTCTACATGATGATGCTTTCCTTTTTCTTGCCACTTCCAGTGATTCAGCTTTTGTCTTTGGCCTTGAAACATTGTGCTAGGGGATGGATTTATCCTATCTTTGTTGAACTTCTTCAATGTTTAGATGACTGTTTTGCATGAAATGTGCTACGATTTGGGCTATTACTCCTTCATGTATTCTCAGTATCCCTTCCTGTCTTTTATTTTTCTGGGGACTGTCTCAGTGCCTGTGTTGGGATGCTTGATAGTAGTACCCAGGTCTCTGGGCTTTGGGACTCCACTCATTCTCTTCCCGTGCTCTTAGATTTTTTTTTTTTTAATGTGCCATTTACCAGACTGGATGTCAAGTGACCTACCTTCAAATTTACTGGTTCTGTCTTCCTCCTGCTCAAGTCTGCTGTTCAGCCCTGCTATAGCTGTAATTGTGTCCTCCCCCACCCCCAAACCATATAGAAGAGTCAAAGCCCACAGTGCCTGTGAATGTGTTCTTATTTGGAAATAAGATCTTTGCAGATATAATCCAGTTGAGATACAGTTAACACTGGACTAGGGTGGGCCCTAATTGAATGGCTGTTGTCCTTACAGGTTGTCCAATGTAGGCTGTTGTAGGTTTGGAAACACAGACACGGAGACAAAGGGCATGGAATGTCAGAGATGGCAATACTGCAGCTTCAAGTCAAGGAAAGCCCTGAGTTTCCAGAAAACACCAAAAACTAGAAAAAGGCAAAGACAGATAATTCCCTAGCTCTTTCATTGGGAACAGAGCCCCTCCTACAACTGGACATAGCTGGCGGCCAACCTAAGAGCCAGGCCTGTGTAAGGAAGGCAATCTCAATCCTCTGTGCCAATGCTTTTCTACATAGAGCCAGAATTTGTATTTCCCTTCCAGATCTCTTGTTGTCCCAGAGGCAGGGAAGTATAGGCTGGGCTTTAAAATAATAGAACTTGCGGGATCCCTGGGTGGCTCAGTGGTTTGGTGCCTGCCTTCAGCCCAGGGTGTGATCCTGGAGTCCCAGGATCGAATCCCACATCCGGCTCCCTGCATGGAGCCTGCTTCTCCCTCTGCCTGTGTCTCTGCTCGTGTCACTGCTTCTCTCTCTCTCAGTGTCTCTCATGAATCAATAAATAAAATATTTAAAAAATAAATAAAATAATAAATAATAGAACTTGGAAACTCTTGGTATCAGACCTTATGCCTCCCCCGGAGTTGATGTTACTGCTTTTTGTCATTGCTGTCTAATAAGATATTAGTGTCTATTCTAAACTAATTCTCCAAGCTGGCAAATTGCTCATGCGTGGCCACTGTAGGCCTGGCTTGAATGCTGGTGGTCAGTCGGTGACTGGGTAGGGTATGCATTAGCAGCCTCAAACAGGAGGAGTGGCTCCATCTGTGCCAAGGGGCCTTTCATAGTGAGCCAACAGCTGAAAACTCTGCTGCAACCCTCACTTCTTGCTTGTGCACAGCATCAGGGTCAGCCAGAGGTGCCAGTGTAGGGGAGCTTGTCAGGTTTGCGGAGCATGCACACAGCCCTACAAGGTGCATGTTCTGGATTCCTGAGAAGTTGGAGCTTCTCAAAGCCCCTTAGTGCTCGCTTAAGGCTTTTGTTAGCCTATTGTTTGCTCAAATTGTTATCCATCACTTTAAGCAATCACAAGTTGAACAATTGCCCCTCTTCTTTTTCTCTTTTATGTCTTTTTTGACAGTTATGCCAGGGAAAGGCTTTTAATTCTGGGCACCTTCCCAGTCAGACTCAATGTGGACAGTTGAAGAGATTGGGTCTTACACAGTTTCCACCAGATTGGCCCATTTACTATAATTCTCCAGGAGGGAGGTGGTGAGGGGGCTCCAGGCCAGCTCTGCTCTCTCCAGTGGCTGCCATATGAATGACTTTCTTTTTAAAAATTTTTTTCAAATATTTTATGTATTTATGAGAGACAGAAAGAGAGAGAGAGAGAGAGAGAGAGAGGCAGACACAGGCAAGGGAGAAGCAGGCTCCATGCAGAGAGCCTGATGTGCGACTCCATCCTGGGACTCCAGGATCGCACTCTGAACCAACGCCAGAGGTTCAACTGCTGAGCCACCCAGGTATCCCACATTGCTGACTTGCACTGTGAACATTGCTGCTCATTTTTCTGAACTGTCAAGAGACTGCAGGGGAGGGAATGGGATCTAAGCAAATGACAACAGCAGAAATCTCATGCGTCTTTCTGACTGTGGCTTAGCTGGGTTTTTTAAACTTTTGTTTCCTGGATTCAGTATTTCCCCTACTGCTGCAAGTTTTGTTTAATTGCCAGAATTCTGAAAATAATGATGGTGGCACTTGTTGCCAGTACGTTGATTGCTTTGTTGGAAGAGAGAGTTTTGGGAGGTCTCTAAGCTGCCATTTTCACCTTAGTCAGTGACCAAACCGTATTCATTTGAATATTCTCAGGCCATGGTCATGATCCCTGGGGTAAACAAAAATCATCTCAGGTGAAACGCCACATGCAGTCACATGATACTGTTAGGTCACATACATGACATTCATGGTAAAAATAGAGGTTAGTGTCATTTTTAAAATAAATTTATTTTTTTGTTTGTGTTCAACTTGCCAACATACAGAATAACAGCCAGTGCTCATCTCATCAAGTGCCCACCTCAGTGCCCGCCACCCAGTCACCCCCACCCCCTGCCCACCTCCCCTTCCAGCACCCCCTAGTTCGTTCCCAGAGTTAGGAGTCTTTATGTTCTGTCTCCTTTTCCAATATTTCCCACTTATTTTTTCTCCTTTCCCCTTTATTCCCTTTCACTATTTTTTATATTCCCCAAGTGAATGAGACCATATAATGTTTGTCCTCCAATTGACTTATTTCGAGGTTAGTGTCTTTTAAAAAGAAATTGTGTTAAGAATTGTATACTGAATATTAGGACATAGCACCTCTGGCTGATATGGACAACAGCCTACTGTAAACATCCTGAGTTAGACACAGTTATGTTGGATTGTATTCCTCCTCCAACTTAAAAAAATTTAAACTTATTATAGGTACAATTTTTTAGTGGTGGATTTTGGTGTTTTGTTTATGTACAACTTCTTCCACAAAAAATTTATTTACTTACTTAAAAATAAATAAGTAAATACTTTTTTATTTAATTAATCTTCACAGAAAAGAGCTGTTTTGGATACAGTTAAAAAACTATTTTTGGTCATGGATGTTTCATCAAATACTATGTTGATAAGGCTTGCACTTGATGAAAAAGAAACAACACATGCAGGGATTCCATGATATGAGGTAAAGCTTCCAGTCATTGTAAAGCCATATTATATCTTTAAAATACATACAAATCATCCCCAGTTGCCCAAAGGCTCTCTCCAGCCATCAGGAGGATGTGGCTGATGTTTGTCTGGTTTTCCTGGAGACCATTGAAAACATCAATATCATTCAGCTGTGTGTGTGGCAAGTGGTCTTCATTGCCACCTCCTGATTCCATCCAAGTGCCATCTCCTCTGCAAGAGACATCGTCTCCCTTACTGCCTGGCCCAGCCATGACCTAGGCTATGCTCCAGGTACCCTGAATGTGTTCCTCCGATGGAGGCACTGTTTGCCCCCTCCCAGAAAGCCTCCCCCACCCCAAGATCTCCTTGAGCAGAGCTGTGCCCAGGTGATGTGTTTGATGGATCTCCTAGTGGGTGACTTTTTATCGTGTGGGTATATTATGTGTGTCTTCCTGAGAATGATTAGGATCAAAGATGGCAGATAATTTGAAGTTCTTACTCACCTGGTCATGCTGCACACACCTCCTTGCACCTGGTGAATAGGACAGATATTGACTGGTGACAAGGCAGTGGAGACAGCACTGCACAGTGGGGATGCTGCAGCGTCTGAATCTGTGTAGTCCGCTGCAAGCCCGGCTCTGCCCTTCACACCACGTGACCCAGGGTAGGATCAACAAACCTCTCTAGGAACCTGTTTCCTGGTGTCTAAAACAGGAACAGTGGAGGGAGGGGCAAGATGGCGGAAGAGTAGGGTCCCCAAATCACCTGTCTCCACCAAATTACCTAGAAAACCTTCAAATTCTCCTGAAAATCTATGAATTCGGCCTGAGATTTAAAGAGAGACCAGCTGGAATGCTATAGTGAGAAGAGTTTGCGCTTCTATCAAGGTAGGAAGACGGGAAAAAAGAAATAAAGAAACAAAGGCCTCCAAGGGGGAGGGGCCCCGCGAGGAGCCGGGCTGAGGCCGGGGGAGTGTCCCCAGGACAGGAGAGCCCCGTCCCGGAGAAGCAGGAGCTGCACCGACCTTCCCGGGCGGAAAGGGGCTCGCAGGGAGTTGGAGCAGGACCCAGGAGGGCGGGGATGCCCTCGGGCTCCCCGGGACAGTAACAGAGCAACTGCGCGCCCAGGAGAGTGCGCCGAGCTCCCTAAGGGCTGCAGCGCGCGGCGGGACCCGGCGGGACCCGGAGCAGCTCGGAGAGGTTCGGGCGGCGGCTCCACGGAGGGGGTTGCGCGGCCCGGGAGCGCGAATCCAACAGCGCAGGCTCCGGAGCACAGGGCGCCGGGACACAGCCCAGGATCCGGCCTCCCCCCGGGACAGGCAGAGGCCGGGAGGGCCCAGGACAGCAAGGACGCTCCTGCCCCGAGCTGAGCAGATCAGTGGCCCCGCCCCGGAGCCTCAGGCCCTGCAGACACTCCGGAGTTCCTGCGGGGGCTGAATCCAGGTTTCCAGAGCTGCCCCGCCACTAGGGCTCTTGCTCCTGGGGCCTCACGGGGTAAACAACCCCCACTGAGCCCTGCACCAGGCAGGGGCAGAGCAGCTCCCCCAACTGCTAACACCTGAAAATCAGCACAGCAGGGTCCTCCCCCAGAAGACCAGCTAGACTGACAACTTCCAGGGGAAGCCAAGGGACTTAAAGTACACAGAATCAGAAGATACTCCCCGGTGGTTCTTTTTTTTTTTTTTTTTTTGCTTTTTGATTTGTTTCCTTCCCCCACCCCCCTTTTTTCTCCTTTCTTTCTTTTTCTTTCTCTTTTTCTTCCCTTTTTTTTTCTTTTTCGTTTCTTTTTCTTCCTTTTTTTTCTCTTTCTCTTTTCTTTCCTTCTTTCTCTCCTTTTTCTCCTTTTCCCAATACAACTTGCTTTTGGCCACTCTACACTGAGCAAAATGACTAGAAGGAAAACCTCACCTCAAAAGAAAGAATCAGAAACAGTCCTCTCTCCCACAGAGTTACTAAATCTGGATTACAATTCAATGTCAGAAAGCCAATTCAGAAGCACTATTATACAGCTACTGGTGGCTCTAGAAAAAAGCATAAAGGACTCAAGAGACTTCATGACTGCAGAATTTAGAGCTAATCAGGCAGAAATTAAAAATCAATTGAATGAGATGCAATCCAAACTAGAAGTCCTAACGACGAGGGTTAACGAGGTGGTTGAACGAGTGAGTGACCTAGAAGACAAGTTGATAGCAAAGAGGGAAACTGAGGAAAAAAGAGACAAACAATTAAAAGACCATGAAGATAGATTAAGGGAAATAAACAACAGCCTGAGGAAGAAAAACCTACGTTTAATTGGTGTTCCCGAGGGTGCCGAAAGGGACAGAGGGCCAGAATATGTATTTGAACAAATTCTAGCTGAAAACTTTCCTAATCTGGGAAGGGAAACAGGCATTCAGATCCAGGAAATAGAGAGATCCCCCCCTAAAATCAATAAAAACCGTTCAACACCTCGACACTTAATAGTGAAGCTTGCAAATTCCAAAGATAAAGAGAAGATCCTTAAAGCAGCAAGAGACAAGAAATCCCTGACTTTTATGGGGAGGAGTATTAGGGTAACAGCAGACCTCTCCACAGACACCTGGCAGGCCAGAAAGGGCTGGCAGGATATATTCAGGGTCCTAAATGAGAAGAACATGCAACCAAGAATACTTTATCCAGCAAGGCTCTCATTCAAAATGGAAGGAGAGATAAAGAGCTTCCAAGACAGGCAGCAACTAAAAGAATATGTGACCTCCAAACCAGCTCTGCAAGAAATTTTAAGGGGGACTCTTAAAATTCCCCTTTAAGAAGAAGTTCAGTGGAACATTCCACAAAAACAAGGACTGAATAGTTATCATGATGACACTAAATTCATATCTCTCAATAGTAACTCTGAATGTGAATGGGCTTAATGACCCCATCAAAAGGCGCAGGGTTTCAGACTGGATAAAAAAGCAGGACCCATCTATCTGCTGTCTACAAGAAACTCATTTTAGACAGAAGGACACTTACAGCCTGAAAATAAAAGGTTGGAGAACCATTTACCATTCGAATGGTCCTCAAAAGAAAGCAGGGGTAGCCATCCTTATATCAGATAAACTAAGATTTACCCCAAAGACTGTAGTGAGAGATGAAGAGGGACACTATGTCATACTTAAAGGATCTCTCCAAGAAGAGGACTTAACAATCCTCAGTATATATGCCCCGAAAGTGGGAGCTGCCAAATATATAAATCAATTATTAACCAAAGTGAAGAAATACTTAGATAATAATACACTTATACTTGGTGACTTCAATCTAGCTCTTTCTATACTCGATAGGTCTTCTAAGCACAACATCTCCAAAGAAACGAGAGCTTTAAATGATACACTGGACCAGATGGATTTCACAGATATCTACAGAACTTTACATCCAAACTCAACTGAATACACATTCTTCTCAAGTGCACATGAAACTTTCTCCAGAATAGACCACATATTGGGTCACAAATCGGGTCTGAACCGATACCAAAAGATTGGGATCGTCCCCTGCATAATCTCAGACCATAATGCCTTGAAATTAGAACTAAATCACAACAAGAAGTTTGGAAGGACCTCAAACACGTGGAGGTTAAGGACCATCCTGCTAAAAGATGAAAGGGTCAACCAGGAAATTAAGGAAGAATTAAAAAGATTCATGGAGGGGATCCCTGGGTGGCGCAGCGGTTTGGCGCCTGCCTTTGGCCCAGGGCGCGATCCTGGAGACCTGGGATCGAATCCCACGTCGGGCTCCCGGTACATGGAGCCTGCTTCTCTCTCTGCCTATGTCTCTGCCTCTCTCTCTCTCTCTGTGACTATCATAAATAAATAAAAATTTTAAAAAATTAAAAAAAAAAGATTCATGGAAACTAATGAGAATGAAGATACAACCATCCAAAATCTTTGGGATGCAGCAAAAGCAGTCCTAAGGGGGAAATACATCACAATACAAGCATCCATTCAAAAACTGGAAAGAACTCAAATACAAAAGCTAACCTTACACATAAAGGAGCTAGAGAAAAAACAGCAAATAGATCCTACACCCAAGAGAAGAATGGAATTAATAAAGATTCGAGTAGAACTCAATGAAATCGAGACCAGAAGAACTGTGGTCTTCTGGTCAACAGATCAACAGAACCAGGAGTTGGTTCTTTGAAAGAATTAATAAGATAGATAAACCATTAGCCAGCCTTATTAAAAAGAAGAGAGAGAAGACTCAAATTAATAAAATCATGAATGAGAAAGGAGAGATCAATACCAACACCAAGGAAATACAAACGATTTTAAAAACATATTATGAACAGCTATACGCCAATAAATTAGGCAATCTAAGAGAAATGGACGCATTCCTGGAAAGCCACAAACTACCAAAACTGGAACAGGAAGAAATAGAAAACCTAAACAGGCCAATAACCAGGGAGGAAATTGAAGCAGTCATCAAAAACCTCCCAAGACACAAGAGTCCAGGGCCAGATGGCTTCCCAGGGGAATTTTATCAAACGTTTAAAGAAGAAACCATACCTATTCTCCTAAAGCTGTTTGGAAAGATAGAAAGAGATGGAGTACTTCCAAATTCGTTCTATGATTCCAGCATCACCTTAATTCCAAAGCCAGACAAAGATCCCACCAAAAAGGAGAATTACAGACCAATATCCCTGATGAACATGGATGCAAAAATTCTCAACAAGATACTGGCCAATAGGATCCAACAATACATTAAGAAAATTATCACCATGACCAAGTAGGATTTATCCCTGGGACACAAGGCTGGTTCAACACCTGTAAAACAATCAATGTGATTCATCATATCAGCAAGAGAAAAACCAAGAACCATATGATCCTCTCATTAGATGCAGAGAAAGCATTTGACAAAATACAGCATCCATTTCTGATCAAAACTCTTCAGAGTGTAGGGATAGAGGGAACATTCCTCGACATCTTAAAAGCCATCTATGAAAAGCCCACAGCAAATATCATTCTCAATGGGGAAGCAGTGGGAGCCTTTCCCCTAAAATCAGGAACAAGACAGGGATGTCCACTCTTACCACTGCTGTTCAACATAGTACTGGAAGTCCTAGCCTCAGCAGTCAGACAACAAAAAGACAGAAAAGGCATTCAAATTGGCAAAGAAGAAGTCAAACTCTCCCTCTTCGCCGATGACATGATACTCTACATAGAAAACCCAAAAGTCTCCACCCCAAGATTGCTAGAACTCATACAGCAATTCAGTAGCGTGGCAGGATACAAAATCAATGCCCAGAAATCAGTGGCATTTCTATACACTAACAATGAGACTGAAGAAAGAGAAATTAAGGAGTCAATCCCATTTACAATTGCACCCAAAAGCATAAGATACCTAGGAATAAACCTAACCAAAGATGTAAAGGATCTATACCCTCAAAACTATAGAACACTTCTGAAAGAAATTGAGGAAGATACAAAGAGATGGAAAAATATTCCATGCTCATGATTGGAAGAATTAATATTGTGAAAATGTCAATGTTACCCAGGGCAATATACACGTTTAATGCAATCCCTATCAAATACCATGGACTTTCTTCAGAGAGTTAGAACAAATTATTTTAAGATTTGTGTGGAATCAGAAAAGACCCCGAATAGCCAGGGGAATTTTAAAAAAGAAAACCATATCTGGGTGCATCACAATGCCAGATTTCAGGTTGTACTACAAAGCTGTGGTCATCAAGACAGTGTGGTACTGGCACAAAAACAGACACATAGATCAGTGGAACAGAATAGAGAACCCAGAAGTGGACCCTGAACTTTATGTTCAACTAATATTCGATACAGGAGGAAAGACTATCCATTGGAAGAAAGACAGTCTCTTCAATAAATGGTGCTGGGAAAATTGGACATCCACATGCAGAAGAATGAAACTAGACCACTCTCTTTCACCATACACAAAGATAAACTCAAAATGATGAAAGATCTAAATGTGAGACAAGATTCCATCAAAATCCTAGAGAAGAACACAGGCAACACCCTTTTTGAACTCGGCCATAGTAACTTCTTGCAAGATACATCCACGAAGGCAAAAGAAACAAAAGCAAAAATGAACTATTGGGACTTCATCAAGATAAGAAGCTTTTGCACAGCAAAGGATACAGTCAACAAAACTCAACGACGACCTACAGAATGGGAGAAGATATTTGCAAATGACATATCAGATAAAAGGCTAGTTTCCAAGATCTATAAAGAACTTATTAAACTCAACAGCACAGAAACAAACAATCCAATCATGAAATGGGCAAAAGACATGAAGAGAAATCTCACAGAGGAAGACATAGACATGGCCAACATGCATATGAGAAAATGCTCTGCATCACTTGCCATCAGGGAAATACAAATCAAAACCACAATGAGATACCACCTCACACCGGTGAGAATGGGGCAAATTAACAAGGCAGGAAACCACAAATGTTGGAGGGGATGCAGAGAAAAGGGAACCCTCTTACACTGTTGGTGGGAATGTGAACTGGTGCAGCCACTCTGGAAAACTGTGTGGAGGTTCCTCAAACAGTTAAAAATAGACCTGCCCTACGACCCAGCAATTGCACTGCTGGGGATTTACCCCAAAGATACAGATGCAGTGAAACGCCGGGACACCTGCACCCCGATGTTTATAGCAGCAATGGCCACGATAGCCAAACTGTGGAAGGAGCCTCTGTGTCCAACGAAAGATGAATGGATAAAGAAGATGTGGTTTATGTATACAATGGAATATTACTCAGCTATTAGAAATGACAAATACCCACCATTTGCTTCAACGTGGATGGAACTGGAGGGTATCATGCTGAGTGAAGTAAGCCAGTCGGAGAAGGACAAACATTATATGTTCTCATTCATTTGGGGAATATAAATAATAGTGAAAGGGAATATAAGGGAAGGGGGAAGAAATGTGTGGGAAATATCAGATAGGGAGACAGAACGTAAAGACTGCTAACTCTGGGAAACGAGCTAGGGGTGTTGGAAGGGGAGGTGGGCGGGGGGTGGGAGTGAATGGGTGATGGGCACTGGGGGTTATTCTGTATGTTAGTAAATTGAACACCAATAAAAAATAAATAAATAAATAAAAAAGAAAGAAAACCTCCATCCTCTGTCACCCTAAGCTCAATCAGTGGGATTGTGGTGAGCTTACAATGTGCAGACTTGCTCTTGTAATGCACTTAAAATATGCCTCAGTTGCCTATTATATGTTGGTCCCTCAGACTACAGCCTTGCAGCCCCTAACTTACACCAAGTGCTGGGACTTCTGCGTGCAAGGATCCCTCCCTCGGGTTCAGAAGCTCTTTCTGCCCAATTCCCAGAGGGACCCTCCCAGGGTCTAGCTGCCTCTGGGGTCCTCCAGGGTCACCCCCCCCTCCGTCTCCTCGTCACACCAGGCTGGCTACAAGCCAGTCCCAGAGTCTGGGCGCCCAGTCCACGGCCCGATCTCAGTCCTCAAGGTATCCAGGCCCATGCTGGTGCTCCTCCCTCCTGCCCAGCACGCTGGCCACCCGCAACACGGGGGTGAGCAGACAAGTGATCCCAGACCCTGCCCACAGTCCTGCCCAGGTGACCAGTGTGATGCCATCAGGCCCCATCCGGCCGCCCGAGAGGACTTCAGGGAGCAGGCCCTGGTTCACTTCCCACGCTCTGGCTACCTAAGAAGCACACGTTTAATGCAATCCCATTCAAAATACCATGGACTTTCTTCACAGAGTTGGAACAAATTATTTTAAGATTTGTATGGAATCAGAAAAGACTCTGAATAGCCAGGGGAATATTAAAAAAGAAAACCAGAGCTGGGGGCAACACAATGCCAGATTTCAGGTTGTACTACAAACCTGTGGTCATCAAGACAGTGTGGTCCTGGCACAAAAACAGACACAAAGATCAATGGACCAGAATAGAGAACCCAGAAGTGGACCGTGCACTTCATGGTCAACTAATATTCGACAAAGGAGGAAAGACTATCCACTGGAAAAAAGACAGTCTCTTCAATAAATGGTGCTGGGAAAAGTGGACATCCACATGCAGAAGAATGAAACTAGACCACTCCCTTGCACCATACACAAAGATAAACTCAAAATGGATGAAAGATCTAAATGTGAGACAAAATTCCATCAAAATCCTAGAGGAGAACACAGGCAACACCCTTTTTGAACTCGGCCACAGTAACTTCTTGCAAGATACGTCCACGAAGGCAAAAGAAACAAAAGCAAAAATGAACTATCGGGACTTCATCAAGATAAGAAGCTTCTGCAGGCAAAAGAAACAACAGAACTAAAAGACAACCTGCAGAGTGGGAGAAGATATTTGCAAATGACGTATCAGATAAAGGGCTAGTATCCTAGATCTATAAGGAACTTATTAAACTCAACAGCGGGCAACCCTGGAGGCTTAGCGGTTTAGCGCCGCTTGCAGCCCAGGGTGTGATCCTAGAGACCCAGGATCGAGACCCACGTCAGGCTCCCTGCATGGAGTCTGCTTCTCTCCCTCTCCCTCTGCCTGTGTCTCTGCCTCTCTCTTCCTCTCTCTGTGTCTCTATGAATAAATAAATAAAATCTTTAAAAAAAATAAATTCAACAACAAAGAAACAATGTGATCATGAAATGGGCAAAAGACATGAAGAGAAATCTCACCGAGGAAGACATAGACATGGCCAACACGCACATGAGAAAATGTTCCGCATCACTTGCCATCAGGGAAATACAAATCAAAACCACAATGAGATACCACCTCACACCAGTGAGAATGGGGAACATTAACAAGGCAGGAAACCACAAATGTTGGAGAGGATGTGGAGAAAGGGGAACCCTCTTACACCGTAGGTGGGAATGGGAACTGGTGCAGACGCTCTGGAAAACTGTGTGGAGGTTCCTCAAAGAGGTAAAAATAGACCTGCCCTACGACCCAGCAATTGCACTGCTGGGGATTTACCCCAAAGATTCAGATGCAATGAAACGCCGGGACACCTGCACCCCGATGTTTCTAGCAGCAATGTCCACAATAGCCAAACTATGGAAGGAGTCTCCGGTCAAGAGCTGTGGTCTACGTATACAATGGAATATTCCTCAGCCATTGGAAACGACAAATACCCACCGTTTGCTTCAACGTGGATGGACCTGGAGGGTATTATGCTGAGTGAAGTAAGTCAGTCGGAGGAGGACAGGCAGTGTATGTTCTCATTCATCTGGGGAATATAAATAATAGTGAAAGGGAATATGAGGGAAGGGAGAAGAAACGTGTGGGAAACGTCAGAAAGGGAGACAGAACATGAAGACTCCTAACTCCGGGAAACGAGCTAGGGGAGGTGGAAGGGGAGGAGGGCGGGGGTGGGGGTGACTGGGCGACGGGCCCTGAGGGGGCACTTGACGGGATGAGCACTGGGTGTTACGCTCTATGATGGCTAATTGGCCACCAAAGAACCCACAAGCGCAGGCCCTCCCCGCAGGGGCCCCACGGAAGGGGCGGGGCTGTGCCCGCTGCCGACCGCGTGACCCGGGGAGGGGCGCAGGCTCTTCCCTCCCACACCCCACGTGACTCAGGGAGAAGCCGCCCCTCCCGGCGCCGCCGTGGGAGCCAGAGGAAGCTTCGCGGCGCCGCGGTCAGGCTCTGAGCCTTCCGTTCCGGGCTCTTGGGACGACTCGGGTCCCCACGTCGCCATGGTCAGCGGCGGGGGGCTCCGGGGTCACCGGGCCTCGCCACGTGGAGCAGGAGCCCCGAGCCCACCTGCGAGGCCGCGGGACGGCGGGGTGTGCCGCAGCCTGGCCCAGGCTCCCCGCGCCCCCGGGTGTGACGGGACGGCGGACGGTCGGCCCCGGGGGTGCGGGCGGCGGCACCACGGGCCGGGCCGGCGGAGCCGTTCTCTCGGGCTCGAGCCGCCTGCGCCACCTGCGCGGCCTGGTCGCCTTGACCCGAGGCCCGAGGGCACGTGCTAGGCCCGGTCGCAGCCGCCCCGCCCCCGCCCCGCCCCCCCCCCGCGGGGCCTCGCCTCGGGCTGCGGATGCGCAGGCCCCACGGTCAGGGTCAGGGCGTCAGCGGCGCTGAATCGCTGCCTCGGGAGGGCGGCCCGCGGACGGAGGGCACGAGCCCGCGCACATCACGCGCTCTGGGAGCGTCCTGACGAGTAAGTGGTTAGCGAGGGGGACCCCGGCGTTGGACGGCTGTGCTGGGCCGGGCGCACGGAGGCAGGGAGCCCACTGGCGATCGAGAGCCCGCCTCGGGAGCTGCTGGGGAGCGGCCAGGACGCCTTCCTCTCGGCTGGTGGGCGCGGGGGATGCGGGCCGAGCAGCTAAGGGTCCGCCTGGGACCTACTGACCAGGGAAGCGGAGTTCCCGAGAAGCCTCAACTCCCAGCCACGGCGGGTTTGCTGTGCTAAAGTCCTCCCGTTCGGGAAAGACTGGCACCTGGGCGTGTCGATGGAGTTACCTGCATTGAGGCCCCTGTGATCTGAAATCGTCCTTAACCCTCTGAGCCCATGGGACTGAGTGGGCCAAGCCACTCTAGTTTTTTTAAATTTTATTTATTTATGACAGAGAGAGGGGCACAGTCAGAGGCAGAGGCGGGCCCCTTGCAGGGAGCCTGACGTGGGACTCGATCCCGGGTCTCCAGGATCAGGCCCTGGGCTGATGGCGCGCTAAACCACTGAGCCACCCGGGCTGCCCTCCCACTCTATTAAAAACTAAAATCTTGGGACGCCTGGGTGGCTCAGTAGTTGGGCATCTATCTGCCTTCTGTTCAAGGCTTGATCCTGGGGTCCTGGGATCAAGTCCTGCATAGCGCTCCTGGCACGGAGCCTGCTTCTCCCTCTGCCTAGGTCTCTGCCTTTTTCTCTGTCTCTCTCAAGAATAAATAAAATCTTAAAAACAAAACGAGCAAAGCTAAAATCTTTAGGGCACTTGGGTTGCTCTGTTGGTTAAGCATTGCACTTGATCTTGGCTTAGTTCTTGACTTTGGGGGGTGAGTTCTGTCCCCATACTGGGCATGAGGCCTACCTAAAAAGAAAACAACCAAAGCACAAAACCAAAAACAAAACAAAAAAACCATACCCCTAAGAAACAAAAACCCCATCAAAGTCTTTTATTTGAATACTTGCAGAGCTATCCTTCACTGAGACAGAATTTGCTCTTCTTGCCCTCTTCTCCAGTTTCTCCCCTTGTGTGTAACAGGGGCTATGTTCCAGCATAACAGAGCAGGAGATGCGCTCAGGCTGAGAAGGCAGATGAAGGTACTACACCCTAAGGAGGCTGAACGACCTAACCAGCAAGTACCAGCTTGGGGACTGTGTTTGGGACTGGATTATAGGTGCTTGATAAAGGAGAGGGGGATTCAGATTGGGTAGGGTGAATTTACTGCTTTGGGAGTATTCTTCTGAGATACAAGGTTTGACATTCTGTCAGGGACCGCAGGAGTTTGTGTGAACTTGCTACAAGGATGGCTTCTAGAAGCATGAAAGGAAGCTACGGCCCGTGCTCAGTGAGGTTGAAATTGCTGGACCCCTGACAGATGGCAGCTGAAGGCTAAACCGCTCAGGGATTGTGAAGCTGGGATACATATGATGACTTTCTAAGGTAAGAAAACCCAAGCAAATGGATATATTCCACAGGAAGCACCGACAAACACATCATTTACCAAGGCTCTAGGAATATGCTGATGAGAGGGACAGCAGCGTCGTTAAACAGTTCAGTGGTGGGGTACGTGCATAGGCCAGTGCTGACAAACAGTAAGAGTGGCTGTCATAGAAACGGATGACAGGACCCTGCAGCACTTGAGGTCAGGCGGTGGCATTGAACCATCAGAGGCCAGGTTTACACCATTTACTGTGAGCCATGAGGTTGGAGTGGCAGCCAAGGCACCAACCCACAAAGGGTTCCAGAAATGGTTTGAAGAGCCCAGTGTTTTTCGTACAAAATGGAAGGTCAGCCACCAGGAGTAGTACTCTTATTATCAAAAGAAATCAAGGCTAGATGATGGGAGGCTGAAGACGGCTCAATACAAAGGCATGATCCCTTGCCAAGTTCTAGTCAGTGTTCAGGCCTGGGACTGTCTAGTCTTTGAAGAGGAGGCCAGGTCCCCAGAACAAAGGACCATGTATGTATGGCAAGGGGATAAATATTCTTCCAGGAATTTTCGTACAGTTATTCAGCATATCTTTTACCTGTAGCTGTGCAATAAGTTACCCCAAAACTTAGTAGCATAATTGACTATTTTTGTTATCTCACGTGGTTTCTGTGGGTCAAAAATCTAGTTAAAGCTTAGCCAGATAGTGCTGGCTCATGGTGTCTCTGAGAATGCACACAAGATGTGGGTTGGGGCTGTAGTCATTTGAAGGTTGAGCTGAGCCTGGGATGTCCACTTCCAAGGCAGCTTACTCACATGCACAAGCAGGGGGTGCAGCAGGCTCCCTGCTGAACAGAGAGCCTGATGTGGGGCTTGACCCCAAGACCCTGGGATCATGACTTGGGCCACCCCGGTGCCCGGCCAGTAAGTTTTTGACCAGAGGCCTCAATTCCTTGCCTCATGGATGTTTCCATAAGGCTACTTGGGTGTTTCCATGACGTGAAAGCAAGTGATCCAGGGGAAGCAAAGCGGAAGTCACAATGCCTTTTATGACCTAACGTTGGAAGTCACACATTGTAATTGTCACAGATTGTCACAGGTCTGCCTTACTCAGTGAGGCAGGGGACTTCACAAGGGAATGACTGAATACCAGGAGGCTAGAATCATTGTGGCCATTTGGGAGGCTGCCTACCACATTTGGGTAAATGTAAATAAACAAGGGGGATTGGACTCTAGGAGTAATTTGAGGAGTGGACTGGGGAAGGGGGAATATACCAAGAATTTTAATATTGTTGGATGTAGGGTCAGAGTTAACATTAGTTTCTGGATATACAAAACATAATCGTGGCTCACTGTTAGGATGGGGCCTATGGGGAGCCAAATAAATAGAATCCCAGGTCAGGATCCAGCTCACAATGGTAACCGTGTGACATTACTCAGTTTGCAGATGTGTAATGGAATAGAATGTTTGAAAATCCATGCAGAACACACATTGCGTCTTTCATTTGTAGGATCAGAACTATCATGATTGTGGAGGCCAAGTGGAGGCCTCTGTACCTGTTTCCATCCCTGGTCAAAATAGTAAGTATAAAACAATATCACAATCTAGGAGGAATGACGGATATTTTTATTACTCTTTTGTTGTTTTGTTTTGTTTGGTGTTTTTTTTATTCCTTTGTTTTTAAAAAAGATTTTATTTATTCACATGAGACAGAGAGAGAGAGGTAGAGACATAGGCAGAGGGAGGAGAAGCAGGCTCCATGCAGGGAGTCCAATGTGGGACTGGATCCTGGGACCCCAGGATCACTCCCTGACCCTAAGACAAATGCTCAACTACTGAGCCACCCAGGCATCCCTAATTTTATTCCTCTTAAGGATATAAAGGATTCAAGTGATGGTCCTTGTCATATTTCCATTTAATTCACCTGTCTACCCCTGCAGAAACCAGATTCATCCTGGAGGTTGGCCGAAATTTCCATAAATTCACCCAGATAGTAGCCCCAACTGAAGCTGCTATGCCAGATGTAGTCTCTTCGCTCAAGCCAGATTCATGACTTTTCAGGTACATGGTATACAAACATTAGTTGGCAAATGTGTTTCTTTCTATCCCTATCAGATACCATTTGGATTCACATGGAGCAGACAACAGTATGCATTTCCCATTGCTCCAGGGTTGTACCTTTCCAGTCTGTCATAGTTCACGTACCACCTGGGTATCTGAAGAACATTGTGCCGATTTGCTCCTCTGATAGCTTGTCAATGGAGTTAGATTACAGGAAATGTCTGGCACATTGGAAGCCTTGGTAAGAAACGTGCATTCCATTGTTGGAGAAGATGCCTGTGAAGATTCAATTATCTGCCACATGAGAACAATTTTGAGTGCCCCAACAGTTGGGGACATGCTGGGTCCTATCATCCAAAGTAAAACATGAGTTATACCACTTGAATCTCCTGCAGAGAAGGAAGCACAATGCCTGAGAGGACTTTTCAGGTTTTGGAGACAACATATTCCACATCTCAGAACACTCTCTGCCTTGTATACCAGGTGACACAAAAGACTGCCACTTAAAAAAAAAAAAAGGTTTTATTTGTTGAAGAAGGAGAGCACAGGGCAGGAGCAGAGGGAGAGGGAGAAGCAGGTTCCCTGCTGAGCACGGATCCCAACACCGGGCACGATCCCAGGACATTGAGATCACAACCTGAGCCAAAGTTCCCAACGCAGGGCTCCATTCTAGGACGTTGAGATCACGACCTGACCAAAGTCAGACTCTTAACTGACTGAACCCAAAAAGACTTCGACTTTTGAGTGTATCCCAGAATAGGAAAGTTCTCTGCAGAGCAGCAGAGTCTAAGCTGCAGTTGAAAGCAGCCTTGTTACTTGGGCATAAGACTGAGCAGATCTCAGAAGATTGGGTGTATCATGGGTAGGGAACGATACCTTCCAGGAGTCTGGAGCAAACCCATGCTGTCCACAGAGGTGGCTCGGATATGTTTCATAAAGCCGTTCCTGTAATGCTGCTGGGCCCTGGTGGAAGACCGTTGGACATGACATGACCGCATGCCCAGAACTGCATCTTGTGAGGTAAGTTCTGTCAAACCCACCAAGTGATAACGTTGGTTAGGTTCCACAACTATCCACTGGTGAGCGGAGGAGTCCCACAGAGTTAGAAGCCACGGCTGCCACCTGAAGACTTTATCCTCTTTGTGTCTAGCACCGAGTTGGCAAGCAAAGGAGCCCCCATTCTTGGTTGGAGTGAATGACCCAGGTTAGGAAAGGTTAGGGCTGCTTTTAAACCGGGACAAAGAAGGACGCCTGGGTGGCTCAGCAGTTAAGCACCTGCCTTCAGCTCATGGCGTGATCCTGCACTTCTTGGATCAAGTCCCACATCGGGCTCCCCGAGGGAAATCTTCTCCCTCTGCCTCTGTCTCTGCCTCTCTTTCTGTGTCTCTCATGAATAAATAAATAAAATCGGAAAAAAAATTAAAACCAGGGCATAAAGAGCAATAAGTTTGACTCCCAGGAGATTCATCCAAGACCCTCTTGGTATTCCCTTGCCCCGTTGTAACAGTAAAAAGACAAGTGCCACAACCCTTGCCAAGAGAGGCCTGGTGAGCTGGGGCTCAGAAATTTTAGAGATGAAGGTGTGAGGAAGGCCACCTGGCAACTTAGCGAGGAGGACAGCAGAGTTTGTAGGGACCTTGAGGGGAATCTGCAACAAATAATGCAGGGAGGACAAGATGAGTATCCATCATAGCCCAAGACCAGCTGCAGTGGCCAAGGCCATTATTTACTCACTGGTCTTCCTCTTCTGAGTCTTCCCCAGGACTAGAGGCCACTGGAATCTCAGGGGAGACCCTTCCCACATAGGTGAAGTGCATTCAGGCGGTGCACGTGGTCAGTTGGCCAGCAATAGATCCTGGATTTTGTGGAGGAGAAGAGGAGTGACCCATTGTTGGCTGCACTCAGAAGCCAGAGGCCTCATCTCCTCCTACCTGCTGGGCAGAGGCCCGAGGCCTTGGGCTGAGAATCTCCACAAAGGGAGAAAGCAGAAGTCAGTGTGACAAGTAGACTGTGCTTAAACAGCCACCTCAACTACAGAGGGAGGTTGATGAGGATCGTTCAGGCGCAGATGCGCAGCGGGGAGATGCTTAGTGGCTTCAGGTGGGAGCAGCTGTAGGTGGGAATGGCTCCTCCTCAGAAAGGCATTTGGGAGGAAGGCTGACAGGCTGAGGGGGAGGGGAATGGAGGTCGCCTCAGAGGGTGGGAGTTCTCACTGCTGACCTTTGGAGAACCTCTTTTCTGTGTCCTCTGCAGCCATCAGTAGGATATACATCCCTCATGAGGAGTCAAGTAGTTGGACTGACTTTTTTGCTGAGTGAGAGGGGCATGAGGGAGGGGCAAGGGCAGAGACACCCCTCTGGGTTCCAGGCATGTGGCTCTTCTTGGGCTGTTCCTTCAGAGAAATGGGACATTTCAGAAGCACAGGGGAGGGTTCACACACAGCCACTTCTGCAGCAAGGGCCCTCCTGCTTCCGAGGAGCTCTGCCATCAGAACAGTTGGTGGTTGTGACAGGGGCCTGGTGTGCCCTCCTGTCCTGCCTGCTCCATAAGCTGCCTCCCGGGCCTCAGCTCTGAGCAGGTGCCCCTTCCTGCTCATACATAAGTGGAGCATGCTCAGTTGGGTCATAGTCCAGTGTTTTGGTGGTTCTAAATGCTCACGTACCAAACCTGCCCCAGCGCATTCCCCTTGTGCCCCACAGAAGAGCAGCCTGCCATGGGATGTGAGGGCTGAGCACTGCTCCAGGGAGCAGCAGAGCAGTCGGGGTGGGAAGTAGAGGAAGGTCGGGCCCGGGTGTGGATTGCTGGCCGTGCTGGTGGTGGAGGTAAATTAGCATTTGGTTGTAGAGCCTCCTCGAGTACCACAGTGCTGGCGGGTGGCTCTGGCCCTCGCCTGGGGCCCTGCCTGCGGCTGTTGCTCCTGAGGCCTCGTGGGTTCTGCAATTGATTTCTGATTTCACCACCTGTATAGGCTTAGGTGTTGGCTTCTGTAGTCTGCACACTAGTTTCCCAATCCACCTTTTTCAGATTCTAAAGTTGGCTTTTCTTGAAGAGGGGGCTAATTCATTCTCCTTGACTTTCTGGTCTTAGCTATTCCTTTACTTCATTTAGGGTTTCAGGAGGCAGCTGAGAGCACTCAGGCTCAGTTGTCCTGTGTCATCAGAAGTTCACTGAGAGATTCTCAAATGTGTCAGTCTGCTCTTGTTCCTAGAAGAAATGCTTTGTGATTCTGTTCAAAGAACACCAATTAGTTCTTCTTAGTAATGTTTTAGTAACGACCTTTGTATCTACTTATACTTGAGATGGTACATTTTAAAGAAGATTTATTTACTTGAGATAGGACAAGCGGGGAAAGAAGGGCAGAGGGAGAAGCAGACTCCTCACTGAGTGCAGGGAGCCCCATTCGGGGCTCAATCCCAAGACCCTGGGATCATGACCTGAGCTGAAGGCAGCCGCAGAGCTGAGCCACCCAGGCACCCCACGATGGTGCTTTAATGTTCCCTTCTCTTGTCTTTTTCTGACATTTTATGTCAAAAATTCACTAGCCCCATAAGAGGGGTTTTTTATGTCTTCTTGATTTTTTAAAAATAATTTTCTAGTCTCTGAATTGCTCTGAGCTTGGTAGAATGTGAATAGGAACGTATTCCATAGAGCAGGAAGGAGGACAGATCTGAACTTGTGGAAAGTTGCCGTTACTGTTTTAGAAGCTCTGCTTGCCAGAGAAGGCAAACAAAACCTCAGGACCCGACCTCTTACCACTGGACTGGGGTAAGAGATGGGTTATTCTGTCCGGCTCCTTGAAATCACCTTGGAGATGGTGATGATCTTTGGGAAAGTTCAGGAAATTAGGTTGGAACAATTTATACTCTCTGAAGTCCAATAAAGAATGGAGATGAAGCCGTAATTGTTTTCCTTCACTTAGCTGGTATTAAGGGACACTGGGTGAACCTAGCAGAGAAAGAGCTGAAGATTTAGGACTAGAAGTTGTAGGATGGCAGGAGAGGTGGAGGACCGCCTAGGGTCTCACTTCCTGCTAAGATGGGTGGTTGAGGCTGAGTGTCCTGTGCCAACAGGAGGAGGCTGAGCACTGTGAAAATCTACTTAGGCTTTTCCCTTAACCTTGTGCCAGGATGGTGGAGATGAGTGGACAAGACCCTCTCAATCTCTTGGATCTTGCAGCACAGAGCCTGCGGAATGAGAAGGCCTCAGCTGTACGTGACCTGGAAGAGCTCCCTGTGGGCCTTTTCCCAACTCTGTCCACAGCAGCCTTTGGTGGGGGACACACGAAGACTGTGACAGCAATGGTGCAGGCCTGGCCCTTTCCCTGCCTCCGTCTGGGACCGTTAAGAGATCAGTCAAGAACTCAAGACCTCTTGGAAGCCGTCCTGGATGGGC
Source organism: Canis aureus (assembly GCF_053574225.1). Classification (NCBI taxonomy): domain Eukaryota; kingdom Metazoa; phylum Chordata; class Mammalia; order Carnivora; family Canidae; genus Canis; species Canis aureus. Next base: position 44,956,330 of record NC_135637.1, read on the forward strand.
TGGAATTGGTTCCTCCTAACGCAGTTTGGCCCAGGTAACTGGAGAGTTGGGGTGCTGGTAGGGGCACAGTGAATTGCAGAAGTGGGAGCTGGATTCAGGGATGTGGAGTCCAAGCATGTGCTAGCCTCTCCTGGTGGTGCAGCATCTGTCATCATGAGGCCCTGAGGCCATTGTCAGAGTCCCTCCGTGAAGAGAGTCCTGGCATAGTTCAGAGCTGATCATGCTACTGAGGTGGTTAAGAGTGTGGCTGGGTTCCTGGGTGGTATCCCGGCAACGTATAATGTGGGGAAGCAAGGAGGGCACCTAGAAGGCGTAGTGGACGGCAGAGGGCAGGGCTGCTGGTTGGCACAGTGGTGGGTCCCCAGGGTCTGCCGCTGCTGCTGGTCTCCTGCCGGCCCCGCTCTACAGGCCTGAAATTCCTCATGTCTGCTCTCCTCCTCATTCCCCACAGGAGATCAAAGCTGAAGGTGCTGGATTTTACCCATGACGTTGAGCACTCCAACTGGAAGGAGTGCTCGGAGGCTACTCCTGCACCCTTTGTCATCACTCACATGCTAGAAGAGCCGGAGGCGGACAAGCTGACACCCAGTTACAAAGAACGGCCTTAGCATCACCGAGAACCCGAGGAAATACACAGAGACCTTTTCCTAGGTGGTTTGTTCGGCTTCTTCCACCTGTCTGGGTTCCCCTCGTACATACTCCAGAGAGTTGAGAAGAACCATGGCGGTCTGCGCCTCCACTGTCAGACACTGGTCATTGTCCAAGTGCCATTCCTCAGCCTTGTCGAGATCCTGGGGATGCTGGAGCTGGAGACCATCCGGGAGCTGAGGCTTCATTACAGGAGTACGTTCTGCTCCCGTTCTGACCTAATCCAGTTTTTTTACCCGCGCAAGGGTAAATGAGCAACCTGGGCAACCTCATCATGAACGACATCCCCTGGGATTTCCCTGCAGACTGTTTCTTTTTGCTGAGTCCACTGGGCCGCCTCTAGAAGCTCCATCTCATCTTTGGCTGTCTCTCGGGCCAGCTGCATAAGATGCTGAGTGAGTGTGCGACAAGTCCCTCTGAAGGGCCAGGGGCCAGGATCCCTGGAGTCGTCCCTGAACCCCGCTGCGTCGGAGCAGAGACAAGCCTGGATTTCCAATCCTGTGAGGCCGCAGAGTTACTGAGGACACAGACTGCAAGGCTGAGGTCTTGGACCAGCCAGTGGCTGTCGATTGCTATAGAAGAGAAAGATGCAGGTCTGAAATTGGCCTGTCATTCACTCTTTCATTCATTTTCACGCACTCAGTCCGTGCCAAGCAGACAGCTAAGAATGGATATGAAACTCTGACCAAACTCAGGGTCTCGTCTTCCTAGAGCTTATGTAGAGAAAGTGAACCAGGATGGTAGGTTGTCAGGGTGGTGTTTGAGGGAGGGAACTGCCCCCTCACCAATGTCTAAGCTCAGCTGATTTGATGAACTCCTTCCTCTCTTTTGTGTCTCACAGACTTCTCTGTAGCCTGCCCCCCCCTACCCCCCCGAATACAGAGCTGTTCTCCTGGGGCCTGGTCTTTGAGTAAATAGAAGCATGGGGAACCATCTTCCCAAATTCTCCAGCCAGTAAAACCTATGCTTTACCATGTGTAGGAGCTATAGCTAAATTTCATTAATTCAGCCACACTTTGTGGAGCATGTGCGATAATTGTGTTGATGGGGCTTATTAGGAAGCTAAGGCTGAGAGGTGCCTGACTCCATAGTCTGCAAACAGAGAGGTCCCATGGCCAGCGGGGATGGGTTTCACTCCACACTCTGTGGTCTTAACCACTACAGAAGCCTGGCTCCCACCATGTGCATCCAGACTCGGGTAGGCATTGTGCCAATTTCTCAGGCCAGATTTCTGGATCTTTCCCAAATGTATCTAGTGGGACACTCGAGTTTCCAAGAAGTGACTGTGTCTGTCTGTCCACAATGGCCTGCAAAACCACTGGAGACGCTGGTGGTCAATGGATGCAGGCTCATTGAGAATGACATCACCTACTTGTCCCAGAGCATTCGTGCCACCTGCCTGAAGGAGTTGGTTCTCTGTGGCAATAACCTGTCCCACACGGTTCCTGGGCCCCTCCAGGTTCTGCTGGGGGAGGTGTCTGGCACTCTACAGCACCTGAACTTGTGCAGCTGCCGGCTGAAGGAAGCCCAGCTCCGAACCCTGCTTGCCTGCTCTGTGCTGCTGCTCGAGCCTCCCCTCGCTCGTGTTCTACGACAATGTCATCTCCACATCGGGCATCACGAACGTGCTTCAACAGTTAGGAGGGTTGAAGGAGCTGAAGCGTGTGCAGTCCCCTGTTCCTGCTGAATGTGTTGTATACTTGGATGAATACAGGTGGGGGAAGCTCAACAGAGTGGAACTTGCCCGGGTGCACGCCAAGTTGCAGGAAATGTTGCAACCACCCCAGCGGGCCGACATGGAGTCAACTAATTCTACCTCAGTGGCCTGACAATGAAAACGCACAGCTGACCTGATGGGGAAGAGGAGCAGCATCTGTCCTGGAGCTGTGGTTGTGGATTTCCCGGATGGTGTGGCTTCAAGGAAAACTATCAAAACAAGAAAACACAACCAACGCTCCAGTGGGGACTGCTGTTTCTGGATCCAGCTGGGGCTCAATTCTTCATGAAATCGACAAGCACTGGTCAAACATGGACACTGTGCAAGTGTTCTGATGCTGCGTATAAAAGGACAACTTCGCCTGACACTGGTACTTCTAGTCTGTTTACCCAGTTTCCCTTTCATTATGCTTCAGTATTCCCACTTTGAACAACACGCAGTTGGGTGAGTTAATTCTCAAAACATTAGTTTATAAAGTAAGGTCAATGAAATGTTCATCAAAGGAATAGGTGAACGTGATACGATCAACACGGAGCGTTCATTCAACTATTTATTCAAATATTTGTTGACTTCCTGTTTTGTTCAGAAACTGCTCTCACCGGGAAGACGGTGTAAACATTCGGGGTGTCTGCTCTCCAAGAACTTAGCTTTGAAAGAGGATGGGGCCCACTAAACCAAGTCAGCAGACCCGTAAGAAAGCTGGTTTCAAAGGAGCGCTGTAAGAATGACAGAAGGAATACCAGTCTGATGAGGGCTTATTGGAGTTAGGAGCACTATGAGGTGATTGAGAATATGCATCAGTCTCTGCCCTCAGTTGCTGGCACAGAGCTCCTGAAACCTTGTCATTTCCTAAGTAATAACACTAGGAACATCCTCTGTTCCAGCATTTGGTCTTTGACCCCCATCCCTGACAGAGGGCTTTTGTTCTTTTAAGATTTTATTTATTCATGAGAGAGACAGAGAGGGAGAGAGAGGGGCAGAGACACAGGCAGAGAGAGAAGTAGGCTTCCGCCCAGGGAGCCCGATGTGGGACTGGATCCTGGGACACTAGGACCACACCCTGGGCCAAAGGCAGGGTAACCCACTGAGCCACCCAGGAGTCCCCAGAGGGCTCTTGAAAGCTTTATAAATTCCCAAGTGATAAGGGTGCTAGGATCATCTTTTGTTCTAATGAGGTGGCTCAGGCTGTGCTCTCAGATGGCTCCCAGATGGGACTGGTCCCCAGAAAGATGAGGCCATGATTACGAGCTTGGAATTTTAGGCCCCATCCCTCATCTTCCAGAGCAGGGAAGAGGGGCTGGAAATGGAATGATTGATCATGCCTATGTGAGGAGACCTCCCTAAAACCCCAGTCATAGGGGATTTGGAGAGCTTCCACCTAGATGTACCCCAAACCACAAGGACAGAAACTCCTGCACGTCCTCCCCCCGCCAGGACTTCACCCTGTGTAAGTCTTCATCCGGCTCTTCATCTGTATTGTTTGTCCTTTTATAACTGGTAAATGTGTTTCCCTGAGATCTGTGAGCCACTGTAGCAAATTACTCCAACCCGAGGGGGTGCTCATGGAGCCTCTGATTTGCATCCAGATCAGACAAGTTGTATAACCTGGGGACTTAACTACTATTGGCATCTGAAGTAGGGCGGGGGCGGTCTTGTGGGACTGGGCGGGTAAGTTGGGATCCGCCACTATCTCCAGGTGGATGGTATCAGAGATGTGATGTGACTGAGTTCTCATTGCAGGGAAAAATCGCCTCACGCCTAAAGTGTCAGAAGTCACTTGTGTGAAGAGTAACGGAGACACAGGAGAGACTCCCAGCAGGGAAGCCCCAGGTTTTTCCCTTTGAAGGAGGTAGACAGAACTGGGGTTTTCCTTTATAGCCCCTATTCTTTTTGAGGGGGGTTGTGGTGGGGAAGATCAGGGAATTGAGGCTTCTGTGTGAACCTTCTGATGACTCATAGGTGAGTGTTGAGAAGCACCCAGATATGAGGAGAGCTGGGGACACCCCTCCCAGGCGGAGAAATGAGAGAGACGGTGAGAAGGAGTCAAGGAGATGGAGGCTTCACTTTGAGTAGTATGGATAGGTTAACAGTATTTTTCCAATCCAGGAACTTGGAATGTCTTTCCATTTATTTGTGTCTTTGAAAATTTCCTTCATCAGTGTTTATAATTTTCAGCATACGAGTCTTGCACCTCTTTTGGTTCCTAAGTATTTTATTCTTGCTGTTGTTATGGTAGATGGAATTGTTTTCTTAATTTCTTTTTTAGGTATTTCATTGTTAGTCTTTCGAAATGTCTCCAATTTTTATATGTTGATTTTATATTGTGTAAGTTTACTGAATTTTAGTAGGTTTTTGTGGAAAGTCTTTACACTTTCCTACATATATGATCTTTCCACCTGTGAATAGATAATCTTACTTTTTTCTTTATGACTTCTATACCTTGTGTTTCTGTGTCTTGCCTGATTGCTCAGGCTAGGACTTCCAGAACAGTGTTGAGTAGCAGTAGTGAGAGTGGAGATCGTTGCCTTGTTCTTTCAGGTTTAACGCACTGGTTATATTAGCTGTAGAGTTTTCATAGATGGGCTTTATTGTGTTGAGGTTTTAGAAGTTTTACTGAACATGAGTTGGTGTTGAAGTTTGTCACATGTTCTGCGTCTGTTGAAATGATGATGATGTAATATTTGTGTCTCATTGTTTGTATTGTGTCTCACATTGATTTGCATTGATTTTGCATGTGTGAGGCCAACTTTGAATCCCAAGGATAAATCCCACTTGGTCAGGGTATAGGACTCTCTTGATGTGCTGTTGAATTTAGTTTGTTAGTACAGTTGACCCTTGAGAACAGCATGGTGGATACGGATGCCAACAGTGAGAAATCTGTATATAACTTTTGTCTTCCCCCAAAACGTAAGTACTAATGGCATACTATTGTGAGAAGCCTTACCGACAGGAATAACACATATTTTATGTTATATGTATGATATACTGTATTTATATAGTAAAGTAAACTAGAGAAAAGGAAATATTAAAAAAATCACAAAGAAGAGAAAATAGGGGTGCTTGGGTGGCTCCTTCAGTTAAGAGTTCAACTCTTGATGTCGGCTCAGGTCTCAATCTCAGGGTAATGAGTTCAGGCCCTGCATTGGGCTCCACGCCCAATGGAGTCTACCTTCAAGGGTGTGGGGGCACCTGGATGATTCAGTTAAGCATCTGACTCTTGATTTCAACGTAGACCATACATGATCTCAGGGTCATGAATTCAAGCCCCAGTGTAGACTCCATGCTGGGCATAGAGCCTGCTTAAGATCCTCTCTCCCACTCCCTCCCGCAACTTGCCCACCTGCACTCTAATACAAAAGAGAAGATAGGGTCAGGGTACTGTATACATACTTACGTGAGTGTACTGGCTCGTGACAGGAATGGTGGCCCCGAGATGGCCATGTCCTGCAGCCTGGTAGCCTTGGCTCATCAGTAGGTCACTGGGTGGGTCTAAAGGTGGCAGCAGTATCTTGGAGGTTCAGTATAGCTGCCCCATCTGCCTGCTGGTGTACCACAAGCCATGGTCAACAGCTACTGTAGCCAAACTTGAGTGTGCTGGCCTCCAGGAGGCCATGGGGCCAGGGCACCACTAGGAGGAGGAGTCCACACCCAGCCCAGGAGGGGCCCAAGGCCTGCAGTCACACCTACTGCATGGAGGACTTGGGAGGGATGAGGGCACCAGGGGTGTGGGGCTGTCTTTGCGGCACTGTCTCTGCCCTCTGGGCACTTTCTACTTTAGCCCAGCCTTCTACCTGCCAGCCCCAGGAGTTCAGCCCAATCACCCCATTAGTACATGATGTGACCTGCCCAGTCCTGGGACCTCCTGTGGTGGGCGGATGCTGGCAGCCTCACTGAGCCTCTCTAGGTACTCAGAAGGCAACAACAGATGGGACGTCTGTGCTAAAGGCCTTCAGTTTGGTCCTATGCGGTTGTAAATAAATGCCTTGTGGCTTAATGTTGGCAGCTCTTTGAGAAGCTACATTTAAGTGAACCCATGCAGTTCAACCCTGTGGTGTTCACAGATCAACTGCATATCCTGTTTTTTTCTTAAACATTTATTTCTATGATAAAGGTTACTTTATAAATTAGGTACCGTGAGATATTAACGATAAAGCTAATATACAAAAAATTGTAACAACATGGCCTAAAAAAAGTTATGTGAATGTCTCTCTCTCACAAAATACCTTATTGTACCGTACGCACCCCTTTTCTTATGATGATGTGAGGCGACGCAATGCCTGTGTGATGAGATGAAGTAGGTGAATAACGTAGGCCTTGTGACGTAGTGTTAGGCTACTGTTGATCTTCTGATCTTACCTCAGAAGGAGGAGGGTCATCTGCTTCCAGATTACAGTTGATCACAGGTAATTGAAACCATGGAAAGCAAAACCGTGGGTGAGGGGGATTACTGTCTATCACTGTGATGCTATGATGTGGGGTGCATGTATATTTACAAGTCTTATGTTTTACTTCTGGGTTAACCTTTTTATCATTACATAATGGCATTCTTCGTTTCGTGAGACCATTTTTAACTTAAAGTCCATTTTGTCTGACATAAGCAGAGCCACCCTTTCTTTTAGTTACCATTTGCATGGAATATTTTCCATTCCTTCACTTTCAGTCTGTGTGTATTCTTCAATATACCACAAGTCTCTTATGACAGCATGTTACTGGTTCTTGTTTTATTTATCCATTCAGCCACTCTATGGCTTTTGAGTAAAGAGTTTAATGCTGGGGCACCTGGGTGGCTCAGTCGGTTGAGCATCTGACTCTTGGTTTTGGCTTAGATCTTGACCTCAGGGTCAGGAGATCAAGCCCCATGTCTGGCTCCGCGTTCAGGAGAGAGTCTGCTGGGATTCTCTCTCTCTTCTCCCTCTGCCCTTGACCTGCTCACATGCATGTGCACTCTCTCTGGAAAAATACATCTTTTTCTTTCTTTCTTTCTTTTTTTTTTTGTTTTTTTTAATGAGTTTATGGGCAGCCCCGGTGACTTAGCAGTTTAGCGCCACCTTCGGCCCAGGGCGTGATCCTGGGGACCCAGGGTCGAGTCCCATGTCAGGCTCCCTGCATGGAGCCTGCTTCTCCCTCTGCCTGTATCTCTGCCCCCTTCTCTCTAACTCTCACGAATAAATTAATAAAATCTTTAAAATATAAAATAAAAAAGTTTAACTTTTAACATTTCAATAATTAATGATGGATGAAGACTTAGTATTGCCATTTTGGTTGTTTTCTTTTGCTATTGTGTTCCTTTCTTTGTCTTTTGCTGTCTTTATTATTTGGTCATTTTTTTTATAGTAATTTGCTTTCATCTTTTGTGTCTCTATTCTGGATTTTTTTCCTGCATTGGTACCATGAGAGTGTTCTCAATGGCATCTGGAATGGTGAACCCTTCCCAGAAGTTTTCAGTTTACTTAGCCTATATCCATCAGAGGAATCACTGTGGCAGCTGTAGCCTTACAAATTTATTTATTATTATTTTTAGGTTTTTTAAAGAAATCTCTAGACCCAACATGGGGCCTGAACTCACAACCCTGAGATCAAGTCACATGTCTTCCAATTGAGCCAGCCAGGCACCTCCAAAATTTGTTTCTTAAATAATAAGACCTGAAAGGCATACTTATTCCTTGATCCATGCACTACAGAGCAGATGTGTAGCAGTCAGGAAAACATTAATGCCATTGTACAACTCCCATCAGAATGTGTCTCCAAGTGTATCGTCAGCGGTGATATTTTGAAAGGAATCTTTTTTTTCCCCCTTGAGCAGTAGGTCTCAACAGTGGGTTTCAAATACGCAGTAAACCATGTTGTGAACAGGTGTGCTGTCATCCAGGCTCCATTTGTCGAGTACACTTAGCATAATTCATAAAGGCACTAGGATTTTTGGAATGGTAAATGGGCTTAGATTTCTACTTCAAGTCATCAGCTGCATGAGCTCCTAATAAGGGAGTCATCCCCTCCTTTGAAGCGTGCCATGACTTCTCTTGTGTAGCCATGAAGTCCCAAATGACATCTTCCTCCCATATGTCTGTTTGGTCTCTGTTGAAAATTTATTGTGGGGCTCCTGGGTGGCTCAGTCTGTTAAGCATCCTACTCTTGGTTTCTGCTCAGGCCGTGATCTCAGGGCTGTGAGATTGGGCCTTGTGTTGGTCTCTGTGCTCGGCGTGGAGTCTGCTTGTAGTTTCTCTCTCGCTCTCCTTCTTCCCCTCCCCACTGTGCACTCACGAGTGTGCGGGTGGGTGCTGTCTCTCTCAAATCTTAAAAAAAATTTGTTTAGTGTAGGCACCCTCATGAGTTGTCTTAGCTTGATCTGGGTAATTTGTTACCGCTTCTGCATCAGTACTTGCTGCCTCACTTTGCACTTTTATGTTATAGAGATGGTTTCCTTCCTTCAATCTTAGGAACCAACCTCTGCTAGCTTCAGTCTTTTATTCTACAGCTTCCTTATATCTCTCAGCCTTCCCAGAATTGAAGAGCGATAGGGCCTTGCTCTGCATTAAGTTTTGCGTTGAGATATTGTGGCTGGTTTGATGTTCCATCCAAACCACTAAAATTTTCCCCATATAAGTGGTAAGATTCTTTTGCTTTCTTAGGATTTATGTGTTCTCTGGAATAGCCCTTTCAATTTCCTTTAAGAACTTTTCCTTTACATTCACAATTTGGCTCACTGGCACAACACACCAAGCTTTTGACCTCTTCTCTAGGGATTCAACATGCCTATTAAGTTTAATTGTTTCTAGCTTTTGGTTGAAAGTGAGAGATGAGGGACGCCTGGGTGGCTCAGCGGTTAAGCATCTGCCTTTGGCTCAGTTCATGATCCTCGGGTTCTGGATTTGAATCCCACTTCAGGATCCCTGTCGTATTCCTGATCTTAGGGGAAAGGCTCCCAGTGGTTCCCTACTGAGAATGATATTTGGGGTGGGCTTTTCATAGATGGCTTTTAAGATGCTGAGGAATGTTCCCTCTATGCCTACAGTGTGAAGAGTTTTGATCAGGCATGGATGCTGTATTTTGTCAAAAGCTTTCTCTGCATCTATTGAGAGGATCCTATGGTTCTTGATTTTCTCTTGCTGATATGATCAATCACATTGATTGTTTTAGGAGTGCTGAACCAGCCTTGCGTTCCGCGGTGAAATCCCACTTGGTCATGGTGAATACTCTTCTTAATGTATCATTGGATCCTATTGGCTAGTATTTTGTTGAGAATTTTTGCATCCGTGTTCGTCAGGGATATTTGTCTGTAATTTCCTTTTTGGACAGGTCTTTGTCTGGTTTTAGAATTAAGGTGATGCTGGCCTCATATAACGAGTTTGGAAGTATCCCATCTCTTTCTATCTTTCAAACAGCTTTAGTAGAATCTGCATGGTTTCTTCTTTAAACATTTGATAGAATTCCCCAGGGAAGCCATGTGGCCCTCGTATTTGTGTCTTGGGAGGATTTTGATGAGTGCTTCAATTTCCTCCCTGGTTATCGACCTCTTCAGGTTTTCTCTTTCCTCCTGCTCCAGTTTTGGTAGTTTGTGGTTTTCCAGAAATGCGTCTATTTCTTCTCCATTGCATAATTTATTGGTGTATAGCTGCTCAGCTCATAATATGTTATTGTAATCCTTTGTATTTCCTTGGTGTTGGTGATCGCTCCATTCTCATTCCTGATTTTATTAATTTGGGTCTTTTCTCTCTTCTTTTTAATAAGGCTGGTTAATGGTTTATCTATCTTATTCTTTCAAAAACCAGCTCCTGGTTTTGTTGATGTGTTCCACAGTTCTTCTGGTCTCTATTTTGTTAAGATCTGCTCAAATCTTTATTAACTCTCTTCTTCAGCTGGTGGAAGGTTCATTTGCTGTTCATCTCCAGCTGCTTTAGGTTCAAGGTTAGCTTTTGTATTTGAGTTCTTTCCAGTTTTTGGATGGATGCTTGTATTGTGATGTATTTCCCCCTCAGAACTGCTTTTCTGTATCCCAAAGATTTTGAGTGGTTGTATCTTCATTCTCATTAGCTTCCATGAATTTTTTAATTCTCTAATTTCTTGGTTGACCCTTTCATCTTTTAGCAGGATAGGACCTCCAGTTTGGATTGCATCTCATTTAATTGATTTTTAATTTTGGACAGATTAGATCGAAATTCTACAGTCATGAAGTCTCTTGAATCCTTTATGCTTTTTTCCAGAGCCACCGGTAGCTTCATAATTGTGCTTCTGAATCGGCTTTCTGACAATGAATTGAAATCCAAATTCTGTAGCTCTGTGGGAGAGAGGACTGTTTCTTATTCTTTCTTTTGTGGTGAATCCTTCCTCCTAGTCATTTTGCTCATGCAGATTAGCTAAAAACAACTAGTACAGGAAAAAGAAGAAAGGGTGCGGGAAACAAAAAACAAGAAGGGGTATCCTCTGATTTTATATACTGTAAGTGCCTAGACTTAGCCTTGAACCTTCTAGCGCTGCTTGGACAGGAACTTGCTCTTCCCCTGTCCTTCCAGCTGGTCTTCTGGGGGAGGGACCGGCCATGCTGATTCTCAGGTGTGTGCACATGTGGGACATGCTTCGCCCCCTAGCAGGTGCAAGGCTCCGTGGGAGCTGTTTATCCCATGAGGCCTCTGCTCAGTGTCTTCCTGTGAGGAAGGTCGGGAGGGCCTACAAAGGGGAAGGTCATCGACTTCTTGGAGGAGCGTGCTCTGTGTGAAAGAGCATTGTTGGAGATGTCTAGAAAGGGCCTGGCCAAAGAGATGGGGACTATCCTTGGAGTCCCTGAGGCAGGACCGTCCAGGCCAGTCGTCCTGAGGTATGTGTGTCGGGGTCTTCCCATGGGAAGGCCAAGAGAACGTATGAATGTGGGTGTGGAGGAGCAGTGAATGAAGAAGGCGTCTTTGAGGCCTAAGCGTGAGAAGTGAGTAGCGGTGGAGGGAACAGTAGAAAGTGGGGCGTATGGGTTGGGCACCAGCGGGTGGAGAGGGCTAGCAGCCTCGTTGATGAGTCTTCAACCTTGTACTAGGCGATAGGCTCCAGAAGGTTTCCTGGCAGGGAGAATGGGGGTGATGCTCGGGGAGCTGTTGGGGATAAGGAGGCCGTGCTGGCCAAGTCGGTCTGTACTAGGTTTAAGTCCCCGTCGGTGAGTTTCCGAAATGGAGAATTGGGGCTGAGAAGGAGAGGAGGCGGGGGGGTTTGATCTTTTAAGTGGGTTTTGACTGGGGGGTGGTGAGTGGCCACCATTGGTTTAGAGGTGTCCCAGACTTGGGGGTTAAGGGGTAGAGGGAGACGGGGGCGTGGAGTGGAGGGATCAGGAGAAATGAAGGGTAAGACGAGGTGAGCAGAGGCAGTGGGTGAGGGAGAAAGAAAAACGGTGGCCTTGAGTTTGTGTAGGATCTCCCGGCCGAGGAGAGGAGCCCGGCAGGAAGGAGGGTGAGAGGGGAGCCCGTCCGTGGAGTAGATGGAGGTGCCATCAGTTCCCACCACCACCACCACTGGAGAGGGGAACCCGGCACCCGAGTGGAAGGCAGAATGGAGCCAGTCGCCCCGTGTCCAGCAGGAAAGAGACGGACTTCCCCGCTCCCGGGAGCAGGACCCCACGTTGTGCCCCAGGTAGCAAATCCGAGAAAGCCCCCAGGAGCCAACACCGATGCAAACACACGAGGGTTTCTTTACAAGCTCGAGCTTGGGTCCAAGTATACCCGACACGGCGGAGCAGGGACTTGGACCCCGGGGCTCAGAGGCGTAGCAGCTTTCCGGGGGCCAGTGGCCCACGGGATTGTAACACACACAGAAGGTTGCACAGTCGTGTGAGTCCGCCCGCAACTGGGGGCCAGTTGACTCCCAGTTTACCCTCCCTATGGTGACCGTTTGAACTGGCCTATCACTCTGGTCAGAATTGGCGCGCAGTGTTGGGGGGCACAAGCGGGGGTTACATTTTTATGATCTGATTTCGGGTAAGGGTGTGCTCAGTGGCTTGACTAGGGTGGGGCAGCGCCTTAAGCAATAAGCAGGTCCTGTGGGGGTCATCGCAGGAGGTGGCGGGTGCAGCAGAAAATGGAGTTAGTCCTGCTCCGCTTGTCCAGGGGCAGGGGATTTTTGTTCAATTCCCTGGGTCCCACACCGCAGGCTCGGCCTGGGTTAGGGGGTGTCCGAGTCTGGGCCCCGCGAGTCGTGGTCCAGTCCGAGTAGTCGGAAGGTTGGACTTTGCGGCTCAGGGTTGCCTCCGTGTGGAGGCGCCGAGGATGCCCCGAGACCAGGGCAGGCGGATTTCCAGTGGCCCGTCACTCGACATCGCGGGCCTGGCCGCGTCGGCTCCGTGATCCTGGGTTCATTGACGGGCCCGGTGTCCCTCGGTGCCGCGTCTGACGCAAGCCCCAGGCGGGATGCGGTGGGGTGCCCCTCTGTGTGCCTCCCGGAGCCCGCCGGCCGCAGGGCTGCCAGCGAGGCTGGGGTGTGGAGTTGCACCTGCAGCTGCAGCTGCAGTCTGGCCTGCCCCTGCGGTTCAGCCGCTCTTCGTCTCGGGTGTTCAAGACGTTCAATGCCATGGTCAGCAGGTCGGGAATGGGAGTTTGGGGACCCTCTTCGGCCTTCTTGAATTTTTTTTCCGGGTATCGGGGAGGACTGAGAGAGAAAACGCGTCGCCACCACAGTAGCCCTGGACGGGGCCGGGGAGGCAGGGTCCAGGCGAGGGTACTGGGTTACAGCCTCAGCGAGCCTCTGAAGGCAAAGAGCAGGCTTCTCATCTGGGTTCTGAGCGACTTGCCGGACCCTAGCGTAGTTGACAGACAGCCCTGTTAGAGACCGCCCGCGTGCCAGCGTGGAGACAGTGGACGTGGGGCGGCGGCGGCGGCGGCCCCCCCGCTCCTGGCCCGTCTGCTAAGGGCGTGCGGGATCCTCGGCGGGAACCGCCCGAGCACCGATTGGCACAGCCCCGTCGGTGAAACGGACCCGGCCGGCGTGTTGTCGGGCGGCAGCCTGCATTCGCTCCCTGTCCTCTGGTGGAAGGGGGGTGGTCTGCACCAGATGCAAATCCTGCCAAGTCAAGCAAGCCCTCTGCCTGGGCCAAATACTGAATTCTTGGCTGCAGTCCCGGGTTAGCAGAGTAAGAGCCCAGCCCCCTTTTCCATGTGGGAAAGGTCCTGAAGGGAGAAAGCGTGGACCCGAACGATCCCTTCAGCTCCCACCACCTGTCGCAGGGGGCCGGCCAGGTCAGGGGAGGCGAGACCTTGTGGGATCTTGTGCACCTGGATCGGAGGGGAGGTAGGGGGGTGAAGGTTGGGGGTCAGAAACGGGTAAGGAGGTGTGTGGTTGGGAGGCAGGAGGAGGAGAAGGGGGCAGGGGGCAGGGCTGGCGTTCCCCTAGTAGGTGTTCGGGCCAGGGTGTCAGGGGACCCTGAGACAGGGGAAGGGGGAAAGGATTCGGGGGCTCTTGGAGCTGAGGGAATGGGTGGAGGGGGCGGAGGGAGCGGCTCCCGCGCCGAAAGGACCTGGGGGGTGGAACATTGGGAGCAGAGAGAGGGGCGAGAGCGGAGGTCCCAGAAAGCCTGCATGTCTGGGACCTTGGTCCGCTTGCCCTGAGGTCTAGAGATTGTCCTGGGCCGTGAGAATTTGGTAGTCAGAAGTACCCTCAGGGGCCGTGGAGACTGATTGTCCAGGTAATATTGGGGCCGGGCCACCGTAGAGAAATGAATGAGGCTGAGGCGGCGCCTTTTCAGGTCCTGGGAAAGGCCCCGGGTTTTCTTTCTTTTCTTTTTTTTTAAGTTTTTATTTATTTATGATAGTCACACACAGAGAGAGAGGGTGTGGGGGGCAGAGACACAAGCAGAGGGAGAAGCAGGCTCCATGCACCGGGAGCCTGACGTGGGATTCGGTGCCGGGTCTCCAGGATCGGACCCTGGGCCAAAGGCAGGCGCCAGACCGCTGCGCCACCCAGGGATCCCGGCCCCGGGTTTTGAAATTGGACAGTAGACAACCCGTCGGAGTTTCGGGGTCCCATTGGGATTGGGCAGTTCCATGATTCGCACCGGGTAACCCGGAGACTGAAGACAGGCGTCCCCGTTTGCAGCCCAGGGTCACCAGAGAAACAGAGGTGGCCCTAAGGATGAGGACGTCTCCTGATCCCCAGGGAGCACCGGAGAGCCACCCGCTGGCTCTGTGGAGTCGCCCTGGCGCGGCCGCGGCTTCCGGCAGGACCAGCGGGACAGGGGCACGGAATCAGGGGGCGCCTACCCGGCGTCTCGAGGCGTGGGGTTCAGTTCAGGTCCTGGTGGTGAGAGGAGAGGGGCTCCCTCCAGAGCGGGGCCTCGAACTCCTCCCGGGTTTCGGCACCAAATCTCAGGTTTCATGCGACTGGTAGGCAAATGAACTAGAGAGGCCAGGCAAAGGTGGGTCAAAAGAGGCTTTCAGTGGGCGCATCTGGGGCGAGGTTCCCAGGCCCCGAGAGGGAGCAGAGCCGGGGAAGGCGGCTTTTGAAGGGGGAGTGCTAAGGGCTCGTGTCTGTACGGGCTGATAGGCATTGGGGCATGTGACTGGAGGAAGCGGTACGGGGCGATGAGCGCTTCTGCCTTTCTATGGGGTCTGGGTAAGTAAGGTATGGTTCAGGTTTCCTACCTGGGTCCTGTCTCGCCAGTGACGTGTCCTTGGGCGGCCACCAGGGTTGAAGCCGGGGAGACCCCGATAAGTAGTGGGAGAAAGATCACTCGTTTGTGCTTCTCCGGGAGGCTGGCCAGGAGGGCTACTTCTGCCCGACTAGAGAGAGTTCGTCGCGGAACCAGGGAGACAGGCAGACAGAGGAGAGAGGCAGAGGTACCTAGAGATTCAGAAAGGCTGCCCGTTGCGCCAAGAGAGACCACGGATCGGGGCGTGATGAGAGGTAACATTTGACAGGGTGACTACACGCAGGGAAGACCTAAGGGTGGAGTAACACAAAGGGAAGTGGTGGTTGAGAGGGTCCGTGAATAAGGCATTGTCCAGGAGAGAGGGAGAATGCAATGCCCTGGAGGTGCGGGTGTGAGGTTGGCGCAGTTCAATGCGTTAGGGAGGGGAACGGCCACCAGGGAAGAGGGGGGCTTTGCCCCAGGCGGCACAGATAAAACAGTGGGACAGATTGCCCATGCCTGAAAGGCTGGAGAGGGAAGTAAGTGCCTTGTTGGCTAAGTTTCATCTAGCAGAAGGGGCCCCGCCCCGGGCCTGAGCTGGGGTAGCCTGTAGGTGGGTTTGGAGAAGTTGCTCCTGTGCACGTGTATGGTGGGAGTCTGGTTCCTTCGGTCGGGTTGGATTGGTGGAAGTGAGAGCCGCACGTGTGTATGTCGTGTAGATGCGGGGAGAGAAGACGGTAGGGTAGGAGGAAAAGGGGCAGCGGTACAATTTTGCGGTTACCCCCGTCGCCCAGTGGGAATCCCAAGGGTCCAGAATAGTTAGGCTATAGTTACTGTGTGTTCTGTAGAAGCGGCCTCATGGGTCACTGGTTGCAAAGGTGCCGGCGAAAGGGTCCCGGCACAAGTGGCCAAGGCGATGAATATTCCAGTCGCGATAAGGGCAGCATCCGTGGATTTCAACCGGGTAGTTTTGGCAGGTAGGATGGGTCTTGATCATAGGTGGAAGAGATTCTAGGATCACATGTGGATACAGGAATTGACTGGCAATTGGGGATGGAGAAATTGATGAGGGCCTGGCAACCCAGTGGTTGACAATCAGTGGTGGACATTCCCCGGTGCCAGGTTTCTGTCATGTAAACGTCCACCTAAACCAGGGTCAGTGGTGGAGTAACTAGGAGGTAGGACCAGGAGGAGGAGGATGGAGCTTTGAAAGCAGTATTGGAGTAGGTCCCAAAGGTGGTCCTGCGCATCCGTGTCGTGAGGGGCCTCGCTTTCACTTAGAGCTGTGTACCCCGCGGGTGGTGTGCTAGGAGTTTGGCGGCCGTGGGGGTCGTAAGGGCCACCGTATCGGGACCGGTGCACTTAGGCTGTAAGGTTTTTGGGTATAGTTCTTGTAGCAGGACGCAATCCCCTGGGGCCAGGGCTTGGGGAGTATCTGCTGTGGGTTCCCCTGGAGTCGGGCTGACTGAGTCGCATGGGCCCGCAGGAGGGCTCTTAGAAGAGTTAGGTAAGGTAGGCAAGATAGGAGCAGAGGAGGCGGTGACGGGAAGATTTTGAGTGAGCAGGAAGGGCCGCCCACGAGAAGCTGAAAGGGACTTAGAGCCCACGGCCCTCTAGGGGAAGCTCTGAGCCTTGTTAAAGCCAGCGGGAGGAGGGTGGCCAGGACGGGCGGGCTTCAAGGGCAGTTTGGTGAGACGTCCCTCGAGAAGGCCGTCGGCCCGCTCTCCCTTACCCGAAGACTGGGGTTGGTATGGGATATGGGGTTTCCAGGTAATATTTAGGCTCTCGGAGACTTGCTGGGTGATGCTGGAGATGAGGCCGGGCCGTTGTCAGATGGTAGGGTCCGCGGGAGGCCGAACCTCGGAATGACGTGTTGGAGGGCTATGGTGGCCGCCGCCTCCGCAGTGTCCCGAGGTATGGAGAAAGCCTCTATCCACCGTGTAAAGGTGTCCACTGAGGCTAACAGGTAGGGAAAGGATTTATGGCGTGGCACGTGGGAAAAGTCAGGCTGCCAGTCCTCGCCAGGTTGGTGTGCGCAGAGCTGGGGATTGGGCCCCGCCGGGCCTGCGAATTCCCCCTCGAGCGTTGACCGTGGAGCAGGGTTTGCAAGACTTCGGCGCCTCTCCGGTAACCTGTGGCACATGTGGAGGGTGGAAAAGGGGTTGTAGGAACTGGTGTAAGGCCTTGGGCCCGACGTGTAGGGCCTGCCGTATGTCTGAAACGATCATGGGGGCTGAAGGGTCTGCAAGAGCGAGTTTCTTTGGAATGAAGATGCGGCCTGTGTCCCTGGCGATTCCTCCCATCCTTTTGGGTGTCTGTCTGAGTTTCCTGGTGTGTGTAAGAGGGGGACTGTGGTGTGTGGAGGAAGAGGAGGGGAGCTGGTGGGGGTCTAAGGCAGTGGGTCGGGCAGTGGAGAGTCGGCTTTGTTGTTGCCTCGGGACACCAGGTCCTCGGAGGGTCGGTCCACGACAGTGGACAGTGGCTACTTGAGTGAGGTTGGGGGGTCTGAGGGTCTGGGCTGAGGGTCTCCAGTAGTTGTGAAATGAGGTGCCCATTGATTATGGGTGGTACCCTTGGTGGTAAGACACCCTCGCTCTTGCCAGAGGACAGAATGTGTGTGTGTGATGAGGGAGGCGTATTTGGAGGCAGTGTATGTGGTGTCCCGAGGGGGAGGGCAGCCGCCTCCAGGACGGCATCGAGGGTAAGCAAGTACGGCGTAGGCTGCGTGTCTCTCTCTGGCCGTCCGGGGCGACGAGAGAACTACCATCCCCAAAGAGGATTCGGTCAGGCTTCGGGAGGGCTTGATAGGAAAGTCCCGACGTGGAGGAGTCAGCTCGTGCAGGAGTTGAGGGCAGGAATGGGAGGGTTCTGAGTGAGTCGCGGGGGAATACCCACCCGCAGGAGGGGAGCAGGATTTAGACGAGAGGTTGGTGGGTGGTAGATGTCCGGGTTTTCGATGAAGAGGAGAAGATCAAGTTGGAGTCTAGAGGGGTCCAGATGAGAAACAGATTTCTGGCTCAGTAGATCTGTGTCCCAGGCGGTGAGAGGAGAAAACGGCGAGGGGCCTTGTAGAGTGAGTGTAAGGGCCTCCTTTGTCAGGGAGGCGGCCCCAGCCAGGGCTCTGAGACATGGTTGCCAGCCCTGAGCGGCGACATCTAGCTGTTGTGAGAGGTACGCCCGTGTCCGCTCCGTCGGTCCTGTTGGCTGTACCAGGAGGCGAGGGGCCGAGCGGGAACGTTCATCAGTCAATAAGTAGGGAGGTTTTGGGGGATCTGGAAGAGCTGAAACGGGTCCCAGAGTAAGGCAGTCTTCCCGTTTGGAGAAAAGGTGTTTGACAGGGGAGGGGTCTGTCCGTGGCCCCCGTGGGGTTGGTTTGGCTGCCCTGTGGAGGGGTCGTGCCAGGAGAGCGGAGTCAGGAATCCAGTACCAGAGGAAACCCACGAGAGCCAAGAAAGAGAGAAGGTTGTCGGCGTTCTGGCGGGGAGAGGGGAGGCCGGAGATGCTGGTGTTGTGGTAGGCGGAGGCGGTCTCCAGTGAGTGTTTTCGAGGTGTAGGGGTTAAGGATATACCCAGCTAGGTAACCGTGGGGGTGCAAAGTTGCGCTTTGGAGGGAGTGACCGGGTACCCTTTAGAACCAAGGAAGCTGAGGAGGAGAGCAGTGTCTTCCTGTGAGGAAGGTCGGGAGGGCCTACAAAGGGGAAGGTCATCGACTTCTTGGAGGAGTGTGCTCTGTGTGAAAGAGCCTTGTTGGAGATGTCTAGAAAGGGCCTGGCCAAAGAGATGGGGACTATCCGTGAGTCCCTGAGGCAGGACCGTCCAGGCCAGTTGTCCTGAGGTATGTGTGTCGGGGTCTTCCCATGGGAAGGCCAAGAGAACGTATGAATGTGGGTGTGGAGGAGCAGTGAATCAAGAAGGCGTCTTTGAGGCCTAAGCGTGAGAAGTGAGTAGCGGTGGAGGGAACAGTAGAAAGTGGGGCGTATGGGTTGGGCACCAGCGGGTGGAGAGGGCTAGCAGCCTCGTTGATGAGTCTTCAACCTTGTACTAGGCGATAGGCTCCAGAAGGTTTCCTGGCAGGGAGAATGGGGGTGATGCTCGGGGAGCTGTTGGGGATAAGGAGGCCGTGCTGGCCAAGTCGGTCTGTACTAGGTTTAAGTCCCCGTCGGTGAGTTTCCGAAATGGAGAATTGGGGCTGAGAAGGAGAGGAGGCGGGGGGGTTTGATCTTTTAAGTGGGTTTTGACTGGGGGGTGGTGAGTGGCCACCATTGGTTTAGAGGTGTCCCAGACTTGGGGGTTAAGGGGTAGAGGGAGACGGGGGGCGTGGAGTGGAGGGATCAGGAGAAATGAAGGGTAAGACGAGGTGAGCAGAGGCAGTGGGTGAGGGAGAAAGACGAACGGTGGCCTTGAGTTTGTGTAGGATCTCCCGGCCGAGGAGAGGAGCCGGGCAGGAAGGAGTTCTAAGGAAGGAGGGTGAGAGGGGAGCCCGTCCGTGGAGGAGATGGAGGTGCCATCAGTTCCCACCACCACCACCACTGGAGAGGGGAACCCGGCACCCGAGTGGAAGGCAGAATGGAGCCAGTCGCCCCGTGTCCAGCAGGAAAGAGATGGACTTCCCCGCTCCCGGGAGCAGGACCCCACGTTGTGCCCCAGGTAGCAAATCCGAGAAAGCCCCCAGGAGCCGACACCGATGCAAACACACGAGGGTTTCTTTACAAGCTCGAGCTTGGGTCCAAGTATACCCGACACGGCGGAGCAGGGACTTGGACCCCGGGGCTCAGAGGCGTAGCAGCTTTCCGGGGGCCAGTGGCCCACGGGATTGTAACACACACAGAAGGTTGCACAGTCATGTGAGTCCGCCCGCAACTGGGGGCCAGTTGACTCCCAGTTTACCCTACCTATGGTGACCGTTTGAACTGGCCTATCACTCTGGTCAGAATTGGCGCGCAGTGTTGGGGGGCACAAGCGGGGGTTACATTTTTATGATCTGATTTCGGGTAAGGGTGTGCTCAGTGGCTTGACTAGGGTGGGGCAGCGCCTTAAGCAATAAGTAGGTCCTGTGGGGGTCATCGCAGGAGGTGGCGGGTGCAGCAGAAAATGGAGTTAGTCCTGCTCCGCTTGTCCAGGGGTAGGGGATTTTTGTGCTCGCTTCGGCAGCACGTATACTAAAACAGGGTTAGGGGATTTTTGTTAAATTCCCTGGGTGCCACATTCTCCTCTTTTCCTAGGATCCTAAGCAGGACCCAATTTCCGGTTCTGGGTTTCTGTCTAAAGATGCAGTGGTTGTCATTGTTGCCTGAGTACCATGAGTTGGACTGTATTGACTCCGATCTTTGACAAGAAGCTACTCATCGATTAATGATGCAGGGTCTGAAGGTTAGAAGGAGGAGGCTGATGATGAGTGGGATGGCGGGAGGATAACATGGTAGTCAGCCAGGGGGAATGATTAAACCAGGGTTCGATCCTACCTTGTTCCTGTTCTCGCCCCGATTTACATTTCAGCATAGAAGCAACAGCCTTCGTTTGTGGCAGCACATAACCCCCCACCCTTTGTTGTAAGAAGACTAAGTATAATCGCCTTCTATTTTGAAGGACAACCTAAGACTAGGGAGTCTTGGAGGTGGGAAATAAGTGAGATTAGCTCAGTCTTAGCTTTCGGGGATTGACCTTTTCTGGTTGGCTTTTCCATTCTGGAACAAAGTCCTTGA
Organism: Canis aureus; assembly: GCF_053574225.1. NCBI lineage: Eukaryota > Metazoa > Chordata > Mammalia > Carnivora > Canidae > Canis > Canis aureus. The sequence continues at coordinate 44,976,992 of NC_135637.1, forward strand.
GAAAGGCGTGTGGGTCAGCTGGCTGGTCGTGGGTGTAGTGGAACCAGGGCGTAATCCTGTCAACCTTGAGAGTGGTGGAAGTGGTCACGATCACGATGTAAGGGTCCCTTCCCTTCCAGGGAGGTTGAAGTGTCTGGTGTTGGTATCTCCACACGTACACCCAATCACCTGGCTGATATTGATGGGGGTCCGGGGGTGGCCCAGTCTCCTAGAGGGCCCTCAGCTTAGGCCACACCTGCTCATGGGTTCATTGTAACATTTGGAGAGTGAAAAGAAGTGGGTGATCATCCAATTCAGCAAGCACCTCAGGTTTTAAATTGGGGATAACAGGTGGAGGAAGACCGAACATGATCTCGTAGGGAGTCCGTCCCCCCTTATATGGGGAGTTCCTCACCCTATATAGGGCAAAGGGGAGGAGAGTCACCCAGTTCCCGCCAGTCTCCAGAGCTAATTTAGTTAAGGTCTCCTTGAATGTTCTGTTCCTCCTCTCTACCTGTCCTGAGCTTTGGGGCCTATATGCACAATGTAATTTCCAATCTGCCCCAAGTATTTGTGCCACTCCCTGTGTTACCTTAGAGATGAATCCTGGGCCATTGTCTGATCCAATTCTAACAGGAAAACCATACCTCGGTAAGATGTCTTTAGCAGTTTCTTGGTCAAGGTCTGTGCTGTTTCATGTTTGTTGGGAAATGCCTCTGTCTGCCCTGAAAAAGTATCCACAAACACTAGTAAATACTTGTCCCCGTATTTTCCAGGTTTTTTGTCAGTGAAGTCCACTTCCCAGTAGGCTCCTGGGCGGTCCCCTCAGAGTCGGGTACCTGGGTGAGATCCACGGGCAGTGGCATTAACTGGTATGCGTGGCAGCTCGCCAATATCTGCTTGATCTTTGCTCTAGAGCCTTTAATAGTGATCTTTTCGTGCCGTTTGAGGTCTTCCATTTTCTTTGTTCCCATATGAGTACTCCGATGCATTTTGGATAGGCCTCGCCGTCCTAGTTCCTCTGGCTGGATGAGGCTGGAGTCTGCGGCCCTCCACCAGCCACGCAAGCATTGGGTCGTAGGCAAGCGTTTGATCCAGTGCAAGTCAGTGTCAGTATAGTTGGGAGTATCAGGCAGGGTTGCAGCCCCCGCATCAGGTAGTGTGGTTGTTAAAACCTGGGTCATCATAAGGGCCACGTCCTTAGCTTTGGAGTCGGCTATTCGGCTTCCCCTGGCTACTGGTAGTACTGCTCTGTGGCGTTCCGGACAATGAGTGATAGCTAGGTCCTTGGGCAGCCAGGGGGCCCTTAGGAGTTCAAGGATTTCTGTTTTATTTTTATTTTTTTAAAGATTTATTTATTTATTTATTCGTGATAGACACATAGAGAGAGAGAGATGCAGAGACACAGCAGGAGGGAGAAGCAGGCTCCATGCGGGGAGCCCAACGTGGGACTCGATCCAGGACTCCAGTATCGTGCCCTGGGCCAAAGGCAGGCGCTAAACCGCTGAGCACCCAGGGATCCCTGTTTTATGTTTAATAGTTTTTCCCTCTGCTGTCAGAAGCCCTCTCTCCCTGTGAAGGGCTCCGTGGATATCGCGGTGGCAAAGGCATACCTGCTGTCAGTATAAATGTTTATTCGTTTACCTTTCTCCACGGTTAGCGCCTCGGCCAGTGCGATCACTTCTGCCCATTGAGCCGATATTCCGGCTGCCAATGGTGCTGCCCAGATGCTCTCCGTTTCCATGGTTACGGCTGCCCCCGCGAATCTGATTCCTTCTAGGACAAAACTGCTGCCGTCCGTGTACCAGGTGGTGTTCACATTAGGCAGTGGCTGGTCCTGGAGATCAGCTCTGATTCCATGCACCTGTGCCACAATTTCTTGACACATGTAGAGGGGGGTCCCAGTCTGGGTTAGGGAGTAGCTTTGCCGGATTCAGGGTTGTTGGTGCCTTAAATCAAATTCTGGTGGGGTTTAGCAGTAGGCTCTGATAATGGGTCAGATGGGCATTGCTGATCTAGAAGTCTGGGGGCTGTTTAAGTACCCCTTCAATAGCATGTGGGGTGGTAACATGCAGTTCTTGCCTCATGGCCGGTTTGTCTGCGTCCTTGACCATAGTGGCCACCGGCAATAATTTTTAAGCATGGGGGCCATCTAGTGGCTACCATGGCCAACTTTTTCGAGAGATAGGCTATCGGTCTCTTCCAGGGACCTAGGTACTGGACGAGGACCCCTTTTGCCACCCCGTCTTTCTCGTCCACATACAGGTAGAAGGGCTTGGTTAGGTCGGGCAACCCAAGAGCTGGGGCAGACAGCAAGGCCTGTTTAAGATCATTAAAGGCTTTGTTCATGGCCTCTATGCATTCAAAATTCTGCTGGTTCCTGGTGGCCTCATAGAGGAGGGTCTAGCCATCTTGGCAAAACCCGGAATGGATAATCGACAGAACCCTGCTGATCCCAAGAATTCATGTACCTGGCATACGGTTTGTGGCTGTGGGATCCTTAGGACAGTTTCCTTCCGTGCGTCTGTCAACCATCTTTGTCCATCCTCTAATGTGTACCCTAGGTTGCTCACCTCTGCTCTTCAGATCTGGGGTTTTTGAGCTGAGGCCGGTTATCCTAGAGCCGCTATTGTCTGGAGCAAGTCCCTGGTGCCTCGCAGGCATGTGTCCTGGTCTTCCGCTGCCAACAGGGTATCATGTACATATTGCAATAAGGTCGAATGAGGGTGCTCGGACTGGAACTCACCCAAGTCTTCGTGTAAGGCCTCATCGAAGATGGTCAGTGAATTTTTGAATCCTTGTGGCAGTCGAGTCCAGGTGAGCTGGCCATTGATGCCTTTCTCGGGGTCTGTCCATTCAAAGGCGAAAAGGTCTTGGCTCTTGGTTGCTAAAGGCAGGCTGAAAAAGGCGTCTTTTACATCTAATACAGTAAAGCAAAGTTTGTGTGGAGGCAGGGTGGATAGGAAGGTGTATGGGTTTGGGACCGTAGGGTGCATATCCTCCACTCGCCAGCTGACTTCCCTTAAGTCCTGGACTGGCCTGTAATCATTAGAGTGCGGTTTCCGCACCGGCAGAAGAGAGTGAGTGTTCCATGCCGACTGGCAAGGTCTCAATATGCCCAAGTCCATTGGTTACCATATGTGGGGTGTGGTTCCCGTATGGGCTATGGGAGGCATGGGGTATTGGCGGACCCTGACAGATCTGCCCCTGGCTTTAGTTCTATGTAAATGGCCAGTCGGTGCCAGGCAAGCCCAGTTCCCCCAATTTCTGCCCATGCTTGGAGAAATTCCTGCATCCAATGGTCAATGTCAGTCACTGGGGCCGAGGGCATTTGGTGAAGACGATATTCGTCTTCTAAACTCAGGACAAGCACCTGAATCGGGTGCCCCTCCTTGTTTAGGATTTTTGCCCCTTCGGGGTGGAAGCAAATTTGTGCCCCCATCTTGGTGAGCAAGTCCCAACCTCACGATGGGTAGGGACACTCAGGGATGACCATGAAGGAGTAGGACACCCGGCCCATGCCTAGATCCACAGTTGTCCGGGTAGTCCATGAGTACTGTTTGGTGCCCGTGGCCCCTTGCACCCATGAAGTTTTGCTAGCCAATTTACCTTGGGGTTGTAATAAAACCGAATGTCGTGCCCCAGTGTCCACTAGAAATTCAGCGGGTTGCCCCTCCACTCTGAGAGCTACCCTGGGCTCAGGGAGGGGCGCCGAACCCCGACTCCTCTAGTCGTCCATGTCCTCTATCTCCAAGTTTTTGGTAGGGGCCTTGGGTCTTTTGTTAGGGCAGTCTTTCACCCAGTGGCCCTCCTCCTTGTAATAAGCACATTGGCTTTTGTTCAGTTTAGGGCACTCCGGATGGGAACCAGGGCCATCGTCCTTACCTGTCCCTGAAGCCAGTTTCTTGAGGTATCTCCGACTTTCCCGTGGGTCGTCCATGGTTGTGGCCAGGAGGATCTTGGCTAGGTTTCGGGTCTGCCGGTCACTTAGTTTGATGCTCTTCCAGACTTTATTATTATAGACTTTTTCTGCTACTATTACTAAGTCCTGCAAGCTCTTCTCCCCCGGTCTCTCTACTCTTTGCAATTTCTTTTTAATGTCCGGAGCGGCCCGGTTAACAAAGGCCATGATCATTGCGGCCTTCGTTTCTGGGGCTCCTGGGTTCATAGGGGTGTACTGCCTAAAAGCCTCTATGATCCTTTCTAAGAAGGCTGCTGGACTCTCATCCTTACCTTGTCTTACTTACATCATACACCTTGGCCAGATTTGTAGGCTTGCCGGGAGGACGGAAGTCGGCAGGCGTAAGGGATGTCTCCCAAGACCCTTGGTCGACGGTCTGCCAGCACAACCGCCTAAGCCAGTGTCGACCTAATACAGATTGGAATTCCTACAGGTAAAAATACAGTTTAGAGCTCTCGGGAAATATGCGCGCAAAAGGTGGAAAAAGTTGAGTATACTCTCCATGCCTGGCACCCTCCAGATGGGGTCCTAGGGGTCTCTTGGATCCCGGACGAGCCCCCAAATGTTGTGCCCAAGATTGCATATCTGAAAAACCACCAAGGAGCCGACAGCGATGCAAACACATGAGGATTTATTTACAATCTCAAGCTTGGGTCCAAGTATATACCCGACACGACAGAGCAGGGGTTTGGACCCTGAGGTGGGTTACAGCTGGGTTTTTATGGGCTGCTCTAGGGGTTTAAGATGGTAGCCAGAGATCTTCTCTCTCTCGGCCTCCACAGAAAGAGGCTTGCTTTCAGTACTTGAGAGGGTCTAACTATAGCCCATCCGGCCTCACTTATTCCCTGCTCTACAAAGCATCTGCCATCAGTATACAGATTCCACTCAGGATTGTCTAGTGGAGTCTCCTGCAGATCCTGCCTGGCAGCATCATCTTGCATTATCATTTGTTCACAGTCGTGTTCCAGTTTAGCAGCCTCCTCTGGCAAGAAAGTTGCAGGATTTTAAGATGTACAAGTTGTAATGCAAATATGGGGTTTCTCTAGGAGTAAGGCTTGATATTTCAAGAGGCGACTATCAGCCAGAAGCCTCCTTTTGATTCCCATAGTCTTGTTACATTAGGAGGGGGGTAACCAGTTCTTTCTGCCCCCAAGGTTATCTTAGTAGCTCCAGGTATTAGAAGCTCAATGGTGCTGCCACCCGTAAACAAGCCGGCCCTCCTTTTGGCACCATGTCTGATTCTTTGCTTAGGTATCCTGTCGGTTGCTGAGTTGATCCCCTCGTCTGGGTCACAACTCCAAATGCTATTCCCTTTCTTTCTGTAACATACAAGTTAAACTCTTTTCCTACAGGAAATTAGAGCTGGAGCTTTTAATGAAGCTTGTTTAAGTTTGTAAAAGGCCCAGATGCCTGAGTGGCTAAGCTGTTGAGCATCTGTCTGCCTTTGGCTCAGGGTGTGATCCCAGGGTTCCAGAATAGAGTCCCGAATCCAGCTTCCTGAATGGAGCCTGCTTCTCCCTCTGCCTAGGTCTCCTCCTCTGTGTGTGTGTGTGTGTGTGTGTGTGTGTGTGTGTGTCTCTCATAAACAAAAAAATTTAAAAATCTTAAGAAAAAAAAAGGATTCAGCATTATATCTCTGCAATCAAATTCAAGCATTTGGCTTGTATTTTGACAGACTTCAGTATAGTGGTCAGGATTATCTACAAATTTGCCCAAGTCACTCTTGATCTGTTTATAAAGTCTTGGAGAGAGAATGGCACGTGTACCTTACTTGGGCCAATTCTACTACGCGTGTCAGTTCATGGGTATAGCTAGTGCACCTTCCTCTCATTGGGAGGTTTCTCAGCTTGAGGCAAGCCTGGGTAAGGCCGGCAGGAAGGTTTGACAGGTACCTCTTGATGGGAGGGAGCCTCAGGGGGCAGGTTATCAGCATTTGCCCCTTGTGATCTTTTGCTTTGGCTAGGGAGGTGTTTTCTTTGCAAGATTTACAGAAGTCGGCCTGCTCTTGTAAGGCACAGGAGGGACTTTGGACCATTTAACTCCCCTTTTACAGTATGAATCTAATTGCAAGATAGCTTTGTTTCAATACTTCCCTCAGGGGGGACCAGGTCTCTCCATCCTCCAGATGATCCTGAAGCCAAGCCTGGGAACAGAAAAACATCATACACTTCCTTTTCAGTGTCAGTGGGTCAATTTCCCCAACTTTTCAGAATGCAGTGCACAAGCATCTCTGCAAAGGCTGATTGGTTCCCACCTCGAAATTCTCGTAGGAATCTCCTGCCCTGTACCTGTTCTAGAGAGGTGACCACTGATGGCATCCCTACAAGTCAGTTCTCACCTAAACCAAGGTGCCCCTTTGCTGCCTATCCAAGTTGATAGAGTGGCCTGACATCTTGGGATAAGGAGGGGTGAGGCCAGCGGGAGTAGCCACTCTCACCCGTCTGCCACCTAAATGATCCCGCTTCCTCTGGATCTTGTGAAAAACCGAGTCCTAATCCAGAGCTTAGCGAAGCTTAATAATTTTTTTTATTTTTATTTATTTATGATAGAGAGAGAGAGAGAGGCAGAGACATAGGCAGAGGGAGAAGCAGGCTCCATGCACCGGGAGCCCGGCGTGGGATTCGATCCCGGGTCTCCAGGATCGCGCTCTGGGCCAAAGGCAGGTGCTAAACCGCTGCACCACCCAGGGATCCCTGAAGCTTAATAATTTAAACGGTGATATTCCTTTTAGAAGGCTGAGGAAGTAAGTGGAACACCTATGGTCTCTCAGCGGGAGGCCTGTGCTGCTTTTGGATGAGGCTTCCCAGGGTGTCACCCCCAGGGCCAGTCTCCTTTGTTTTTGTTTTTTTTTAAAGACTTTATTTATTCATAAGACACACATACAGAGAGAGAGAAAGCGGCAGAGACACAGGCAGAGGGAGAAGCAGGCTCTTTACAGGGAGCCCGACCTGGGACTCAATCCCAGGTCTCCTGGATCAGGCCTGGGCTGAAGGCGGGGCTAAACGGCGGAGTCCCCGGGGCTGCACAGGTCTCCATCCTTTAACCTGTCTTGGGGACCCCAAGGCCACCAGAGGTAAGCAAAGGCAGGTTCAGAGTGCTGGATTGCCAGTCCTTATGTGCACTCTCCAGATGAACCTTAGGCTAGCAAGGAATCCTATTTTGGGGGTTTTTTTTGTATATTTTTTTATTGTAGTTTGATATGCCAGCATGTAGCATAACACCCAGTGCTCCTCCTAGCAAGTGCCCCCCTCGGCGCTCATCACCCAGTCACCCTGTTCCCCCACCCACCTCCCCTTCCACTACCCCTTGTTCATTTCCCAGAGTTAAGAGTTTCTCATGTGTTGTCACCTTCCCTGATATTTCCCACTCGTTTTCTCTTCCTTCCCCCTATAATGCCTTTCACTATTTTTATAGTCCCCAAACGAATGAGACCATATGATGATTGTCTTTCTCAGATGGACTTCACTTAGCATAATTAATACCCTCCAGTTCTATCCACATCAAAGTGAAGGGTGGGTATTCGTTGTTTCTAATGGCTGAGTAATATTGCATTGTATGTATAGACCACATCTTTATCCATCCATCTTTCGGTGGACACCCAGGTGCAGGTATCCCGCCGTTTCCCTGCCTCTGTATCATTGGGGTAAATCCCCAGCACTGCAATTGCTGGGTCATAGGGCAGGTCTATTTTTAACTCTTTGAGGAACCTCCACACAGTTTTCCGGAGTGGCTGTACCAGTTCACATTCCCACCAACAGGGCAAGAGGGTCCCACTTTCTCCACGTCCTCTCCCACATTTGTTGTTTCCTGTCCTGTTAATTGTCATCATTCTCACTGGTGTGAGGTGGTATTTCATTGTGTGTGTGTGTGTGTGTGTGTGTGTGTGTGTGTTTTAAGAGTTTATTCATTTATTCATGACAGACAGAGAGAGAGAGGCAGAGACACAGGCAGAGGGAGAAGCAGGCTCTATGCCAGAACAAGACATGGGACTCCATCCGGGTCTCCAGGATCACACCCTGGGCAGAAAGTGGCGCTAAACCGCTGAGGCACTGGGGCTGCCCTCATTGGGGTTTGGTTTTGTTTTGTTTTGTTTTTCATTGTGGTTTTGATTTGTATTTCCCTGATGGCCAGTGATGCAGAGCATTTTCTCTCGTGCTTGTTAGCCATGCCTGTGTCTTCTTCTGTTAGATTTCTGTTCATGTCTTTTGCCCATTTCATGATTGGATTGTTTTTTTCCTTGGTGTTGAGTTTAAGAAGTTCTTTATAGATTTTGGATACTAGCCCTTTATCTGATACGTCATTTGCAAATATCTTCTCCCACTCCGCGGGTTGTCTTTTAGTTCTGTTGTTTCTTTTGCTGTGCAGAAGGTTTTTATCTTGATGAAGTCCCAATAGCTCATTTTGCCTTTTGTTTCCCTTGCCTTCATAGATGTATCTTACAAGAAGTTGCCGTGGCCAAGTTCAAAAGAGGTGTTGTGTTGCCTGTGTTCTCCTCTAGGATTTTGATAGAATCTTGTCTCACATTTAGATCTTTCATCCATTTTGAGTTCATCTTTGTGTGTGGTGTAAGAGAATGGTCTAGTTTCATTCTTCTGCACGTGGCTGTCCAATTTTCCCAGCACCATTGGGTTGAATAGACTGTCCTTTTTCCAGTGGATTGTCTTTCCTGCTTTGTTGACTATTAGTTGACCCTAGAGTTGAGGGACAATTTCTGGATTCTCTATTCTGTTCCATTGATCTATGTGTCTGTTTTTGTGCCAGTACCACCCAGTCTTGATGATCACAGCTTGGTAGTACAACCTGCAATCTGGCATTGTGATGCCCCCAGCTCTGGTTTTCTTTTTCAATATTCCCCAGGCTATTTGGGGTCTTTTCTGATTCCACACAAATGTCAAGATGATTTTTGCCAACTCTCTGAAGAAAGTCCATGGTATTTTGATAGGGATTCCATTAAATGTGCCAATTGCCCTGGGTATCATTGACATTTTCACAATATTAATTCTTCCAATCAATGAACATGGAATCCTATAAATGACCTTATGTTCCTGGGCTCTCCTACAGGAGACCTCATCCTTTGGTCACATAAATTCACTTGCATCCCTTGCCCCATGGTGCCTGATGAGTCAGGCCGATCATGATTGTTGTGCCCAAGATTGCGAATCCGAGAAACCACCAAGGAGCCAACACCGATGCAAGTACACAAGGGTTTATTTACAAGTTCGAGCGTGGGTCCAAGTATACTCCACACAACAGAGCAGGAGCTTGGACCCTGAAGTGGGTTACAGCTGGGTTTTTCATGGGCTGGTCTAGGGAATTTTCAGAAGGGGTGGAGGAATGTTTTTTTCCCATTCCAATATGAGGGGAAAGGGTGGGGGAGTTTCTTAAGATCTGATAAGGGATTCTCTGAGCTCTGTAGTCTTTCTGATATGGGACTTCCTGCCAAGGGCGTTCTGAGCTTTGTTCTCATTCTAATATGGGGCTTAACTGAAGGAAGGTAAAGTTCAGCTCTTCTTCACAGGGCCTGAGATGGCTGTATTTGTGCTAATGCTGAACTTGAGGTGAATGGCCTTAATTTTCTCGGACTCCACAATGATCAGTTGCAGTTAAGTTTCCTGCCTCACCCTTGCTTCTCTCTGTTCCAGTACCTGGGGCCCCGTTTGCAAGCATGACCCCACAATAAGCGAAGGCCCTCAGGCGGGGGGAAAAGCCAATGCAGAAAGCCAGAAAACAGAAAGTGGAGCTGGTTAGGCTTAGGCCAACATTCCCTTCCTTTAGGGAAGGGGGATTGAGCAAACCTTTCTCCAGAAGCCTGTCAACCTGAGTCTTTAAGACCAGCAGCCTCGCTATCTGCCTTTAACTGGCTGACAAGTACCTGGTTTTGCTTTTTGTTACAAGAAGCGGTTACCGAAGGGAGAGATGTCACCCAGGAAAGAAAGGATAGAATCCACATTTACTCACCCTTTAAGGGGAGTGGCCCCCGGTTTGGGCACCAAAATGATACAGGAGAGCTTGGTTCTTGTCTCAAGGAGTCAAGGAATGAATCTAGAACAGACGACACAGAGTGAGCAAAGTGATAGAAGTTTTTTAAGCAGACATGCAGAGAAAGTTCTCAGAATTGAGACGGCCCCCCTGACAGGGGTGCCACTGAGGGCTTTTTATGGTCTTTTATAGGAAACTGCTCAGGGAACTTGGTAAATTTCTTGTCAGTATCTGGATGGATATTTAGAACAAAAGTGGTGGATTTGTAACTATCGTAATAACAAGATGTTCTTATAAATATCATGAGCAAGGTGTTCCTTTGTCTCTGGTTGATCCCTCCTCCATAATATTTCTCTACATCTGGGATATCTGTGAGCCTGGTCAGGTAGCCCATGAGCTTGCGATTCTTGTGATGTCTTGGTTTGAGCAGGGACTGTATTGAAAACATCTTAATGACCTATTTCTTTTTAGTCTGGTGAGTTTCTGTGATTACTTAGTAGCCATGCAAGGGGGGATAGTCCCTAGCATTTTGGAGTTAGGGAGCCACGTTTATTTCTTCTGTTTTTGCTGTCTTATGTCTGTTTTCTTGGGATGGGTAGGAGCCTGACTCTGGGGCCTTTCCTTGATCTTTCCCTGCTTAGGCCCCCATCTGCCACTAATTCGTTCCTACATCAATTCCATGGAGGTCAATTTGCAAATAACAGCATCAATCAAATTGAGTAAAATTAGTAAATAGGGAATATGTTGCCTTTGAGAACCCAAAAAGACAAAAAGATTTTCGACTTCTGTGCTGAGAAGGTTAACAACTGTTTCTTGACAGTGTCAGGGACGGTTTACCAAATAATTTTCAGGTACTTTAACTGAAAATGATGTGGTGGGACTTGCATTGTGTATGGAACATTGAGGACCCATCCTCCTTTTGTGAGCTCTGGGATTCATATCTTCATAACGAGTGTGTCAGAAGACTCTCTTTGGAGGAGGTATGTCATCAATATAATGTCATACCTGTGCGTGTCAAGAAAGTTGGGTCCAGTTAAGGGCTTGCCCTCAAAGATTGTATGTGATGGATCCCAAAGCTGTTGAGGTACCCATGAGGTACCCCCATGGGTAAAGGTGTATTGTATCCCTTGGGAGGTGAAGACAAACTATGGCTGAGAGGCATTGAAATAGACAACGAACAGAATTTATTAGCCAAATCTGTAATCTCAGAATATTTCTTTGTTACTGATGGGATGGACTTGGAAATTTCAATAATGTTTGGTAATGGAGCCTTAGGGAATGGGACCTCAGAATTAAGGTTGCAGTAGTCCACCATGAGGTGCCTGCCTTCTTTCCAAGTTTATTAACAGGCAAAGTTTAATAGGCAAATTTAACTTTTTAAACGGAGCAGTAGTAGGGGTAATCACTTCTTCAATCATTAGGTTTTCCCAAAGTTTCAATCATTGAAGGAAGGCGTAATACCAGCCTTGGACCCAGAACCCTGAGACCAAAACCTGAGCTGAGATAACAGTCGGACCCTGAACTGACTGAGCCACCCAGGTGCCCGAAGGAAGTCCTATTTTATTTTTAATTTTTATTTTGCACTGGGCTATATTAACTGTTTTAATAGATGAGGGGCATCCATGGGGATTCACTTTTGTCAAGCCAATTTGTTACTACCAAAGTCTTTTTTTATTATTATTATTTTTAAGGTAAGCTCCATGCCCAGCATCAGGCCCGAACTCATGACCTTGAGATCAAGAGTCACATACATGCTCTACCAAGTGAGCCAACCAGGTGCCCCTGTAATTACCAAAGTCTTTTATTTATTTTTACGATTTTTAAAATTTATTTTTTCATGACAGACACAGAGAGAGAGAGACAGAGAGAGAGCAGTAGAGACACAGGCAGAGGGAGAAGCAGGCTCCGTGCAGGGAGCCCGATGTGTGACTCCATCCCAGGTCTCCAGGATCATGCCCTGGGTCCAATGCGGTGCAAAACCACTGAGCCACCGGGCTGCCCCCAAAGTCTTAATTTTAATTTATTACTCACTTGGGCAGAGCTTTCTCACCCAATGTGGGATATTTTGAGGCAATGGGTGCTATGACTGTGAAGATTTACGCAGGACAGTAATAGTTTGGATGATTAAGGTAAAACTTACCTATTTGTCCTCCACTTCATATTCAGTAACTCTACTAAAGGGTTATAATGAGTACCTTGGTTAAATTTTTGGGGTCTCCAGATACAACTATAACTTGAGCCTCAGGATTAAGGCTGTGAAGCTTTACCAACTGACACATTTAAGGCAAATATTAAAGAATCAAAAAAAAAAAAAAGAATCTGTGTTAATAGCGGCACAAAGCCAATGTGTGTCTTTTTGTTATTGTGCCCAAGATGGCGTATCCGAGAAACCACCTAGAAGCCAACACTGATGCAAGCGCATGAGGGTTTATTTGCAAACTAGAGCTTGGGCCAAGTATACCCGACACAGTGGAGCAGGGACTTGTACCCCGAGGGTAAGAGGCGTAGCAGTTTTATAGGGGCCAGTGGCCAATGGGATTGTAACACACACAGACTTGCACAGTCATGTCGGTCCACACGCAGGTGGCCAATTGAATTACAGTTTACCCTACAGTGACCATTTGAACTAGCCTATCACTCTGGTCAGAATTGGCGCGCGGGATTGGCAAGCAAAAGGCGGGGTTTACATTCTTTGCGGTTTAGGGGTTCCGCATTCCTATATGAGCCCGTTTCCAGTAAGGGTGTGCTCAGTGGCTTTACTAGGGTGGGGGGAGTGCAATAAGTAGGTCTTGTGGGGGTCATACATGAGATGGCGGATGTAGCACAAAATGGAGTTAGCCCTGCTCTGCTTGTCCAGGGGTAGGGGATTTTTGTTAAATTCCTTGGGTCCCACAGTTATCATATGAAATTTTTAGTAGATTTTGAATTTCCAATTGGATCAAGTGGTGGATCCTTATTTTAGCTTTGCTTCAGTTCCTCACTGTCAGGTTTCTTCCTTCCTCTAGACACTCAGTATACACTTCAGTGATTCTCCTACATTTCTTCTCATCTGTATAAATTTCTTTCTCCAAAAATTTTCCAGTTAGCACCCTCAGGGTTAGGAGCCTCCCTCATGGTATGATGGCTTTATAGTGCTTAAGGACCCTGGGCTTCCAATTAGTTTGAATCAACCCCTTCACTGTGCTACAGGCATGCCGTAAGTGTTTTTTCCCTATAGCCCCGACAATAGGGATCTTTGTTACAACAGAGGAAAAGGTAGCAGAAGGGTGCTGGACCCCTAACCCAATGGTCAATGGATCAAGACCATCCTGTGCTACAATCCTGCTTTTTCTGCCAATGCCATTTTTTCTTCTCTTTTCTCTTTGTACAAAGATTATGTTGGGTTTCTGGCCACATAAAGTCATAGCTTTCAGTTTCTGTCTCTGTCCAGTCATTCCTACTGCAACTCTTCTGGGTAGTTATGGGAAAAGTTCAGGAACCCAGTAGCCAGGCTCATAGGTGGGTGTCTATTCCTCAAGAGAAGGCTAGTCAATCTCCCACAGAATGGAGTTCACATCCAGTAAGGTCATTTTGTCTATGGTATATTTATTACCTAAGCACTTATCTCTTAATTTCTTTCTAAGCACTGCTGTAGCTGTGCCCCACAGCAGGGCTCTTGAACAACATGTTTGAACTGCAAAGGTCCACTTAACGCAAGGGTGGATTTTCTCTTTTTGGACAGATACAGTACAATAGTATAAATGTGATTTTTCTTAATGATTTTATTTTCTCTAGCTCTATTTTAACAATACAGTATATAATACTTGTAACATACCAAATGTGTGTTAATCGACTATTAGGTTATTAGTAGTTACATTTTGGGAAATCCAAATGTATATGTAGATTTTTGCCTGTGTGAAGGTTTGGTGATGAGAGGGTTAAATTTTTCAGCCTCATCCCTAACCTTCTAGGAGGGGAGAGGCATCAGAGATTGAGCTCAATCACCATGGCCACTGATTCAGCCAGTCACGCCTGTGTAATGAAACCTCCATAAAACCCCTCAAAACAAGTTCTAGAGAGTTTCTGGTTGGTGGGCACATGGATGTGTTGGTAGGGTGGCACCCTGGAGGAGCCCTGGAAGTTCTGTGGCACCCACCCTCTACAGTGTCCTATGCATCACTTCCCTTTGGCTGTGTCTGAGGTAGATCCTTTATAACCAGTCATTGTAAGTCAAGTGCATTCCTAAGGTGAGTCGTAATCATACCTGAGGGGTCAGGGGAGCCCCCACATTTGCAGTTGGCAGAAGCACAGGTAGCCTGAGCACCCCCCCCCATTCCTATCTGGCATCTGAAGTGCACATAGTCTTGTGGGACTGAGCCATTTAACCTGTGTGGAATGTGATGGTAACTCCAGCTAGGCGGTGTCATTAAATTGAATTTTTAGATACCCAGTTAGTGTCAGAATTGGTGTGGAAAACAACACATATTTGGTATCCGAGGAAAAAAACCACATTCTTCTCATCTTACTATTTTTATTCTGTTTGTTCCTTCCATTTTTCTATTCCTGTTTTCCCTTTCCTGCTGTCTTTTCCTTTCCTGGGTTCACTGTTAGAGGCGCCACTTGCCCAGGATGGGGAAGGGGCAGGAGGAGTGAGCTGGCTGAGGTCTCAGGCAACAGAGATGCTGACTTCCGGTTCTCCTGTCTCCCCCAGGACCTTGGAACCCTTCCCCCCATGGTGCCGCACATCAGAGGCTATTTTGTTGAGTTCCTCAGACTTTCTGACTCTGTGAGCCTTTTCGATCTGAACAATAGGCTTTTCTTCTCCCTGACAGGTGCTATTAAATTCAGTTTCTAGAAAGTACTTCTACCCCTGCCTAAACGAATTTAACAAACATTTTTAAGGACCTGAGCGATAGGTAGCCATCTCCCCGTGATATGCAGGGAGTGTTAAGTCCGCAGAGACCTGCTCCCAGCACCACTGAAGACAGACGACCCTGCTGTGAGTCCTGTTGGTCTTTGTTGGTGCCACCAATTCTTCTACCTACTGCTCACTTATACAAAAGATCTCTATCTTAAAGGGTTAATAGAAAAAGAAACTGAGGGACACCTGGGTGGCTCAGTCAGTTAAGTGCCCTCCTCTTGATTTTGGCTCAGGTCATGACCTCAGGGTCATGAGATCAGATCTTATGTTAGTTAGGCACCGAGCTGGGTGTGGTGCCTGCTTGGGATTCTCTGCCTCTCCCTCTCCCTCTGCCCTTCACCCTCTGGTCATGCTGTCTCTCTCAAAAAAATAAAAAATAAAATAAAATAAAGATTTTTTTAAAAAAGATCAAAACAAACTGAGGGCAGACCCCTCCTATTTGGATTGGTGGAGTTATTTTAAGTTTCATTCCAATCTCCTGATAGTGACCAACCCCTGCGTTTTATGGAATATAGGCTATTTATGGGAGTTGTGAAGTAGGCCACTGTGTAGACAGGCCTCAGCTCCTGTGACATCATGGAATAGCATGAACTTTGAACCAGGTTTTGGATGCTGTCACTTACCACCTTCGTGCCAGGAGCATCTTGAGGTCAGCACATTCCCCTAAAGGGACTGCATAGATCCAGAGCAGCAGGGAACTGCACAGAACAGGATGCAGAAGAAAGCAGAAGTAGAACTATGAAAAGACGGGACAATCCGGTGAAAACGATGGACATGTATTTAGCCACCCAGGATCAATCAGGGTGATGTCCAGAGTAAAAGAGTCTGTGGCTAGGAGTACGCAGTGGACTTGGTGGATAAGAGGTTTACGTGTGCATTGCAGGTCATTGTTACCTGAACTAGGATAGTCTGTGACCTGGCTTGTGAATTCAGTCATTTGAGAAGTAGTTCAAGTGATCTTATAAAACCAACTTGAAGAATCAGTTCCCCTCACTTTTATGAGGAGAAGACAATAACAAGTGGCTCTCAGAAAACAGCTGGAAAAAAAAAAAGAAAACAGCTGGAGCCTGGATACACAGTGCCATCGTGCCCCAACAAAGCTGAACAGAGTGTCTGCTACTTTGGCACCCCAGTCCTGCATGAGACCCCCAGGACACCACAACATTCTATGATGGGATCAGGGTCTTCAAGGTCCACACCATCCCTATTCCTCTTGCACCTGAACTCTTCTGGTCCCAAGCTTCTCAGAAGGCTTCCCTTCAAAGTCACCGGAGGAATGGTCCCCTGAGTCCACATAAAGCACTACTGGAATGCCAGGCGCTGCAGCCTCTCAGGCGGGGAGCCTGCTTCTCCCTCTCCCTCCCGTCTCCTCTACCCCCCACTCCTGTGTGCAGATACTCTCCCTCTCAAATAAATAAGATCTTAAAAAAAAAAAGAAAAATGACTGGAGGACTCTATTTCAGGGTGGTCTTGGGAGTTAGCCTTTTGAGTTCTCAAACATATTTAATGGGAATATGGGAGGGGAACAGTCGATGAGCATTAAGCACAAACTCAGTATCCATTGCTGTTCCCCAAAATTAGTACCATAATAACTTGTAAGTTATTTTAACAACCAAGAAGGATCACAGTTCTCAATCTACATATCTCAGTCCTTCTTTGTTGCAGGGAGGAGATCATTGGGCCACAACAGGTTAGAGTTAGATATAAGCAGATGCCCATATCTTTAGGTCCAGAACACCAACTAGGGACCCAGAGCCTTAGGGGTCCTTGAACCTGAAGAAAGGAATAAGAGAAACTGGGAGGCTCCGTGGTTTCTGCTTATACCAGAAGCTGTGGCTCAGGGTGCAAGTGAGTGTGGCAAGTCGATCCCAGGGCTTTGGAGGGCAGCTGAGAGAGCAGACACACAGATCACTGGGCTGGGCCAGGTTCCACCTGCTCTGGGGTCTGAGTCCGAGGGGGCCGACCCATCTCTGAGGACTGTCCCTAAACTCAGTTCAGTGACAGGGCAACTATTTCCTGTTGAGGGAAAGAAGCTTAAGTTGACTTGCATCTAACTTGGGTTTACAACCTCCAGATGACATTAATTCATTCAAGCATATATTGAGTTCCTGCTATGTGTCAAGCTCTGTTCTAGAAGTTAGGGATATGGCAGTGAACAAACATCAGAGAACCTGCCATTCTAATGGAGGAAGGCAGACAATCTAGGAGGAAGTAAGATAATTTTAGGTAGTGATAACTGCTACCAGAAAACAAAACACATAATAGGGGAGAGATTTGGGGAGGAAGAACTCTGGTTAGGGAGATTCCCTAACTCTGGTTAGGGAAGTGATTTCCAATGGACCACCTGTGAGCAAGAATTTGTTCTCATTGCTAGGACAATAAGGGGATAGAATAGCCCCTTCTAGGAGAGGTATGTCTCTAATTATATATACACAATTGATAATATGATTTAAAGATTATTTATTTGGTTAGTTTGGTTCATTTTAATAATTTCCAAGAGCCTCAGTAATTTTCCATAGACTGACTAAGTTGAGTTTCTGGACTGCAAGTGTTTAAAGTCAGACTCCAGAATGGAGTACCCATCCCAAAGTGCTGCCGATGGACTCCTGACCAGAACATTGTCCAGCAACTAGGATGGCCCTATTACCTATTACAACATCATCCTGACCCACAATTTCACAAATGGTGAGTTAAAATTTGAACTGTGAGTACTTCTGTATTCCTAGTCTTAACCCTTTATTAATTTATAATCACAAAGTTGGAGATATTCTCACTTGTGTGCTATATGATCTTGAAGTACAGGAATTGAATAAAACGGTTGGAAAACCTATACATAGGACCCAGATATGCACAATTAATAACTTAATTGTTTTATTTGTATTAATATAATTTAATATTAAATAGTAATGATTCAATACTAATGGCGATCATATAATGACTGCTTACTCCATGGCAGGCAGGAGGCTAAGGAAACAATGTGCCTCAGCACATCTAATCCTCAGAACTGCCCTTTGAGTTCAGTAGCATCCCCAGGGTGAAAAGAGTATGCAATGTTAAGAACCCCTAGCTCCAATTACTAGCTGCATGACCTCAAGCAGAGCATTCCTCAGCTCTGAAATGGGAATTAAGATGCTATATACCACATAAATTGTATGTGTGTGAAGATTAAATGAGATAATGGTTATAAACTAATATTGAACGTGCTTAATGGGAGCTTTTAGAGTTACTGTTGTAAGTCTAAAATGTTCTGTACTGAGTAGAAATTTGGTAGTCATTCAGTTCCATTTTCTTTTTGCTCTCCATGTTTTTATATGACCAGTCTGGAAGGCTTCTGGCTGAATGTATGCCTGCTTACAATTTATCACAAAAAGAGCCTCGTGTGCACTTCCAGCCATTCCCCCAATCCCTGAAGCCGAAGGGAAGTAAGTATACGTAAGCCAGCTGGAAGGACTGTGTGAGCTAATGAGAATGTTTATAGCAGTGTGTGAAGAGTGAAAACAATAACATTTTGCTGTTTTTTCTTTAAGGTTTGTTTGGAGCATATATATCTGTTTTAAAAAGATTATTTATTTATCTATCTATTTATCTATCAATCAGAGAAAGAATAGTAGGGGGAGCAGCAGGCAGGCCCAACACGGGACTTGATCCCAGGACCCTGGCATAATGACCTGAGCCAAAGGCAAACATTTTAATTGACAGCTTCCCAGATGCCCCTGGAGCATATATATCTTAATAGATTCAAACACACTACAGAGAGAAAAAATTTTTTTGCTACACATAACTTTATTTTTCCTTTGGGTTAAGAAGCTTTATTACAAATTTGACAGCATGACCAAAACAAATAACACATGGATAATTACCATAAAGCTTTATGGATCTAAAAATATTTGCCATGAAAAATAAGTCATTGTGTATCTCTCGTTTTAAGAATCACAATGAGGAGCACCTGGGTGTCTCGGTTGAGCATCCAACTCTTGATTTTGACTCAGAGCATGATCTCAGGGTCATGAGGTCAAATCCCACATCAGGCTCCACATTCAGTGCAGAGACTGCTTGTCCCTCTCCCTCCTCAACTTGTGTTCTCTCTCTCTAAAAGAAATAAGTAAACTCTTTAAAAAAGAAAAAATCATAATGATACCACAATTTAGATTTATTGCCCACCTTTACAATTAAATATTAAAACCTTTTGGGGGATCCATGGG
This sequence comes from Canis aureus, assembly GCF_053574225.1. Lineage (NCBI taxonomy): Eukaryota > Metazoa > Chordata > Mammalia > Carnivora > Canidae > Canis > Canis aureus. The sequence continues at coordinate 44,996,013 of NC_135637.1, forward strand.
TGGCGCAGCGGTTTGGCGCCTGCCTTTGGCCCAGGGCGCGATCCTGGAGACCCGGGATCGAATCCCACATCGGGCTCCCGGTGCATGGAGCCTGCTTCTCCCTCTGCCTGTGTCTCTGCCTCTCTCTCTCTCTCTCTCTCTCTCTCTCTCTGTGTCTCTCATGAATAAAGAAATAAGATCTTAAAAAATATATATCCAGCAATTTTACTTCTGGGTATATACCCCAAAGAATTGAAAGGAGGGTCTTGAAGAATTTGTACAGCTGTATTCATAAGCACATTTATTCACAATAGTTAAGAGGCGGAAGGAACTCAAGTGTCCATCAATGGATGAACGGATAAACACGATGTAATATATAAGTACAGCAGAATTTTATTTCAGTCTTTAAAAGGAAGGTAATTCCTAACACATTGTAAGCATGGATGAACCTTGGGGACATTATGCTAAATGAAATAAGCTAGTCACTGAAGGACAAATACTATATGATTCCACTTGTATGGATCCACTTATACCCCTTGAGTTGGAGCAAGGTTATTTTAAACTGAAGTCATTTATGACACAGCAAATGCAGAAGCCTTTCTGGGTCTCATGTATCTGACTAAAGGCTTATCCTTCTGAGAGAGAAGCTGCCATAAATCCCTCTTTGGGGTAGTTTCACTCTCAGCCTGGACCACTTGCATCTGAGAAGTGGCAAACATGACAATATCATACTTTCCATTTGTTTTCCTAAAAGCTCCTTAGTCTTTTCCAGAGAAGCTCTTTCTTTGCTTTCCATCGCTTTCCCCTGTTCAGTTGGTATATAAACGTCTATCTCCAGCTCTTTAGGGAGCCTCTTCATCTGAATGTTCCTGCGTGAGTGTGTAAATTAATCTTGTCTTTTCTCCTGTAAATCTGTCAGTTAATTTTTTTTTAATTTTTTATTTATTTATGATAGGCACACAGTGAGAGAGATAGACGCAGAGACACAGGCAGAGGGAGAAGCAGGCTCCATGCACCGGGAGCCTGATGTGGGATTCGATCCCGGGTCTCCAGGATCGCGCCCTGGGCCAAAGGCAGGCGCCAAACCGCTGCGCCACCCAGGGATCCCAAATCTGTCAGTTAATTAATAGTCTCTAGATCACTGCATCTGAATTGGTAGGAAGTGTTTCCTCCTAGCACACTTACAAAGATATGTAGAGCGGTCCAATTTATAAAGACAGAAAGTTGAAGGGTGGTTTCCCAGGAGCTTAGGTGATAGAGGAATGGAGGGTTATTATTTACTGGGTACAATTTCAATTTAGTAGGATGAAAGAGTTCTGGGGATGGATGGTGGTGATGGGTGCACAATAATGTGCTTAATGCCACTGACCCGCATATTTTAAAAAATGGTTAAGATGGCAATTTTATGTATATTTTACATAAATATACATAATATAAATATATTTTTACAATAAAAATAGATTATTTAAAAATGATAAAATCATGACTCATGCAGATACAAAAACGAACAAGTGTTAAAGATTTATTTAACCGGCTAGTGAGGAGAAGTCAATTGAATAGGACAGAATGTACATGTCCAGAGACAAGAATTATTTTGCATTGCTATCACTTGTCTTCTGAAGTAGCTTAAAAACCATGAAAGACTAGGAAATAGTGAAGACTAGACTGAACAAGTAAGATATGAGCAATGCATAGTTTTTCACGGAAGTATCCTCTTTCCACCTATCACAGGATAGGGTCTGTCATTCAGCCAGCTCATTCACCCCAGACCACACTAGATTCAAGTCAAAGTCCAACACAGATCAAAATTGACAGAGCTATTTCACTAAAAAAAAAAATCCCAAACACAAATTCACAAAACGGTCTCTAAAAGAAAATTACAGACGAATCTCATTGATAAATACTGGTGCAATGGCATTGATAGTCATAATAGCATGTGACTAAGTGAGAAATACTAGAAATGCAAGGATAGTCCAATATGAGGAAATCTTTTAATAAAACTCACCATATTGGGGATCTCTGGGTGGCTCAGCAGTTTAGCGCCTGCCTTCGGCCCAGGGCTTGATCCTGGAGACCCAGGATCGAACCCGCATCGGGCTCCCTGCATGGAGCCTGCTTTTCCCTCCGCCTGTCACTCTCTCTCTCTCTCTCTCTCTCTCTGACATGAATAAATAAAGTCTTTAAAAAAGACAAAACCAAACCTCACCATATTGACACAAAAGAGAGGAAGAGATCCCACATGATCATCTCCATAAAGGAGAAAAAGATGTAAAGGAAGCATATACTCAATAACCTGAAATTTGGATAAAGGCATTTAACAAAATTTATTTCTGGGTTATTTATAGTTTGAAATTCAAAATAACTGTCAATAAGAGACTTCTGACGGAATATCAGTATTTAAAATGATAATCTATTTTTAATAAAATGAGATAATTTAGACAGGCTATTGATTTTTTTTAAACATAAAAATTTTCCTGTAGGGACACCCGGATGGCTCAGGAGTGGAGTGTCTTCTGCCTTCGGGTCACGGCATGATCCCGGGGTCAGAGATGGAGTCCCACATTGGGTTCCTTACAGGAAGCCTGCTTCTCCCTCTGCCTATGTCTCTGCCTCTCGGTGTATGTGTCTCTCAAGAATAAATAAAGTAAAAAATATTATTATTATTATTATTATTTTTTACCATGTAAGTGACTTTAGCACTCCTAAGACTCAGATGCTTGGTGGAGATGGGCACTTGGGACAAGGGCAAGAGCTGGCTGGTTGCTGGCTTGCTGCAAGACCAACTGGCCATCATCACCAGAGGGGACACAGGTATCAGAAAGGCCATCATGACCAAGATCTTGCAGCTGGGGTGTAATGTGGTCATTGCGTCACGTAACTTTGATTGACTAAAATCTACTGCAGATGAACTGAGCCCACCAGGCTCAGGTCACTCCCATAAAATGCAACATCTGCAAAGAAAAGGCGGTGAACAATTTGGTCAAATCCACCTTAGATATTTATGGTAAGATCAATTTTTTGTAAACAATGGAGGAGGTCAGTTCAGGTCTCCTGCAAAACACATCAGTGCAAAGGGATGGCATGCTGTGATCGAAACCAAATTGATGAGCACCTTCTACATGTGGAGAGCAGTTTACAACTCCTGGATGAAAGAGCATGGAGGATCCATTCTGAATAATATTATCCTTGTTTAAAATGGATTTCCAGGACTTGTGTATAGTGCAGCTGCCAGAGCAGGTGTTTACAATCTCACCAAATCCTTGGCTGTAGAATAGGCCAGAACGGAGTAAGGAGCAACTGTGTTGCCCCTGGCGTCATTTATTCCCTGACTGCTATTGACAACTATGGCTCTTTGGCAAAAGACGTATTTGGACGGTTAAGAAAATTCCAGCGAAGCAAATTGGAGTTCCTGAGAGATCTCCCTATTGGTCTGCTTCCTGCTGTCTCCTGTAGCTTCTCTTATCACTGGAAAATTGGTGGATGGGGATGGGGCCAGTCTTTGTATATGGGAGTGTTTGATATACAACTGGCCTTAGCGAGCGGGGGATATTTCTGTTGTCAAAAGGATGAGGGAGTCTATCAGGAATAAAGCCAAGCTATGGAAACTACATATGTTTTTTATCCCCAAATGTCTTAGTATCTCCAGAATGCCCTTTGGTACTTTAGAGTTATAATAATTTGTACGGAAAAATCACTTTCTGCCTTTTGAATGTTATCAGTTATGCCCAAGCAGAAACTATTCCTGAAATAAATGCATTCTTAAGCCCCAACCAATGTTGTTTAGCCTGTGTTTAAAGACTTTTTTATGAATGAAATTAACATACTTTATTTATTATTTTTTAAAGACTTTATTTATTTATTCATGAGAGACACACAGAGAGAGAGGCAGAGACACAGGCAGAGGGAGAAGCAGGCTCCATGCCGGGAGCCCAATGTGGGACTCGAACCAAGGATTCCAGGATCACGCCCTGGGCCGAAGGCAGGCACTCAACGGCTGAGCCACCCAGGTGTCCCTCTAGAAAATTATTTTTTCACGCTATACGTCCACCTACCAAAAAGTCCTATTCATTGTGCATCATGGATACATCAGGGATTGGCATCTCAGTAATCAGTATGGGCCTTACCCTCACTGGGTGTTTTATTGGTAGTGGATTTTTTTCTTTCCTATGTGATGCATCTTACAAATTCTTTTTTTTTAAAGATTTTATTTATTTATTCATAGACACAGAGAGAGAGGCAGAGACACAGGCAGAGGGAGAGGGAGAAGCAGGCTCCATGCAGGGTGCCTGACGCGGGACTCGATCCCGGGCTTCCAGGATCACACCCCAGGCTGCAGGCGGCGCCAAACCGCTGCGCCACCGGGGCTGCCCGCATCTTACAAATTCATCTCTCTCAAAGCTATCCGATGTTTGTGAAGAGAGGAGCATTTTATTTTAAAGATTTTATTTATTCATGAGAGACACGGGGTGGGGGGGGAGAGAGAGAGGCAGAGACACAGGCAGAGGGAGAAGCAGGCTCCATGCAGGGAGCCCGACGTGGGACTCGATCCGGGGAATCCGGGATCATGCCCTGGGCCCAAGGCAGGCGCTCAACCCCTGAGCCACCCAGGTGTCCCTGAGACAGGGAAGCATTGCGGAGGGTTTGTTGCTGCTGGATTTGTGGGAAAGCTCTGAGAGTGGAGGTTGGAGGACGAAGAGTTAGCTGCCAGATTCTCCTGCTGCCTAAACCTTAACTGTGACAGGCAGTTTCCCTCACTTTGCTGAGCCACCTTTCACTGGAATCTTCTCCAAAGAAGCTCGTCTTTTTGTCTTAGCTATCTGTAGTCAACAATCTGGATACTGAAGACTAGATCCTTCTTTTTTTTAAGATTTTATTTATTTATTCATGATAGACAGAGAGAGAAGCAGAGACACAGGCAGAGGGAGAAGCAGGCTCCATGCAGGGAGCCCGATGCGGGACCCGATCCTGGGACTCCAGGATGGCGCCCTGGGCTGAAGGTAGGCGCCAAACCCCTGAGCCATGCAGGGATCCCCTGAAGACTAGATCCTTCAATAATACAGTGAGCTCTTGGGAGAGCTTCCTTTATTTATGTTCATCAGTTGGTTTTTGTTCTTGGGTCAATATTACTTTATGCAAATATCTGGTAAAGTTAGTATCTTTTAGCATTCTCTTATTTTGTTGTTTCTTCTAGATTAAAGTTATAATTATTTAGACAGATTACCAAAAATATTCTGATTATAACAATAAGTTAAGAATTTATATCTTTTCAATATTTGCTTTCTGCCCTTTGACAAGTCTTTAGTTTTGTTAATTTTATTCCATTACATCAATAATTTGCTATTCTTAATTTTATTTCACATATTTATTATTAATGTCATCCCTAGTGATAGCCTGGTTAGGGTGTGGTTTCTTTCATGTGTCTAAGTTACTTTGCCATTGTACATTTACTATTCAGTTCTTGCTGGATATACTCAACATTCCCATCCAGTCACATCAATAAAAATATTCTTATTATATTAGCCTTTAAAATTTTTTTTTCTTTTAGCTTTCTATTGGTAAAAAAGGTAGAATCATGACTCTCATATAGAGTTATAAAGTGAATATGTGAGGCAGATGTTATAGCCAATTCAAAAGAAGAATCCAAACAGTGCAGTTATATGACATAAAGGGATGGTGAGATGAATTATGAATAAAGATAAAACTGCTTTTCCACAGGTGGAAATTAGCGGAAAGTCACTACCAGGCTAGATAGAATTATATATCTATCAGTTACCTACAACATACAAGGAGTTACAAAATCGCACAAAGATAATGAACAGGAATCTGAGCTGATAATCTAGAATCTGATAATCTAAAAGGGTATACATTATAAAGGATGCATAGTTTTCCACTGAAATACATGGGTTTTTTTCTATCTCTTTTTCTTTTAATTGCTATTGAGAGCACCAGCATTACATGTCATATTGCATTGGCCACAGCTTTCCCAATGTTGATAGTGTGTATGCTTGTCCTAATTCAAACATCAACAAAATACTGATAGTGCTGCTCGTTCTGTCTTTGTTTCTCTTGGTTCTCATGATATGATCCGTGTCCATAGGTATAGTCACTTTGCCATTTCTAATTCTGATTAGTTCTTTTTCTCTTCTTTACAGTCTGCCTATTTTTCTCCTAATGCTGTTTTTCTGCTAATTATTTTATCTTCAAGTGCTCGTAATTATGCCCTTTCTTCTGCTGCCTTTGTGGTTGATTTTATTCTTATTAAATGAATTGTAGAGTTTATATGTTCAGTGTTCTTTAGTAATTGAAGAATCTGACTATGAATTTGCCTCTAACTAAAAACTTTACTTTACAGCAATGTCCACAGTAGCCAAACTGTGGCAGGAGCCTCGGTGTCCATCGACAGACGAATGGATAAAGAAGACGTGGTCTATGTATACAATGGAATATTACTCAGCCATTAGAAACAATGAATACTCACCATTTGCTTCAACATGAATAGAACTGGAGGGTATTACACTGAGTGAAGTAAGTCATTTGGAGAAGGACAAACGTTATATGGTTTCATTCATTCGGGAAATATAAAAAATAGTGAAAGGGATTATAGGGGAAAGGAGAGAAAATGAGTGGGAAATATCATAGAGGGTGACAGCATATGAGAGACACCTAACTCTGGGAAACAAACAAGGGGTAGTGGAAGGGGCGGGGGGACGGGGGGACTGGGTGATGGGCACAGAGGGGGGCGCTTGACGGGATGAGCACTGGATGTTATACTATATGTTGGCAAATTGAACTCCAATTACAAAATATACAAAACAAATAACTTTGCTTTAGTCTCAAGAACTTTGATGTGTCCCTCGTGCCAAAAGGGAAAGAACACTTTCTTCCCCTGCTTTTCTTTCCAGCATTTCCTTTTGAAAATTTGTGATCCTAATCTTCTTTGTTCTTTTCACACATATGTAATCTTTTAAAAAGCTGAACAAGCCTTTTGCCAGTTTTGCATTCTAGGTGTGTCTTTCTGGAGCCACCTCTGTGAAAGGTGAACACAGAGGAGTGTGGGGTTCTGTCTCCCTAACTCTGTGGAAGTTTTGTCCAAGCACTTGGCTCCAAGTTTTAATTTTTCCTTTGGACTAAGACAGTTGTATGTATGTAATGGATTGTTTCTGCCTAGCTATCTAAAAGGGTGAGATTTCTTTATCATTCCAATTTCTTTAGCTGAATGCCTGTGATATGCATCATGGTCTGGTTTAATGCTTAATAACAAAACTTTCATTCTTGTCTACATTTTGTGAAGGGGTTGTACTGGGTTGACAGGAGATTTTTTTTAAAGAGTTATTTATTTATGATAGACAGAGAGAGAGGCAGAGACACAGGAGGAGGGAGAAGCAGGCTCCATGCTGGGAACCTGACGTGGGACTCGATCCCGGGACTCCAGGATCCCGCCCTGGGCCAAAGGCAGGTGCTAAACCACTGAGCCACCCAGGGATCCCCTGACAGGAGATTTTATTTAATTATTTCTCCCCCCCCCCAAAAAAAATTATTTCTCCCAACAGTGTACTTTTTTAATTACTTTATTTATTTATTTATTTATTTATTTATTTATTTATGAGAGCCCAAGAGGGTGGTGGGGAGGGGCAGAAGAAGAGGGAAAGAGGGTCTCAAGCAAACTATATGCAGAGCGCAGAGCCTGGAGCCCTCTGCAGGGCTCAATCCCACAACCCCTGGGAGAAACCAAGAGTTGGACGCTCAACTGACTGCACCACCATGCAGCCCCCCAGCAGTGTCCTTTTGCTGTCTTAACAATCTGTGTGTTATGGTTGTTATTATCTAAAACTTATAAGAAAGTTAAAAGTCAATTTAAGTGATTGTCACGTTATATATACTCTGGTCCAAAATTTTGAAATCTTTTAAAGACATCTTGAGAAACATTTGTTGCTTTTATTTATTTATTTATTTATTTATTTATTTATTTATTTATTTATTTATTTTGTTGTTGTTGTTGTTGTTGTTGCTTTTATTAAGGACCATCTAGTACACTTGTGATTGGGACCTTATAATCATGACGATTACATTTTTCCAATGGTTGTTACTGATACATACTAGCACCACTGATGTCTATATGTCAATCTTATGTGACACAACCTGGCTGAACTCTATTATTCTGTAGGTTTGTCTAGGATTGTCTTGGATTTCCTGTGTAAAGAGTCATATGATCTACATTTATTAGCACTTTTGTTTCTTCTTTTCCTGTTCTCATACAACCTTTTTCCTTGTAAAAGTGTGACAGGATGTCCAGTACAGTGTTGAATAGAAGCGGCGATATGACATCTGAGTTAGTCCAGGCCCCACAGGAACCAGATGCTAAGATAGGAAAATGTGCAAGGATTTTACTAGGGGAGTTGTCTATGAAGGAAAATGAGGAAGGAGCCAAGGAAGGCTTGGAGAGCTACAGATGGACATAGGCGATGAGGCAATTAGGGAGGCAAGGTGAGGTGGAAGTGTGCCAGATCCACCAGGCACTCTCAAGCAGGTTCAGCAAAGTCCTTGGCAAGTCCTCAAACCAAAGTGTCTCCCAGGAGCTAGTCTGTTGCACGCAGTCCTTGGTGCAGAGCAACACATGTGAGGTGTGGCCCTTGCTCCAGGCTGCCAGGGATTCTTGTGGGCAACAGGGTGGGCCCTGGATCAGTGACACTCCCTGAATTGGACGTGCAGGGTGCATCAGGTGTGCAGGATGTGAATGGTGGCTCTTATTTGACTTTAAAGGCAGTGTATATAGAACACCACTACTAAATATCAGGTTCAGGAATTTTCTTCCTATCCCTTACTTGATTTTCCTGTCGCCATTGACACAGTTAAATAATTAATGACATTAACCCTTCTTAAGAGAACGATTTGTCAGTGTTTCATTGTTTAGGACTTTTACATCCAGCTTCAAAAGTGAGGGGATCCCTGGGTGGCTCAGCGGTTTGGCAACTGCCTTTGGCCCAGGGCGTGATCCTGGAGTCCTGGGATTGAGTCCCGTGTCGGGCTCCTGGCATGGAGCCTGCTTCTGCGCCTCTCTCTCTCTCTCTCTCTCTCTCTCTGTCTCTCATGAATGAATGAATGAATGAATGAATAAATAAATAAATAAATATCTTTATAAAAAAGTGAGATTGGCCAATAATTGCCAATATTCACTGTTCCTTAAAAAGGGACATATTATATTTCTCAGTTTTCTTGCCAACGCCATAATAGCATCATAGGAGTGGATTTCATAGCTTGGTGAGATTACGAATGAATGTTTCCTGTCTCTGACTTCTATAGATTCTAGTTTTGTACTGTCCAAAAATGTAGCATGTAGCTACATGTAGCTATTAATTGAAATTAATTGAAATTAAATAAAACTAAAAATTGAGTTAGTCCCATGAGCCACATTTCAAGTGGTCTGTTGTCACATGTGTCTCATGGCTTTCACATCAGACAGCACGGGTCTAGAAAATCTCTGTCACAGCACAAAGATCTGCTCTGTAGCCTGGGTGGCCTTGGAGGGTAATGGGATGGGGCTACACTTCCCTAGGAAGTGTAGGAAGAAAGCCTAGGAAGCCTAGGAAGAAAGGAGGGTTTAGGCCGTGGAAAGAGTATAAGTGACCTGAAATTAACCTGATGCTTCATGAGTGAAGAAAGAAAACCTCCGGTTAAGGACCATCCTGCTAAAAGATAAAAGGGTCAACCAGGAAATTAAGGAAGAATTAAAAAGATTCATGGAAACTAATGAGAATGAAGATACAACCGTTCAAAATCTTTGGGATGCAGCAAAAGCAGTCCTAAGGGGGAAATACATCGCAATACAAGCATCCATTCAAAAACTGGAAAGAACTCAAATACAAAAGCTAACCTTACACATAAAGGAGCTAGAGAAAAAACAGCAAATAGATCCTACACCCAAGAGAAGAAGGGAGTTAATAAAGATTCGAGCAGAACTCAACGAAATCGAGACCAGAAGAACTGTGGAACAGATCAACAAAACCAGGAGTTGGTTCTTTGAAAGAATTAACAAGATAGATAAACCATTAGCCAGCCTTATTAAAAAGAAGAGAGAGAAGACTCAAATTAATAAAATCATGAATGAGAAAGGAGAGATCACTACCAACACCAAGGAAATACAAACGATTTTAAAAACATATTATGAACAGCTATACGCCAATAAATTAGGCAATCTAGAAGAAATGGACGCATTCCTGGAAAGCCACAAACTACCAAAACTGGAACAGGAAGAAATAGAAAACCTGAACAGGCCAATAACCAGGGAGGAAATTGAAGCAGTCATCAGAAACCTCCCAAGACACAAGAGTCCAGGGCCAGATGGCTTCCCAGGGGAATTTTATCAAACGTTTAAAGAAGAAACCATACCTATTCTCCTAAAGCTGTTTGGAAAGATAGAAAGAGATGGAGTACTTCCAAATTCGTTCTATGAGGCCAGCATCACGTTAATTCCAAAACCAGACAAAGACCCCACCAAAAAGGAGAATTACAGACCAATATCCCTGATGAACATGGATGCAAAAATTCTCAACAAGATACTGGCCAATAGGATCCAACAGTACATTAAAAAAATTATTCACCATGACCAAGTAGGATTTATCCCTGGGACACAAGACTGGTTCAACACCCGTAAAACAATCAATGTGATTCATCATATCAGCAAGAGAAAAACCAAGAACCATATGATCCTCTCATTGGATGCAGAGAAAGCATTTGACAAAATACAGCATCCATTCCTGATCAAAACTCTTCAGAGTGTAGGGATAGAGGGAACATTCCTCGACATCTTAAAAGCCATCTATGAAAAGCCCACAGCAAATATCATTCTCAATGGGGAAGCACTGGGAGCCTTTCCCCTAAGATCAGGAACAAGACAGGGATGTCCACTCTCACCACTGCTGTTCAACATAGTACTGGAAGTCCTAGCCTCAGCAATCAGACAACAAAAAGACATTAAAGGCATTCAAATTGGCAAAGAAGAAGTCAAACTCTCCCTCTTCGCCGATGACATGATACTCTACATAGAAAACCCAAAAGTCTCCCCCCCAAGATTGCTAGAACTCATACAGCAATTCGGTAGCGTGGCAGGATACAAAATCAATGCCCAGAAGTCAGTGGCATTTCTATACACTAACAATGAGACTGAAGAAAGAGAAATTAAGGAGTCAATCCCATTTACAATTGCACCCAAAAGCATAAGATACCTAGGAATAAACCTAACCAAAGAGGTAAAGGATCCATACCCTAAAAACTATAGAACACTTCTGAAAGAAATTGAGGAAGACACAAAGAGATGGAAAAATATTCCATGCTCATGGATTGGCAGAATTAATATTGTGAAAATGTCAATGTTACCCAGGGCAATATACACGTTTAATGCAATCCCTATCAAAATACCATGGACTTTCTTCAGAGAGTTAGAACAAATTATTTTAAGATTTGTGTGGAATCAGAAAAGACCCCGAATAGCCAGGGGAATTTTAAAAAAGAAAACCATATCTGGGGGCATCACAATGCCAGATTTCAGGTTGTACTACAAAGCTGTGGTCATCAAGACAGTGTGGTACTGGCACAAAAACAGACACATAGATCAGTGGAACAGAATAGAGAATCCAGAAGTGGACCCTGAACTTTATGGGCAACTAATATTCGATAAAGGAGGAAAGACTATCCACTGGAAGAAAGACAGTCTCTTCAATAAATGGTGCTGGGAAAATTGGACATCCACATGCAGAAGAACAAAACTAGACCACTCCCTTGCACCATACACAAAGATAAACTCAAAATGGATGAGAGATCTAAATGTGAGACATGATTCCATCAAAATCCTAGAGAAGAACACAGGCAACACCCTTTTTGAACTCGGCCATAGTAACTTCTTGCAAGATACATCCACGAAGGCAAAAGAAACAAAAGCAAAAATGAACTATTGGGACTTCATCAAGATAAGAAGCTTTTGCACAGCAAAGGATACAGTCAACAAAACTCAAAGACAACCTACAGAATGGGAGAAGATATTTGCAAATGACATATCAGATAAAGGGCTAGTTTCCAAGATCTATAAAGAACTTCTTAAACTCAACACCAAAGAAACAAACAATCCAATCATGAAATGGGCAAAAGACATGAACAGAAATCTCACAGAGGAAGACATAGACATGGCCAACATGCACATGAGAAAATGCTCTGCATCACTTGCCATCTGGGAAATACAAATCAAAACCACAATGAGATACCACCTCACACCAGTGAGAATGGGGAAAATTAACAAGGCAGGAAACCACAAATGTTGGAGAGGATGTGGAGAAAAGGGAACCCTCATACACTGTTGGTGGGAATGTGAACTGGTGCAGCCACTCTGGAAAACTGTGTGGAGGTTCCTCAAACAGTTAAAAATAGACCTGCCCTACGACCCAGCAATTGCACTGTTGGGGATTTACCCCAAAGATACAGATGCAGTGAAACGCCGGGACACCTGCACCCCGATGTTTATAGCAGCAATGGCCACGATAGCCAAACTGTGGAAGGAGCCTCGGTGTCCAACGAAAGATGAATGGATAAAGAAGATGTGGTTTATGTATACAATGGAATATTACTCAGCTATTAGAAATGACAAATACCCACCATTTGCTTCAACGTGGATGGAACTGGAGGGTATTATGCTGAGTGAAGTAAGCCAGTCGGAGAAGGACAAACATTATATGTTCTCATTCATTTGGAGAATATAAATAATAGTGAAAGGGAATATAAGGGAAGGGGGAAGAAATGTGTGGGAAATATCAGATAGGGAGACAGAACGTAAAGACTGCTAACTCTGGGAAACGAACTAGGGGTGTTGGAAGGGGAGGTGGGCGGGGGGTGGGAGTGAATGGGTGACGGGCACTGGGGGTTATTCTGTATGTTAGTAAATTGAACACCAATAAAAAATAAATAAATAAATAAATAAATAAATAAATAAAAGAAAGAAAACCTCCATCCTCCGTCACCCTAAGCTCAATCAGTGGGATTGTGGTGAGCTTACAATGTGCAGACTTGCTCTTGTAATGCACTTAAAATATGCCTCAGTTGCCTATTATATGTTGGTCCCTCAGACTACAGCAATGATAAGAGCAGACACCTCTTTTATTTCATGGAGCTTACAGTTTAACAGAGATAGACAAGAAGCAATGATACGTGTGTGTGTGTGTGTGTGTGTGTGTGTGTGTTTGAACGAGTGGGTGGTAGGGTAGAAGTGGTAGTACAAGAGCTATGAAGCAGAGTAGGATAGAGTCATCATTAAGGGACGGGAGTGTTATCCTATGTGAGTGTTCAGTGTTCAGGGAAGACTTCTCAAACAAGGGGAAATATAAGCAGAGACTGAAAGAGAATAAAGTGAGGGAGCCAGCCAAGTGGATTTCTAGGAGAAATCTTCCAGGCAGAGAGAAGAGTAAATGTAAAGGCCCTGAGATAGTTCTGGGCCCTGTGCCACCAGTGCCTGGGGTGGGGGGTTGGGGGAGACAGTCACAGAGTCAGGTTTGCAAGACCCAAACTCTGGATGTGGAGTCATGAATGGAGGGTGGAGCGAGGCCTCCAGTTCCTTGGCTAACATCTGTCCTGCGATGGACATGAAGGACTTGGAGCCTCCGTGCTGACTTGGGGGGATGCTGAGGCAACAAGTCTCCTGACTCTTCACCAGGTCCATGGAGATGAGCAATCCTGCACCACCCAAGATCCTGGAACTTGCAGCCCACAGCCTCCTGAGCAATGAGGCTTCACCCATACCTGCCTTGGAAGAGTTCACAGTCAAGTACTTCCCACCACTGCTCATGGCTGCTTTTGCCAAAAGGTGGCGGCTCTGAAGGCACTGGTGCAGGTCTGGTCCTTCCCCTTTCTCCACCTGGGCTCCCTGATTGTACAGTGGCCCAACCAAGACAGCCTGCAAGCTGCGCTTGCCTGCCCTGCCCAGAGGACTTGTCCCAGGTAAGGGGGTTGCTGGACTGAAGTATGGGTGCTGAAAGAGCTCTGAGTTGGAGGTAGAGCTGGGAAGGAAGGGAGGGAGTACTGGAATCTGCTAGGGCTGTGAGTGAGGATCTCTGCGTGAAGTGGTTGATGGTGTAGCTGAAGAGCATTAAGGGGTGTGCTTTTTACCTTCTAGGGATTGTGGTAGAGGTTGTGTGAGGAATAGGGACTGGAAAGTAGGAAGGGAAAAACCCATTAGAGAGGAGAGGACTAGGGGGGCACCTAGGAAGGGCTGATGCTGAGACTGGGGACTTAGACTCCACAGTGGCCCAGGGCTGCTGCTGCTGCTGCTGCTGCTGCTGCTGCTGCTGCTCTGCTTACCCTGGGCCCTGATGGGCTCCCCAGATGTCAGCATCTCCTCACACCGCTCTCATCTCCACAGGAGGTCAGAACTGAGGGTGCTGGATTTGACCTTGGACTCCGAACAGGTCCAAGGTAAAGGCGCCTCTGAGGCCCTGGCCAGGTTCCCTTTTTGGTTACCATTCACAGTGATGCCCCCGGCCAGGGCCAAGCCCAAGCCAGCAGAGTCTGCAAGAACTAGTGGAATTACACATGGATCTTTTCCTATGAAGGCCCCTCAAGTTAGATACATTCCTCTCTGGCCTCCTGAATAAAGTGGAAGGGAGCTGTGGGTCCCTGCCTCTCTGCAGTAGAAAGTTGCATATTAAAGAAATGCCTTTTAATAGCCTTATAGGGATCCTGAAAATCCTGAACCTAGATTTCATTCAGGAGCTGGAGGTGTTTGACTGGTTCTGGGCACTGTCTGAGCAGAGCCTGTTTGCCACCCAGCTGGGCAGGATCTGCAACCAGCAAGGCCTCAAGCTGGCCTGCTACCACTGGGCCTTCTCCTCTGAGCCTGAGCAGCCCTCCAGGTACTTCCTGTCATAGCTCAGCAAGCTGGGTCACCTTCAGAAGCTCTACTCTTACTCCTACCTGTCAGGCAACCTGCATCAAGTGCTCAGGTGAAGGGGTGGGCAGGGTCCTCTAAAAAGTACCCAGGATGCCCCCTCAAGTCAAGTCAGGGCAGAGGGTAAGACAGGAAGTGGTGGCTCTCCTTACTTGCTCATGGCATCGCAGGCAGTCTGGGAACTTGGGCTTCCCCTGTAGCCAGTGGCTGGGATCTCCTTAGGAAGAGAAATTTAATGGGGAAAGATGCATGCAGCGATTTCCTCAACAATACTTTTGGGCTCTGCTGAGTGCCTGGCATTGTGCTGGGCCCTGAGGAAAGAACTAGAGACAACACAGATCAGTCCTAGTATTTGTGCTGCCCTGGAGAGGAGTGTGCACGGCTCCCAGGATGATTATGGGAGGGAAACATCTGCTCTGTGCTGCCTCCCAGAAATTTCTGGGTGGAGGCCTTCTGCACACCCCAGCCAAGCTAAGCTCCCCCAAACCCAAACCTGTATAAAAAACAAGCTTATGCTATGGATTCTTTATGGTCATATAATCTCTTTCCAAACAGCTCCTGTCAGCAGTCCTACCAGGTACTAATGTGGTCTCCATTTCACCAGAGAAACTGTGTCGGGGGCGTTGGAAGAGAACCTAGGAGGTAGGTCTGTTGAGACTGGGCCAATCCTTGGTACACCAAAGGACATACTCCTAAATCTATCGGTAAATGGCAGCCCAGGTGAGGTGCTTGC
Organism: Canis aureus; assembly: GCF_053574225.1. Classification (NCBI taxonomy): domain Eukaryota; kingdom Metazoa; phylum Chordata; class Mammalia; order Carnivora; family Canidae; genus Canis; species Canis aureus. The sequence continues at coordinate 45,011,648 of NC_135637.1, forward strand.
CGCAGGACTGGCCCCGACAGGGACAGGCAGGTGTTTGCCGGCCCGGCCCTCCCCTGACAGAGCCGCACCCTCTCTCCTCAGTCACCTGCAGGAGCCACTGCACTCCCTGGAGATCCGCTCCTGTACGTGGGCATCACCTACTTGTCTCAGAACTTTTCACACCGCCTCCCTGAAGAAGCTGGATCTGAGTGGTGACAACCTGTCGTACATGGTCCCTGGGCCCTTGGAGACTCTGCTGGAGGAGGTCTCGGGGACACCGCAGCACCTGTACCTGAAGCACTGCCAGCTGAAGGACGCCGACCAGGCTGCAGAAGCTGTTGGAGACCATGCAGTGGAGCTGCCCCTGTGGCTACTGCAGCTCCAGAGGGGCGGTTCGGGGGTGGAGGGGTCTGGAAGCTCGCCTGGGGCCCCAGGCTTCCTGGGGGGTTCTGTGCTCTCCTTCCTTTTTTTTATTTTTATTTTTCATTTTTTATTTTGTGTGTGTGTGTGTGTGTTTGTGTGTGTGTGTTTTTTTGTGTGTGTGTGGTTTTCTTTTTTTGTGCTCTCCTTCCTCAGCTGCAAGCCTCAGCCCGGTTCCGACACCCATTTGTTCCCGTCTCCTGGGCATGTGACAGAGATTCCAGGAGCCCAGCCCTCGGGGAGCTCTTCTTTTCCTCAGCATGCCCCTCTGGACACTCGTTGGTTTTTTTCTTCTTGTCTTTGCTTCTGGGTAGAAGGAAATTGGGGGGATCCCTGGGTGGCTCAGAGGTTTAGCGCCTGCCTTCGGTCCAGGGCGTGATCCTGGAGACCCGGGATCGAGTCCCATGTCGGGCTCCCTGCATGGAGCCTGTTTCTCCCTCTGCCTGTGTTTCTGCCTCTCTCTGTGTCTCTCATGAATAAATAAACAAAATCTTAAAAAAAAAAGTTTTCTTATCTGTAAACATGGGCTATTATTTATTCGTTTTTTAAACTTATTTTTTAAAGTTTTATAAGTATCCCCATATAGGTTTTCAAAAACTTTTATAGATTTTCACTAGATATCTTATAATTTTTTGGTGTGGTATATAGTTTTTATTATTAAATTTTCTGCTTATTACTGGTATATAGAAATGTGATTGGCTTTCATGTATTGATTGTATAAGTCACCTTGTAAACCTCTCCTGTAATTTCTGTTAATTTTTCAATTGATTTTTCTCAGTATTCTAAGTAGAAGATCATATTATTGGCAAGTAATTATGCTTCATTTCTTCCTTTCCAAACCTTATGCTTTTAATCTCTTATTTCTTCTCCTACTAAATTTTACCAAATGCTTTTTCTACCTCTATTGAGATGATAGTATTTTTTTTCTTTCATTTATTTTTGACCAAACCTAATTTCATTTACTTCAGCCTATGGGTTTTCTAGTATTAAAATGCATTGCTGGAGTGAATATAACCTGATTATGACATGTCCTTTTAATATTCTGTTGGATTTGGTTTGCTAAATATTAGTTTTGGATTTTGTATATGTCTTTTTTTTTAAAAGATTTTATTTATTTATTCATGATAGTCACAGAGAGAGAGAGAGAGAGAGGCAGAGACACAGGCAGAGGGAGAAGCAGGCTCCATGCACCAGGAGCCCGATGTGGGATTCGATCCCGGGTCTCCAGGATCACGCCCTGGGCCAAAGGCAGGCGCCAAACCGCTGCGCCACCCAGGGATCCCTGTATATGTCTTCATTAGGTGATAACAGCTAATCGACACAGCTGTACTAATCACCCACCATATAGGGGTTTATTAACTCCTCCCTGTAGTTTTATCAATTTCTGTTTTATATATTTTGAGAATATTTTATCATGTGCATACATGTTTAGAATTATTACATCGTCTTGATAAATTGATCTTCCCCTCCTAGATAGTTCTATTCTAAGGGTCACAAAGCAGTTATTCCTGCATGCCTGGGGGAAGAGGGCCAGAGACTGAATGACTCTCCTCTACCCTGTCCTACCCACGTCTTGAGGATTTGGTCTGTTTCTAGTAGGGATCAATCTCAGTACTGGGGTGGGAACTTCACCTGGTTCCTGGAAGCCCAAAGTATTGGGATGGTCCTATTCCCCAAGAGGGGGCCTTGCCTCTTGGCTCCTACCTGATGATCGAAGGCAAGACATCTACCAAAGGAAGCCAGTCAGAAGCCTTTCCCAGACCATAGCTCATGTTGCCCAGGGGGCCCGAATCAGCTTCACTTCTTCCTATGTGTGCCTCAGCTAAGTCTGCCCAGTGAGGGCTCTTCTAGCCTCACATGCCCAAGCTTGGCATCTTCAATTTTCCTGAAATTATACAGAACACATTTTCTGGGGTTCTTGTATTGTGGGGCTCTATCACTAGGCAGAGGCAGAGTTGAGGATTTCAGGTTCTAATGCAGAGTTAGACCAAGGTTAGCACAGCTCTGGCTTCTCCAGAAGCAGCTTCTGAAGAGTATGAGTAGAGGCTTGAGTTTTCCTTCCCTGTCTTATGAGGGACAACATGCCTTGTAAATGTGCTCTCTAGAATTCTGTTTTACCCTGCAACAAATTCCATCCTGGCAAGGAACCCAGCCCCTTCCATGCACTTGGTACGTGCGATCTGGAACATGCTGGGAGGCAAAGCCTCAGCTCTTAGCCACCTGGAAGAGTTCCCCAAGAGCCTCTTCTCACCTCTGATTCTTGCTGCTTTTTCTAGTTGACCAAAGAGGCAGTGAAGGCCATGGTGCAAGTCTTACCCTTCCTCAAGATGGAGCTTGTTTCCATAACATTAGGGTTGAAGGCAAGTAGAGAAGGAGAGTCAGAGAGTTAGAGCCATGTGAGAAAGGAGAGGCTGAGATGGTACAAAGCTGATTGGGCCAAGGTTGATCAAGATGAGATTGATTAGTGAGAGCTATATACCTCCTATAGGTGGTAATATGGATGAGTACTAGGGATGGGAATGAGGGAATATCTGAGAGGGAAGAAGGATGGATGAGGTAGAGGAGGGACAGGCTGGCAACAGGGACATAGGCCTAAGGAAAAGGAATCTGGCCCTTGCTCGAGGTCTCCAACCTCTGCTGGGTTTATTGTGTGGGGGTACACTGTCCTAAAAGGCAGCCTCTCAGGCCAACCTCTCCCATCCCCACAGAAGGTCAAAGCTGAAGAATTTGACCTGATTCAAGACTTAGAACAGGATCCCTAGAACACATAATCATCTGTTCCCAAACAACAGCCATAATTGTGCAGTCCAGCCAGTGGCCCAGCCAGAGAGGAGGCGAGCCCAAGGCAGGGGAAGCACAAAGCAATAGAAAAATGCACAGATCTTGTATTGAGCTGTTTATGCAAGATGGATGAGTCATAGGTGCCTGGGTGGCTCAGTCAGTTAAGCATCCAACTCTTAATTTTGGCTTGAGTCATGATCTCAAGGTCGTGAGATCGAGCCCTGCGTTGGGCTCTGTGCTGAGTATGACACCTGCTTGAGATTCTCTCTCTCCCTCTCCCTCCCCACTTGCTCTCACACTCTCTCTCAAATAAGTAAATCTTAAAAAAAAAAAACAAAAGATGGACAAGTCCTCTATCTCCTAAAAAAGATCAAACTAAGCCTTGGCCCTCTACTCCTCTGCTGCCAGACTGTGTGGTCAAGATAGCATCAGAATCTTCATCAAGATGGTGTTGTGGGTGTTGGACTGGACCCAGACTTCCTCCAGAAGGCAGAGATGCTGGAGCGGGACTTTCACCCTTTTGCTATGAGAAGGCTTTGCCAGGCATGGCACCCGTGACCAAACTGAACAGGGCCACGATTCCACTAGCATCTCTCTGGGAAAAAGGGGTAGGACAAGATCTCAGCAACCTTGTTGTCCACCTTAGGAGTCTGGGCTACTTTGAAGCAAGGATTTTTTTCTCAGGTGAGCAGGGAACAAGTGGAAGTATCCTTTTAGACACAAAGGCCATGAACCCCTTGAATACTCTGAAGTATTCCCCCCGCCAAGCCAGGTGGGGACTATTCAGACACTCATCATAACTGGGAAGTTGCTGTCCTGGACTAGTTGGGGGTAGTAACCCAAGGGGAGGAGAAAGTTATGTCTGAAAAGCAACAGTCCATTCATTATTCTTCCAGTGAACATCTCTTCCAGAGACCATGCTAAGCATGAAGATTTCAGGGGTGCTGGTGGCAGCCTTGCCTTTGTGGAGGATCCAGTCTCCCCAAGGAAGGTGAGGGAACAAATAGCTAAATGGCAGAAGCCCTGCCTTATCAGTAATTGCTTTAAATGTAAATAGATTAGGGATACCTGGGTGGCTCAGTGGTTGGGCAACTGCCTTTGGCTCAGGGCATGATTCTGCAGTTCTGGGATCGAGTCCTACATCGGGCTCCCTGCATGGAGCCTGCTTCTCCCTCTGCCCATGTCTCTGCCTCTCTCTTTGTGTCTCTCATAAATAAAAAAAAATCTTTTAAAAAATGTAAATAGATTAAATTTTCTACAAATGGCAGAGATAGGCAAAATGCATTTAAAAAATTATTCATAGATATGGTTCATTTGAGATATAAAGACTCACGAGATACAGAGACACAGAGTTGAGATAAAAGAGTGGAAAAATATATTCCATACAAATAGTAACCAAAGACTGAAGTAGCTTATGTAGCTCTGCCAATATCAGAAAAAGTGCATATTAAGTCAAAAACAGTCTCGAGGGGATCCCTGGGTGGCGCAGCAGTTTGGCGCCTGCCTTTGGCCCAGGACGCGATCCTGGAGACCCGGGATCGAATCCCACGTCAGGCTCCCGGTGCATGGAGCCTGCTTCTCCCTCTGCCTGTGTCTCTGCCTCTCTCTCTCTCTCTTTCTCTCTCTGTGTGACTATCATAAATAAAAAAAAATTTTAAAAAAAACAGTCTCAAGACAAAAGTGGACATTATATCTTGACAACAGAGTCCAAAATGTATGAAACAAACATTGACAGAATTGAAGGGAGAAATAGTTCTACAATAATGGAGACTTAGTTATACCTTTTTCAATAATGAATAAAACATCTAGACAGAAGATCAACAAGGAAATTGACATGAAGAACACTGTAAGCCAATTCAACCTAGTAAACATCTATAGAACATGCCACCCAACAACAGAAGAATACTCATTCTTCTCAAGTGCACATGGGACATTCTCCAGGTTGACCATATGTTAGGCCACAAAACAAGTCTTCATAGATTTTCAAAGACTGAGGTCACCCAAAATATCTTTTCTTATCACAAAGGAATGAAGCCATAAGTCAGTAACAAAAAGAAAAATTTACAAGTGTGTGGAAATCAAACACACTCCTAAAAAGTCAGTGGGTCAAAGAAAAAAGCTACAAGCGCAAGGAGAAAATAGTGGAGAGGAATGAAAAAGGAAACACATAATGGCAAAACTTATTTTTTAAAAGATTTTATTTATGCATGAGAGACACAGAGAAGGGCAGAGACACAGGCAGAGGGAGAAGCAGGCTCCATGGAGGAGGCCCGACTCAGGACTCGATCTCAGAATTCCAGGATCGCGCCCTGGGCTGAAAGCAGGCACTAAACCGCTGAGCCACCCAGTCGTCCCCATCATGCCAAAACTTATGGGATGCAACAAACACATCAACCAGAGTCAAATGGAGAGCTGTGAGTGCCTATATTAAAAAAGAAGAAAGATCTCAGATCAGTAACCTAACTTTATCCTGAGTACCCAGGAAAAGAAGAGCATCTAAATATAAAGCTAGCAGAAGGGCAGCCCTGGTGGCTCAGCGGTTTAGCGCCGCCTTCCCTGGGCATAATCCTGAAGACCGGGGATCAAGTCCCATGTCGGGCTCCCTCCACGGAGCCTGCTTCTCCCTCTGCCTCCCTCTGCCTCTGTCTGTCTCTGTCTGCCTCTCTCTGTCTCTGTCTCTGTCTCTCTCTCTTTCTCTGTGTGCCTCTAATAAATAAAATCTTAAAAAAAAAAAAAAGCTAGCAGAAGAAAGTACCTACCTAAGCCCTGTCTTGGGTCCCACAGGCCCCCCACTTCTACGGTGCGACTCCACCCTTCCCTCCCCAGCACCCTGGGAGAAAGTCATCCTTTCTGCACAATGGTGCCCCTCCCCTGATCCTTTTCATCCCCACCCCACCCCACCGGCTGGGACATGGCCCCAGGGACCCTTAGCAGAGGTTGGCATGCAGGAAACCAGGGGCCTGATTGCCCCACTGTGAGTGGACCCCAGGGACAGCCCCATGAGCCCCTGCTGCTTCAGGGCCTAGGCCCTGACTCTACCCCTAAAGAACACTCTTGTCCCCACCCCCAAAGAATAATGCCAAGTGATATCCACAGAGAGAAATGAAATTGGAGTGGAAATGGGAAAAGATGGAGAACAACGCAGTCTTGGAGAGGGAGGAGCTTAAAAGAATAATGTAAGTAAATTCATGTCCATAAAATTGACAACCAAATGAAATAGACAAATTCCTTGAAAACAGATTTCAAAAGGTAACAGAATACACATAGAAAATCTAAAATGTCCTATATCTGCTAAAAAAATAGAATCTCTGATTTTAAATTTTCTCACAAAGAAAACGTATGCCTAGATGGTTTCCCTAGTGAATTTTTCTAAGCATTTAAAGACCTAATACTAACCCTATCTCCAAGGCCCCACAGCTGGAGATGAGCAGTCCACCATCTCTCCTATTCTCCCAGTGAGGCAGGGAGATTCTCTTTGTGCAGATCAGCTCCCCTCCTTAGCACTGTGCTCTATAGGGAGGTGGTCCTGTGAAGGGTGGCCTGGGTAGGGGCTGGAAGACAGCTCTGGACTCCAGGGAGCACTGAGCACCCACGGAGTCAGAGTTGGCGTCCTATTGCCAACACCCTGGGCATCTATCAAGGACATGCCCACAGCATCCCCAAGAAGAGATTACAGGCCCTGCTTCCTCAGTGGAGCCTGAATCCACACTGAACACACATGTATACACACACACACACAGAGCACAGGGCAAATTCAACCTTTACCAGCAGAATATGAGGGAGTACTGACTGGGCAGCCACTAAGAGTCCCTTTTGGGGTGTTGGAAATTTTCTTTGTCTTCATCTGGAAGGTGGTAACACAGGTGTTTGCATACAAATGGAATCATCATGTGTACATTAATGATGACTGCCTTTGCTGTCTACAAATTTTACATTAACTTTTTTTAGTCCATGGAAATGGAAGTTTACTTGTTTCCAGCACCACTTATTGAAAGGACTTTGCTTTCTCCTATTGAATTGCTCTGGTGCTTTTGTGAAAAATCAATTGATATTACATATGTTCATCCTTGACTGGCAGCTGTATTACATTTCATTGAGCTGTCTTTGTCTTCTCCTTATGCCCGCACCATGCTGGTATAAGGAGACTTGCTGGTTTTCTTTGTGAGAAAATTTGATGACTGCCTTATAGAAGGGTTGAGGACAGGTTATGTAAGTTCCCACCTGTGTTCTTCTCATTCAAGTATGTAAAATAAGCAGACTGACAAAATAAATTTGAGAAAAAAGTTACAAGTTTAGAAGATAGGTGCATACACACACAGATACACACACACAAGGAGCCAACACCTGTATAATATAGGAGACTCTGAAAAGAAACAAGAGGATAGTACAAAGTCAAGTACAAATAGTACAGATTTGAGAGACCTTTCCTTAAATTAGAAAAAACATCTTTGAAACCATATATTCCAAGGGAAACTGTAAACCTGAGAAAACTGATCCAAGTGACCGACACCAGGATGTATTCTAGCAAAAATCAATAAACTTAAAAAGAAACTTGGAGCATTGAGGCAAAAAAAAAAAATCACAAGAGAAAGAAAAATCAGATTATCAGACTTCTTGAGAGCAACATTTTATACCAGAAGAAACTAGAGTGATATATTTAAGATATTCAGGGAAGGAAAACATGAGTGAAGGATTTTAGGTCCAGCTACACTGACTTCCAAGGATAAAGACCACAGTTACCAATACGCCACCAGCAGCCAGGAAGGCAGAGATGCACGTGGAGCCAGCATACGTAAGGTGTGAACACTAAAACCACAAAAATGCCAGAATTGACTTAAAATCATCATGGTGACAAGAAAGTAAGATTTACCCAGCAGATGTCATGAATGTGCTAGAAGAGCTAAAAGGTTTGTGTGTGTCACTTACTCTGGGGTCTGGAACTCTGAGCCATGCAGGCTCAACTGAGGCGTCATAGGATTGATAGTAGTAACTAGCTTTGTCCTCAGCTGAGAGCCCAGCAATAGTCAGAGGGACTGTGGTGCCCAAATTGGAACCAGAGAATGAGTCAGGAATCCTAAGGACTGGTTGTTGTTCTTGTAGATGAGGACTTCGGGGACCTGGCAGTTGCTGATGTGGCTTAAGATAACACATCCTGCAATGTTGCTGCCCCTTCCTGTGGAGGATACAGTGACCTTGTCTCTCAGGGATCTGACCTTGAGGCCAGCTGAGTCAGCATTGACTGGGCTTTGGCAAGAACGCTCTTGAGATCCCCCAGAACTGAGCACGCCGTGCCCCCTGCTGGGTCCAGGCCTCAGATCTTACCTCCTGGTGGGCAGAATGATCCCCAAATGGAATTAAAGAATAAAGGGGCTCTGGTGCTGCCTCTCTGCCAACTGGTCTCACCCTTTAAATCCAGTCTTAGACCTGGCCGCTAGAATAGTGTGGGAAACAGACCATAGGGCGCAGAGTGGAGACTAGGAGACCAGGAGGGAGATGGGCTTGGGTCAGGATGGTGGCCGTGGAAGCAGGGAGGATTGATTGCATCTCAGATATATTTTGAAGACAGGGATGGCAGGATTTTCAGATGAGAAATAAGCGAGAAAAAGAGAGGAATCCAGGACGCTGTCAGACACTGGGCTTAAGCAACCAGGAAGATGAAGCTGCCATTTTGGAGACGGAGACCTTGCCAAGGAGTGGGTTTGGAATCAGTTCCGTTTTGAAAATGAGTCTCATTATGACTTTTAATTCTTGGCATTTCTCGACCTTAATTTGACCATAAGATGTTTCTTTGTCCAGAGCATCTTTCAGGGCTCCTACTCAAAAAAGGCAGATTGGAGAAAAAGCCTACAGGGAGCAGGGGAAATGTGTGTCTGCTATTACTTAAAACATATTTAGGGACACCATAAAAGATATTGAAATAAGGCCATGAAAAGTTTTTTAAGCCTTCCATAATCCTAATGCTTTAACACACACACAAAAAAAGTTGTTTTTATTGCCCAATTCATCTTCCAGATGGATTTTTTTTCAGATAGATTTTCTATTCATTCATTCGTTCATTCCACAGTCACAGCATTAAAAAGAGTCGGCTATACACTCATCTGCGAATTTGATTATTTTAATTTTTTTTTTAAATGGGGACATGACCCTTTTTTTTTAAAATTTTTATTTATTTATGATAGTCACAGAGAGAGAGAGAGAGGCAGAGACACAGGCAGAGGGAGAAGCAGGCTCCATGCACCGGGAGCCCGACGTGGGATTCGATCCCGGGTCTCCAGGATCGCGCCCTGGGCCAAAGGCAGGCGCCAAACCGCTGCGCCACCCAGGGATCCCTTGATTATTTTAATTATGAACAGCATATATATTTTCATATTTATCATTCCGTTTTTACGACCATTGTAACAGCTGCCTTTCTTGCTTTCCCGGTGGCGGAGAAGAGTAAGGTGGGGGGTTTGGGGAGGCCGCGGGGAGGGGTCAGGAGGCAGGGCCGGTACCCGCGAGCCACGGAACCCGCGGACGCGGACGTGCGCGCGCCGGAGGACAGGCGAGGGGACGCCAGCCGCGGGGACGCCCGCCGCGGCCGGACCGGAAGTGGAGGCTGCCGAGTCCGCCCCCCGAGCGGAAGCTGCGGCGGGAGCCCCGGCGGGGGCCGCGGCGGGGCTGCGGGTGAGCGGCGGGCGGCGGGAAGCGCCGGGGAGGTGGGCCCCCAGCCCCGGGGCGTGGGAGAGGAGGCGGCGCCTCGCTTTCCCGCGCCCTGCTTCCCGGCGGGGGCGCCCGCACCCCGCGGCTGGCGGTGGGGGTGCCGGGAGGTGGTGAGGGGCGACCTCCATCGACCCTCCCGCGGGGCTCTGAGGTGCGGGCTGCGGCCACAGGTGGGGAGACGGAGGTGCGGGGGGCCGCCTGCCGCCCCGGGCCCGGCCCGGCCTTGAGGGCTCCGGGTGTGTTTCTCCGAGTTGTTGGTGGACAGACTCGCCGGATTCAGTTCTCGCAGGTGAAAGGGAGGACTGGCCTTATCCTGCCTCTTTGCCACTCAGCCTTCGGGAGAGGACGTGGGAAGGTCCGCCCAGAGTGGGCTTGATGGCCACGGAGCCCCGAGGTGCCCCTAGAGCCGCGGCAAAGGTCGCCTGGGCCTCGGCCGCATTGTTCTGAGCCTCGGTCCGCTCGCAGTCAGAAAACTGCCCAGGCCAGCCTCGAGGCGTGACGGGCCAGGCTGGAGAGAGCGGCGGCGTGCGGAGCGGGCTTGCGTGCAGAGGAGGGGCTTGCTCTCCGGACCCCGCGGCACCGGCTTAAGTGGCCAAGGTGGAGATCCTGCTCTCGGTGCTGTCTGCGCCACCGCTGGGCCTCCACCCCCAAGCCGAGTTCCGTTGTTCGTAAGACTGACAGGGGAGGACTTTGTGTACCGCGACCCCCGAGGGCACCCACCGTTGCTGATCCTGCTGCCGAGAGGAGAGTCCGCCGACCGACCGGCAGTAAGTGCCCACCTGACGCTCTCACTTTACAGTTCCAGTGTGTGTTGTTTGCTGTCAACACGCCCTCAGCACTGGCTGATTCTCCCTTTTGAAATGAGAGAACCAACTTCAGATGCAGCTTTAGCAGGCGACGAGATCAAATGTGATGAACCACATAGGTTATGGAAAAGAAGGCGATCACATTTCCCTTTAAAAATAACAGACATTTAAGATTTTATTTATTCATGAAAGAGAGAGAGAGGCAGAGACACAGGCAGAGGGAGAAGCAGGCTCCATGCGGGGAGCCCACGTGGGACTCGATCCCGGAGCTCCGGGGTCCCGCCCTGGGCTGAAGGCAGAGCTAAACCGCTGAGCCACCGGGGCTGCCTTAAGATTTTTTTTTTTTTTTAAGATTTTTTTTTAAATTTTTTTATTGATTTATGATAGTCACAGAGAGAGAGAGAGGCAGAGACACAGGCAGAGGGAGAAGCAGGCTCCATGCGGGGAGCCCGATGTGGGACTCGATCCAGGACCCCAGGATCACGTCCTGAGCGGAAGGCAGGCGCACTTAACTGCTCAGCCACCCAGGTGTTCCAAGGAGAGAGAGAATCTCAAGCAGACTTCCCACTGAGTACAGAGCCGGATGGATGGATACCAGACTTGATCCCAGGTCCCAGGACCTGAGCCAAAGTCAGACACTTAACCTGAGCCACCCAGGCGCCCCTCTTCCGTACTTCTAAATCGTAGTTCTTTTTGACCACTTATGTGTGTCTACTGCACTAAATGTAACAAGTAAAAAAGGAAGTATGGTTAGCAGAAGGCCCCCCCAGGTCCAGCTTCCAGACCCTAACCCCACTCTTGCCCCCAGGTGGTTGCTTTGCCATTTCTTGAGTGTGTGTGTGCACGCATCCATAGATGGCAGTGCTTTGTACAGTCACACACTTCACTTCTTCATGTAATTTCTCTGAAACTCAATTCACATTAGTATTTACGGAGCAGATGCACTTCTTTCTCATTGCTGCTTGGTGTTCCATTGTCTGCCACACTTTATTTAACAGTTCCTTGTTGGCATACCCTAGAACGTTTCTAATGTCTTCTGACTGATAATGCTGCAGGGGATTCCCCGGCGGTGTGTTACCCGCTGTGTCCTGCCTCAGGAACCCAGTGTCCACGTGGACAGTCTTGCCAGCGCCCACTGCTTACTTCTGCAGTCTCCTGTCCCCCTGCGGCCTCATCCCCCACGCCATTCAGGCCCCCACACCAGTGCCCAGGCACCTTGCCCTCTGACTTTTTTTCTTCTTCTTCCACCCCTGCTCCCCACTCTAGCACATAAAGATTTTAGACCCCACCAGCGCATGCCCTGCGTGGACCTTCCCACGTCCTCCCCTCCTCCTTGCCCATCCTAGAGTATCTTTCCCCTCACCCTCTCACTCCTACTCACCTGGCACATCCCATCCCTGCTAAATCTAGCCCTTCCCCTGCTGGCAGCCTGCCCCCAGTGCCATCTCCTGTCCTCACTGCTGACCTGCTGACATTTGTACTTCTTAGAGGGGCCCTCTGGCCAAGGACAGCCACTGCTTCCCACCCAGAGACATCACTCCAGCAATTCCCCCCTCACCTCCTGCATCTTCTCTTTTCCCTCTACTCTACTACTTCTATCCTCCTTACAAACATGCTGGTTTATCTTCCATCTTAAAATGTAAAAACCTACTCACTGTTCCTCTTCCCTCCTTCCAGGTCCTCTTGAGCTCACCCCCCTCAGGCTTTTCCCTTTGGCACTCCTGCATGAAACAGCTCCCATCAAGGTCACCTGGTGCCTGTAGGTCTCCAGACCCCAACGTCAGGTCTCCATTATCACCTCCCCCAGGCTGCAAGTATCTGTAGCCTTCGATGTGTGATGTGCAATGACTTCCTGCCTCCCCTCCCGCCCTCCTCACCCCCGCCACCAACCCAAGTGCCTCTTCTCTGGCCTTTGAGGATCTCCCCTCTCCTGAGTCACCTTATCTCCCCAGCCCCCAACTTGGGCTCCTTTCCCTGCTCCACATGCCACCACATGCCACCGCCTCCTCCATGGCCCAGCTGGCTATTAGGCAGCTCACATTTAACATACCTGACAGCTCCTGCATCTTTGTCCCAAACTGCTCCTTCCTCCTAACTTCCCATCTCAACAAATGGGAATCCCATCCTTTAGCTCCCTAGGCCAAAGGCACTGGAGTCATTCTGCACTTGCCTCACTTCCCCTTCTCAGTCCTGTTGGCTCTGCCTTGGGAATCAGCCCCAGACCCCAACTTTCCCTCAGCACCTCCATCACTGCCCCCAAGGCCCAGTGACTCCCTTCTTAGAGCCAGAGGGATCTCTTGAACACTTGAAGTCAGGTCATCAGGCTCCTGTGCTACCTCCCAGTTCCCTCAAAGCAAACCCAAAGTCTGAAACTGCCCTCCCCACTGTCCCCCAATCCTCTGTGGGTCTTAATGCCTGGACTTTGTCCCACGTGGCACATAGCAACACATACTGAGCATGTAGTATGTGCTCAATAAATTCTGGTGGGGTGATTGAATTCATTCCCAGGGGTGGGATTGCTGGGGATGTGCACTTGTAGTTTTGAGAGAGATCGTCTAATTGATCCGCACAGAGGTTGGTCCAGTTTTACTTCAGCCACCTACCTTCATAGTTTGCCTGTCACCAGACCCTCCTCCACGTGTGCTCATCCTGTGATCATTGCTAGTGAGATAAGCATGAGCTCATTTTACTTCTAATTTGCCATTACAAGTGTTGTTGGCCATCATATCACAAAGGGCTAATTTCCTCATTATATAAAACAATTACTAAAAATGAGAAAACAGCAGTCTGGCTGGGGAGAGAAAGGGTAAAGAAATAGGAATAGACCATTCACAGAAAAAGAAAGCAAATGCTTTCAAACATGAGATATGTTTCTGAGCTTCTGAAATCCTTATGTGTCTTTCCTTCATACCAAAGTTTATGTTTTCTTCTAGTATTTTTCTAGTTTTTTTTTTTTTTTAAGATTTTATTTATTTGAAAGAGTGATGGAGGGCAGCCCCAGTGGCTCAGTGGTTTAGCGCCGCCTACAGCCCAGGGCGTGATCCTGGAGACCCGAGATGGAGTCTCACGTCGGGCTCCCTGCATGGAGCCTGCTTCTCCCTCTGCCTGTGTCTCTGCCTCTCTCTCTCTCTCTCTCTCTCTCTCTCTCTCTCTCTCCTCTCTCTCCCCCCTCTCTGTGTATTCTCATGAATGAATAAATAAAATCTTTTAAAAAAAAACCCTTTAAAAAAACAAAAGAAAGAACGTGATGGAGAAAGAGCACAAGTGGTGAGAGGGGCAGAGGGAGAGGAAGAAGCAGGCTCCCCACTGAGCAGGGAGCTCGATCCTGGGACCACAGGATCATGACCTGAGCCAATGACAGACACTTCACTGACTGAGCCACCCAGGCACCCCTAGTATTTTTTCTAGTTTGATCTTTTTGCGTAAATTTCTGCCAGCTCTGGAATCTGTTTTGGTGGCAATTCTAAAGTAGGAGTCTAGGGCAGCCCCGGTGGCTCAGCGGTTTAGTACCACCTTTGGTCCAGGGCATGATCCTGGAGACCCGGGATCAAGTCCCACGTTAGGCTCCCTGCATGGAGCCTGCTTCTCCCTCTGCCTGTGTCTGCCTCTGTGTGTGTGTGTGTGTGTGTGTGTGTGTGTGTGTGTGTGTCTCATGAATAAATAAATGATATCTTAAATAAATAAATAAAGTAGGAATCTAGCTTTAACCCTCCCAGCCCACCCAGAAGGTTGCCCAGTTGTTTAAGTAGCAGTCATGTTGTTGGGTTGGTTTTTTTTTAATACAGTGTCATATTTGTCAATGTTAAGGCCATATATATAGTGATCAAAAAGACAGCAGGAAGAAAAAAAAAAGCAGGAATTCAATGTCCTGTAGCAATCATGGAACCAGTTGTCACAGTGGCCGGCAGTGATCCAGACCTCAGGCAACTCGTGCTGGTGTAGAATGAGACAGTAACTAACCGTGGCGTGGTGCGGTCTATTGTAACGGACTCGGGGCAGCAGGAAATGCTTTGTCCCGCCCCAGGGTGTTGGGAGAGCTCTTTAACCAAGAGTTGGCACTAGAGCCAGGCCTTCAGAGAGTCAAGCTGCATTCTCTGGGCTTGGTGGTACATTCCGAGCAAGGGAACAGAGGCTTAAGAATATGTTTTTCTTTAGATATGGTGTCCAGTTTAATTGGCCAGAGCATGATCTGCAATGCTAGAGATTGTGAAAGGCAGGCAGGAAGGTAGATTGGAGCCCATTGGAAAGGGGCTGTCGAGTACTACTGGGGTCTGGACTCCATTGGCCAATGGGTCTCAGGCCTCTTTTGGATCAGAAAGATCTAGGGAACATGGCCTGGCATCTGCATTTTATAAAATGTCCCAGGGTGGGGCGCCTGGGTGGCTCAGTCAGTTGAGTGTATGAGGACTCTTGATTTCAGCTGGAGTCATGATCTCAGGGTCCTGGGATCACGAGCCCTGAGTTAGGCTCCCTGTTCAATGGGGAGTCTGCTTCTCTCCCTCTGCCCCTCCCCCGCCTGTGTACGATCTCTCTTTCTCTCTCAAATAAATCTTAAACAAAACCAGAAAATGTCCCGGGGCATCCCGATTCTCCGCTGAGGTGGAGGTACTGCTCTCAGCCCTGGGGAGCAAACAGAAGTGTGCCCTGGGTGGAGGGCTGGCCCTCTGCGCTACCCCAGCCTGTCAGTCCAGATCCAAAGGCCCCCAAGTCTCCCTAGCACGGATTTGGTGACATGACTAACCTGAGGTCAGGGAGCCACATCAACTTCTGCCAAAGGAACCCAAATTCCCAAGGTGTTCGTTTCTAAGCCAGTTCCATTGCCCTGGTTTATCCCATGTCTTTTTTTTTCTTTTTCTTCAGGTTTGTTTGTTTAAGTAAACTCTACACCCAGTGTGGGGCTTGAACTCACAACCCTGAGATCAAGAGTTGCATTCTTTACTGACTGAGACAGCCAGAAACCCCTATGTGTGGAGTTTGGGTTTTGGGGGGGGTGTTGTTTTTTTTAAGTAGGCTCCATGCCCAACGCGGAGCCCAACACAGAGCTTGAAAACTCACAACCCTGAGATCAAGACCTCAACTGATATCAAGAGTCAGATGCTTAACTGACTGAGCCACCCAGGAATCCCAAAGAAATTGTGTCTACTTGTGTTTTGCTTTTTGGGTTTTTTAAAAAGATTTATTTGTTGGGCACCCGGGTGGCTCTTTTGGGTCCTGGGATTGAGCTCCTGTTCAGCGGGAGCCTGCTTTTTCCTCTCCCTCTGCTGCTACCCCTGCTTATTCTTTCTCTTTCATAAATAAATTAAAAATCTTTTTTAAACATTTAAAAAATATTTATTTACTCGAGAGAGAGAGGGAGCGTGTATGAGCAGGGGTAGAGACAGGGAGAGAGAAACCCAAGCAGACTCCCCACTGAGCATGGAAACTGAGGCAAGGCTCCATCTCACTACCGTTAGGTCAAACTTGAACTGAAACCAAGAGTCTGATGCTCAACCAACTGCACCACCCAGGCACCGCTGGTTTTTGTTTTTTAAAATGAGTTTCCTTCTTGGTAGAGTTTCCATTAGAAGCATTTGTTTTCTGTGTGTCTTTCAGAGGAGTCAGCTTTGATGGTAGTGTTGAGCTGCAGAAGAACAGTTTCTGAACTTCATCTCCATCCCTCTGAAACTGGAGTGTGAAGGGCCAAAGCCCCGGGCAGCTTTCAGACAAGATGAAGACCGTGCTCATGGTTGCAGAAAAGCCGTCCTTGGCCCAGTCCATTGCTAAAATCCTCTCGGGGTAAGAAAGACAAACCGGCGGGTTTGTGGGAGGAATCACTAAACATGGTCATTTCTTTTTTTCTGGAGTGTGACTCCAGCCCTCTGGAATTGACTTGGTTCAGGACAGTGGGTGTTACTGAAGCATCTCAGTATTAGTTTTTGTGGGTGCATTTACTGCTACATTCAGTGTGCGGTCCAGGACTCCCAAAAGGTACAGACACCATTCACAGCGTAGCACCGGGCAGTCCACTGTTGCTCATAAAGCAGCACCCAGCCCTGGTAACTTACACAGAAAGAGAATTCACTAGAAGGAAGAATACAGAGCCAAGATCTCGCCCTGGTCTAAGTCTGAGGCCATGCCACAGACCGTATCGCCACAGGAGCTTTGCCACTGCCCTCAACCACTATAGCTGCAGCCTGTGTGCCTCATGTCACTCAAGAGCAGCATTAGGCTGGCCCTGGTATATAGCCCTACTGAGACACCAGGGCACTAAGAAAGGGGACATCTGTCCCTTAACTCCATCCTGGCCACTGGGGTAGTTGGTGGGGTGCTCCTTTCCTTCCTATCTCTGACTTCCCTCCAGATAGGAAGGGTGCTTGGGTGCTCTGGGTACCTAGAAATGGCCTATGTCCACCGTGACCTCCCCTGGGTCAGGACAGTGGGATGGTGTCTCTTTGAAGGGGAGGGGAGAGCTGAGAAGTGCCCGATCCACAGAAGCTAAGAAAGTTCAGTTGAGAGGCTGTCAGTGGGGAGCGGGAGCATGAGAAGATGTCAAGGGACCTGGTAATGAGGAGGTCCATGGAGACCTGGTGAAGTTTGAAAGAAGTGGGGCAGAAATGAGAGGAAGGGCCCAAGTGTCTGCTGTGGAGAGCCTTCAGAGAGGGTGCTCCTGGCCTTCAGCTGGCCCAGGGCCCTGCGTGGTGAGCATACCGTGCTGGTTGGTTAGCAATGAGTGGTGTTCCCCGGAGGACCACGACATTCGTCAGCACTGTTACATGCAGTGGCCTGAGGAACGCTGCCACTGACTGCTCTGGGGAAGGGGGACTCTGGCCCTGTGAGTGGTGGCTTCTGGGTCTGGGGCCTCTGTGGTGGCTGTGGCCTGCTGGAGCAGCCATCACTGTGCTTCTCTGCAGGAAACATGTCCTCCCACAAAGGGCTGAACGGAACATGCTCCGTGCATGAGTACAGCGGGACCTTTGCTGGCCAGCCCGTCCGCTTCCAGATGACATCCGTCTGTGGTCATGTGATGACCTTGGATTTCCTGGGTGAGCCCCCTGCACCCTGCCCAACCCCTATCCCACTGAGGGAAGCCCGGCAAAGTGCTGCCCCAAGTCTAGATGGAGCCAGGGAGGGCTCCAGGCAGACAAATTAGTGCAGAACCCATGAGTCCTGAGGCCAGCAGGTCCTGGGTCATCTAGAACCCAGGTTTTAGAGCTCAATGCCCGTGGGTCCCCATCCCAGAGGCACCCCTTAGTCACTGCATGCCCTATGCTCCTTCCTGTGCTTCCTAGAGGTGGTGGATGCCCACCTCAGAGGGGCTGGCCCATGCAGGCACTTGGGAGGTGAATGTGACTGTTGCCCAGTGGTCGTTTGGTGGCTGTCATTGTCATCTTTGTTATCTGTTACCTTGGAAGGGCCAGCATTAGTGACCCAGCAGAGCCACATGCAGGGCCCTGTGGTTGATGAGAGACTCCAGCCTAGGCTCTGTCTCATGCTCTACAGGCTCATGGGCTGGGACTGGAGCCTCTAGAAATTTCTGTTCCAAAAAAAAAAAAAAAAGAAATTTCTGTTCCACATGTGTGATGTGAGTCTTACGATAGTGCCATCCACTTCCTAGGATTGAGGACTCAGTGTGACGGTGAAGGAAGAGAGCTTAGTGCACAGCAAAGTCTCAATACTTCTTGTTGCCCAGTGACAACAAGGACATTGATTCAGTCGTGTGGCCAAGCATTTGGACTCTTGAGTTTTATCACCAGCCAGCAGGTGGGGAGCTGGGATTTGAACTTGACTCTGTATGACCCCGTTCTCCCAGGCTGTACGAAATGGGGACAAAAAGAAAGCCAGAGGGCTAAGCTTGCAAGCACTGAGCACTGAGTAGAGAAGTAGGTGGATGTACCAGACACGAAGCCCAAGAGACTGATTCCCCATGGGGTTCCCCTGAGCACCTGTCATGTGTGCAGTCAAGTGCTGGGTAGGGGGAGAGTTGCAGCTATTCAGGCTGGAAGAGAAGACAGAGGTAGGAGGGGTGTGGTTCAGTGCTCTGGCAAAGTGAGCCAGCCCAGGAATGGCGCTCCAGCCACAGGGCATGTCCTGAAGTGAGGCTGGAGCAGCAGCAGCCCTGCCCAGCGGTGGCTCCTGGAGGTGACCAAGGTGTGGTGTCACCTCAGCAGCCCAGGGGAATGAAGGCCCAGCTCTGCCTCCAATTGTGGGGTTCCCCTGGGCAAATTGTTCTCCAAGCCTCCCTCTCCTCCTGGGCCTATGACAATTGGAGAGATCAAGCTTGGTGAGCCAAGAAGTATGATTCAGCTGTCACTGTGGCTATGGTTTGTAGGAAAGTACAACAAATGAGACAAGGTGGACCCCGCAGAGCAGTTCAGCCAAGCCCCGACAGAGAAGAAGGAGGCTAACCCCCAGCTGAACATGGTGAAGTTCCTGCAGGTGTGTGGGCGTGCTAGGGCATGGGCACCTGAGAAGCCTCTACTCTGGGCCCTCTGCACTGCAGGTGGTCTCCAGAGTCCTCTCTTTGATGAACTGGAGGCCTTTGCTGGAAGCCCTGGGTGGGCCTCGCAGCCCTTTCTGCGAGCTCCCCCTGCTGGCCCACGAGGCACCTTTCAGACTGTTCTCACAACCATCCACTGGCCCACCTGGGCAGCCGGGTCACTCAGCCCTGGAGAGCAGAAATTCTGCTTTTTAAACTGTTTGTTGGTGGTGGCGGTTTTTCTAATCTTAAATGCACACACATTATGGAAAATATTAAAAAGTAGAAGGAAGAAAAAAATATATAATCACACTACCTAAGACAACCACCATTAACATTTAGGCTTATTTCATTTCAGCCCTCTTCCCATGCAGTTTTGGGGGTTAAGATCATTTTGCATTTATAATTTCTTTGTGTCCAAAAAACAAAGTCCTGAGTGAAGTTCTCTGAGTGGCTAAGGCAGCCTAACTGCGTCTAGCGCCGCTGCTCAGCCCGGGCCCAGTCTGGGTGGCAGTCCTGCTCCATGGGGCTCAGGGTGTGGTTGGGAGCACCGTCGGTGGGCACTACGGGCCAGGCCACGGAGGGGCCAGTCACTGTGTACTCTGTGGCAGGTGGAGGGCAAAGGCTGCGACTATATTGTGCTATGGCTGGACTGCGACAAGGAGGGAGAGAACATCTGTTTTGAGGTAAGAGGGGGCCTACTGCTGTCCTTAGTTCGAGCCTTCCCACTGACCTGTCCTCGCATTTGCGCCATGCCGGGGGTGCGGCTGGGAATCTGCTGCGTTGCCTTAGAAATGCCTTTTTTCGGGATCCCTGGGTGGCGCAGCGGTTTGGCGCCTGCCTTTGGCCCAGGGCGCGATCCTGGAGACCCGGGATCGAATCCCACGTCGGGCTCCCGGTGCATGGAGCCTGCTTCTCCCTCTGCCTGTGTCTCTGCCTCTCTCTCTCTCTCTGTGACTATCATAAATAAAAAAAAAAAAAAAAAAAAAATTAAAAAAAAAAAAAAGAAAAAAAAAAAAAAAAGAAATGCCTTTTTTCCTCCTTTAGTTTGGAAATTGCATAGACACTTTGAAATGTATGGACTCTGCCAAGGGCAGAGGGGTATTACCTATTCCCCTACTCGGGTGCACTGTGTGAGCAAACATACAGACAGAGGGCAGAATTTTCTCAGTGGATGGGAAGGTTTTCAGGCCTTCTGGGCACCTCTCAGGGACCTATGGCCAAGGTTGGTTGCCACTTAGCTACCTTTCTTCCTGCTTTTCTCACTTCCAGCCTTCACCGTCCCCTCCAAGATGCCATCAAGCCTCCCCCTCCCGTCTTGTTTCCACCCTCCCTGCAAGGACACAGGTGTCTGCCTCTCTTGTGGCTGTGACGCCCTCACGCGGCTCCTGACTGCAGGTGTCCCCTGGTGCAGCTCACGCTCCTGCCTCTTGCACCCCCAGTTCTCACCCGGAGCCTATTACACTTTGGGGCTTAGGAAATGCTTCCTGTGTGGCAGAGGGAGCTCAGGACAACCCAAGTTCCAGCACAGCACCCTCAGTCAACATGATCACGCTTTGTCCCTTCCTAGGCACTCTTGTCCCGGCCCCACCCCTACGGGACTGCTCCTTCCCTGGGGGCAGAAGCTCGGGGGCTTTCTCCCCTCAGCAACAAAGGCACCCCCCACCAAAGAATCTACATGGCCAGGGTCCAGTGTGACTCCCCTCCCACTGCACAGCCTTCATAGTGAGTCTGGCTCCAGGCCCCCTGCTGGGCTTAGCCCTCAGTCCCTAAGGTGGGGGTCCCCTGTGCCCTCCCTGCTCCTGCCCTTTGTCTTTTCCTCTTCATTCTGATTTCCCTCCCTGGCTTTTCTTCAGCTTCTTAAGAGTTCCACCCACCCCTCCTTGCACTCTGCCCTCTAAAAAGAAGGGAAATGGGTCAAGTGGGGTGGATTGCATGACTGAGTTTCCCTGTGTCGTGGCATTAGCATTTCCTGGTTTGGCAAGGGTGAAAGCAGATAAGAGAAAGGATGGTAGTAAGGGGGGGTGTTTGAACAAGTTTGTCAGTGGAAGGAAAAGAAGCCGTGTAGCAGGAGTGATGTGGAGAGACAGACTTCTGGACAGGCAAGGAGGTGGAGGAGGGTCTGGCAGGATGGAGAGGAAGTCACACCAGCAAGGTTCAGCCCCAGAGAGGAGCCCTCACACGAGAGGCGTGGAGGCAGAGATTTGGAAGGTGAGTGACAGCTGGGCTGCCTCCCCCAGGTCCTGGACGCTGTGCTGCCCGTCATGAATCCAACCCATAGTGGCGAAAAGACCGTGTTCCGGGCCAGGTTCAGCTCCATCACAGACACGGACATCTGTGCCGCCATGGCCCGCCTGGGCGAGCCAGACCACAACGAGGCGCTGTCGGTGGACGCCAGGCAAGAGCTGGACCTGCGCATCGGCTGTGCGTTCACCAGGTGCCGGCTGCCCTCCCTTTGGCCAGGGCTCCTGCCTCATGGGTCCCCATTTGCTGCCCCTGGGCCTGGTTAGTACTAGGCTAGTGTCCATATTCTAAAAACCCTGAAGGCAACTGTCTCTCTGGCAGGGTGTTTGCCTCACTGCATGGGTCTTGAGGAGAGGGTGGAGGGCATAGAATAGAATAGAAGGGTTTCCCAGCCCCAGGATGGGTGGAAACTCTTCTCTCTTGCCTTCCGTGCCATGTGTGCAAACACATGATTCCTCTCTACCCACACACACCTTTCCCGGCCCCTGTGCTGAGCCACGTTCTCACTCTGTCCCCTGTCTTCTGAGCAGGGGCACTGCCGCCAGCTGGCCCCATGCTGGACTCAACGTGGGTGATTAACGATGGTGGCTTTGAGTGCATACGTGACCAGAATATCTTTCTCTACCCCATGCCTCCTTGTAGATTTCAAACTAAGTACTTCCAGGGAAAATATGGCAATCTAGACAGCTCCCTCATCTCCTTTGGGCCATGTCAAACCCCTACCCTGGGCTTCTGCGTGGAGAGACATGATAAAATCCAGTCCTTCAAACCGGAGACGTACTGGGTGCTGCAGGCCAAGGTTTGCTTTCCCTTCCCTACACACGCTGGGTCTTTCCAGGTTCGGGCTGTGGACTCTGAGGGTCTTCTGTCATCATCCGGCCCATTAAACCCCCGAGGCCAAGGGCACAGGAGGGACGCCAGAGTGGTCTGTGGGGTGCTCAGGGAAGGGATCCCAGCCTTCATAGGCCTGAATGCATTGAATTTAGAGGCAAGAATGAACTCAGCCTTGAGGGGGAGGGGGCCGGGTAGATCATGCCTCAGAACAGTCAGCTGTGATGGTCAGGTCCGAGGTTTGGACCAAGGGCCATAAGCCACTGACTTTCAGACTTTTTGAAGTCTTAGAACCATTTCTCCAAATAATGCCGTCCGTGTAAGCTTCTTACAAGATTTAAAGCAATACAGAGCTGGTCTGGTTGACATAGGGCTGGGGGCCCCTGTAAGGACTACACCTAGTGCTGGCCAGGTGTCAGAGGGTGGGCAGGGATGGCATTTGTGACGGAGGTTCCAACACCCTTAAGGATACAGCAGCCTTGGCTCTGGGCTCCCCTTACGAGACTACTTGCCGAATCTCAGGGGAGAGGCCTGGAGTCAGGGCAGCCTTTCCTTGGGACAGGGCTGGGTCTCAGCCTACATATCTGTGCACCTCTGCACACCTGTATAGGTATGGCTGTGAGACCTTAGAGCCGGGACCATTTTCTTCCCAGAGGAGGACCAGCTTCATCTACCTCGATTCTCTTCCCTGGCAGTGTGTGCTCACCTGGACATTTTCTTTCCCGTCTTCTGCCTTTGTACTTTTTCCTATAGGTCAATGCCGATAAAGACAGATCTCTTCTTTTGGACTGGGACCGAGTACGAGTGTTCGACCGGGAGATCGCACAGATGTTTTTAAACTTGACAAAGCTGGAGAAGGAAGCCCAGGTGGGCCTGCCCCACGTGTATCTGTCACGTTTGCTCGGGGCAGGGGTAGACCTTGGATGCCTCTGGCTAGAAGAGTAGCTCGTGACCTAGGGTCCCATCTTTCTTTCCTTTCTGGAAATAGACATCTTGTAGAAAGATGGACAGTTATTGATGCAAGCGGTAACTGTGTGCTACATCCCTGCTCTGTACCAGGCATTGCCCCACATCCACGACCTGCAGCCCCTATCCATGTGACCCCAGGGGCATTATCTCTTTTTGGCAGGACTCCATTTCACACCAATGTGCCTTTTCTGTGATACGGACGCTAACAACTCTAGAGGGACCTGTGTGCATGTCAGTGAACTCGGCCGAGGTCACACAGCTAGCATGGGATATCCCAGCCTCAGTCAGCTTTCCTGGCCTTTATGGTGCTGTGTTTTTTACTCAGGTTTTTTATGAATTTGAGAGTCATGTGCTGGGCTTTTAGGAAGAGGGTGATGCCACCTGGCAGGGGGCTGGCTGCCTGGGGTGGGGGCAATTCCACCGCCACTGCAGTGGCCCACAGCCTTACCAGCTACCACAGTCGTGCAGGTACGGCCTGGCCTTCTTCAGCTGCCTTCTCGTCCTTTTCAAGCTTTCCTTGGGTGCCCTCTGCTTAGACATGCAATTGATGCAGGCTTCCAGAACTTCCTCCAAAGCTGCTTCACACTTTTTTTTTTTTTCTTAAGATTTATTTATTTATACATGAGAGACACAGACTGAAAGAGAGAGGCAGTCATAGGCAGAGGGAGAAGCAGGCTCCTTGCAGGGAGCCCAGTTTGGGACTCGATCCCAGATCCCAGGATCACAACCTGAACCGAAGGGCGCTGCCCAATCGCTGAGCCATCCAGTCGTCCCTGCTTCACGCTTTTATCCTTGATCGTGTTCTCAGGATACCCCTTGCCACCATCTCCAGGTCTCACCCATAGTGATCCCAGCTTCCACTGCAGCACACACCCATTTTGGACTAAATTTGCCCCCACATTTGTCCTTCTGGAATCCACAAGGCACTGCCCTGATGCATGGCTGGTCTCTGTGGTGTTAGGAGGGGTAAAGCATCACAGTTGTTTGGATTGTTTTAGCCACAGGCAAGACAGTCCTCTCTTCTGACAACCGTTCAGCCCAGAGTTTGAAGCTGATTGATATTTTATTTAAACTACATGCTGTTTACAAACATTTCAAAACAGTTCCCAACATTGGAAAATTACAAGATGTCACATAAAAGGCCTGATTTGCAGCTTTTGTTGACAAACTAGAAGATGTAGCAACACCAGTAACCCCTGGTGGGAGCACTTGGGTGCACCGAGAGGCAAGTGGCTGCCCAAGGTGGGCCTGCACTCCGTGGCCTGCTGCAGGCCTCACCTGCCGTCCCAGTGGCCTGGCTGTTTCTGGCTCCTGTAGGATGAGTTTGTAACCCCTTCTCCTGGCTCTTCCCCATTCCCCATATTTACCAAACAAGACCCTCACATGTGGTAGACCTGCAGGTTCAGATGGAAAGGGTTGCACTGACTAATGCAATATCTCCAACATTTCAGGAATAGGGAAGAAATGGTCATCATAAAACTGTGGGGTGGGTTAGTTGTTGCTAAATGCCAGCAGAGCACTAGGAGAAAATGGTGGGTGCAGGACAGCCAACAGATGTGGGAGCCAGATGGCTTCTATGGCAGTGCTTAGAGAACTTTGCAACCTGTGGCCAGAGGGAAGACCAAGATCTGTGGCTGGAGTGTAATGGAAAAACAAGGTGACGGATATTACAACCCCCGCATCTCTGACACCAAAGTCAGGCTGTGACAGGGAAGGCATGAGACCTGCGACTTGGCATGGGCATGTCTAGCTGAATGCACTTGAGAACTTATAACTCCGAGTCCCTAAAACTCTGGGCCAAGGGGCTTCCTCCTTCCTATAGGTCTGGAGCTTCCAGCTTCACCTGGAGACATTGCAGAGACCACACCCAAAGGCTGGTTCAGGATTATGCGTGCCTTACTCAAGAAATGTCCCAGATCCCATCATTTCTTTTGGACTAATAACCAATGTTAAGTATCAAAGTGTCCTGACTAATGGCTATTGTCTCTGGATGACAGGAAGGATAACTAAAAGGACCTAGGCAGTCATGCCTAGACGTGTCTTGAGGTGTTGGATCAAGAAGAGGATAAAAGGCTGGATGGGGAGAATTTATCAATCCTGGTGCAGTCCCCCATGATTCAGACCAACTTAGAGTTGGTCCTGATGGGATAGTATCTGAAACTTGGATAAATGGGATCCCAGTGTCAAAAAGATGGGGATGCTGGAACAGAGTCAAAATGGTGAGAAAGAAGAGAGAGGGAGCAAGAGCAGGGGGGAAGGGCAGAGGGAGAGGGAGAAGCGGACTCCCTGCTGAGCAGGGTGCCTGATGCCGGGTTCCATCCCAGGACCCTGAGATCGTGACCTGAGCTGAAGGCAGATACTTAACCAACTGAGCAACCCTGGAGCCCCTGTTTTTGTTATTTTAACTGGGCTCCACACCCTACATGGAACCCAACATGAGGCTTGAACTCACGATCCTGAGATCAAGACCTAAGTTGAGATCCAGAGTCAGACACTTAACTGAATGAGCCAGCCAGGTACCTCTAATTTGTGGTTTTAATTCTCTAATGATTGATGATGTTGAGCATCTTTTTATGTATTTGTTTGCCTTCTCTATGTCTTCTTAATGAAGTATCTATTTAAAAATTTTCTCGTATTAAAACTGAATGGATTGTTTTCTTATTAATGGGTTTTGAGACTTCCTTATATAGTCTAGATACAAGCCCTTTATCAGGCATGTGTTTTGCAAATATTTTCTCCCAGTCTGTGTATTTGAAATTTTTAAAAGATAATTTATTCATTTATTTGAGAGAGAGTAAGCATAAATGGGGGGGGGGGGCAGAGGGAGAGAAAGAAGCAGGCTCCTTGCTGAGCAGGGAGCCCAATGTGGGGCTCCATCCCGAGACCTAAGATCATGTCCTGAGCTGAAGGCAGACATTTAACCAACTGAACCACTGAGGCTCCCCTGTATTTGGATTTTCTTAAGAGTATCTTTTGAAGAGCAGACATTTTTTTTTATTTTTATGAAGTTATCAACTTGTTATTTTATGGACAGATAGTACTTTTTGCTGTATCTTTAAGAAATCTTTGCCTAACCCAAGGTCACAAAGATTTTCTCCTGGAAGTTTTATAGCTTTAAAGTTTCTATTTAGAGCTGTGGGTTGTTTTTGAAATAGTTTTTGGATATGATGCTACACAAGTATTTGTCAAAGAGAGGATGGTTATACAAATGTGGTAATCCGGGGATCCTGGTGGCGCAGCGGTTTAGCGCCTGCCTTTGGCCCGGGGCGCGATCCTGGAGACCCGGGATCGAGTCCCACATCGGGCTCCCGGTGCATGGAGCCTGCTTCTCCCTCTGCCTGTGTCTCTGCCTCTCTCTCTCTCTCACTGTGTGCCTATCATAAATAAATAAAAATTTAAAAAAAAAAAAACCGGGACATAGAAGGACGCCTGGGTGGCTCAGCAGTTAAGCATCTGCCTTCAGCTCATGGCGTGATCCTGCACTTCTTGGATCAAGTCCCACATCGGGCTCCCCGAGGGAAATCTTCTCCCTCTGCCTCTGTCTCTGCCTCTCTTTCTGTGTCTCTCATGAATAAATAAATAAAATCGGAAAAAAAAATTAAAACCAGGGCATAAAGAGCAATAAGTTTGACTCCCAGGAGATTCATCCAGGACCCTCTTGGTATTCCCTTGCCCCGTTGTGACAGTAAAAAGACAAGTGCCACAACCCTTGCCAAAAGAGGCCTGGTGAGCTGGGGCTCAGAAATTTTAGAGATGAAGGTGTGAGGAAGGCCACCTGGCAACTTAGCGAGGAGGACAGCAGAGTTTGTAGGGACCTTGAGGGGAATCTGCAACAAATAATGCAGGGAGGACAAGATGAGTATCCATCATAGCCCAAGACCAGCTGCAGTGGCCAAGGCCATCATTTACTCACTGGTCTTCCTCTTCTGAGTCTTCCCCAGGATTAGAGGCCACTGGAATCTCAGGGGGAGACCCTTCCCACATAGGTGAAGTGCATTCAGGCGGTGCACGTGGTCAGTTGGCCAGCAATAGATCCTGGATTTTGTGGAGGAGAAGAGTGACGCATTGTTGGCTGCACTCAGAAGTCAGAGGCCTCATCTCCTCCTACCTGCTGGGCAGAGGCCCGAGGCCTTGGGCTGAGAATCTCCACAAAGGGAGAAAGCAGAAGTCAGTGTGACAAGTAGACTGTGCTTAAACAGCCACCTCAACTACAGAGGGAGGTTGATGAGGATCGTTCAGGTGCAGGTGCGCATCGGGGAGATGCTTAGTGGCTTCAGGTGGGAGCAGCTGTAGGTGGGAATGGCTCCTCCTCAGAAAGGCATTTGGGAGGAAGGCTGACAGGCTGAGGGGGAGGGCAATGGAGGTCGCCTCAGAGTGTGGGAGTTCTCACTGCCGACCTTTGGAGAACCTCTTTTCTGTGTCCTCTGCAGCCATCAGTAGAATATACATCCCTCATGAGGAGTCAAGTAGTTGGACTGACTTTTTTGCTGAGTGAGAGGGGCATGAGGGAGGGGCAAGGGCAGAGACACCCCTCTGGGTTCCAGGCATGTGGCTCTTCTTGGGCTGTTCCTTCAGAGAAATGGGACATTTCAGAAGCACAGGGGAGGGTTCACACACAGCCACTTCTGCAGCAAGGGCCCTCCTGCTTCCGAGGAGCTCTGCCATCAGAACAGTTGGTGGTTGTGACAGGGGCCTGGTGTGCCCTCCTGTCCTGCCTGCTCCATAAGCTGCCTTCCGGGCCTCAGCTCTGAGCAGGTGCCCCTTCCTGCTCATACATAAGTGGAGCATGCTCAGTTGGGTCATAGTCCAGTGTTTTGGTGGTTCTAAATGCTCACGTACCAAACCTGCCCCAGCGCATTCCCCTTGTGCCCCACAGAAGAGCAGCCTGCCATGGGATGTGAGGGCTGAGCACTGCTCCAGGGAGCAGCAGAGCAGTCGGGGTGGGAAGTAGAGGAAGGTCGGGCCCGGGTGTGGATTGCTGGCCGTGGAGGTGGTGGAGGTAAACGCATGTGGTTGTAGAGCCTCCTCGAGTACCACAGTGCTGGCGGGTGGCTCTGGCCCTCGCCTGGGGCCCTGCCTGCGGCTGTTGCTCCTGAGGCCTCGTGGGTTCTGCAATTGATTTCTGATTTCACCACCTGTATAGGCTTAGGTGTTGGCTTCTGTAGTCTGCACACTAGTTTCCCAATCCACCTTTTTCAGATTCTAAAAGTTGGCTTTTCTTGAAGAGGGGGCTAATTCATTCTCCTTGACTTTCTGGTCTTAGCTATTCCTTTACTTCATTTAGGGTTTCAGGAGGCAGCTGAGAGCACTCAGGCTCAGTTGTCCATGTGTCATCAGAAGTTCACTGAGAGATTCTCAAATGTGTCAGTCTGCTCTTGTTCCTAGAAGAAATGCTTTGTGATTCTGTTCAAAGAACGCCAATTAGTTCTTCTTAGTAATGTTTTAGTAACGACCTTTGTATCTACTTATACTTGAGATGGTACATTTTAAAGATTTATTTACTTGAGATAGGACAAGCGGGGAAAGAAGGGCAGAGGGAGAAGCAGACTCCTCGCTGAGTGCAGGGAGCCCCATTCGGGGCTCAATCCCAAGACCCTGGGATCATGACCTGAGCTGAAGGCAGCCGCAGAGCTGAGCCACCCAGGCACCCCACGATGGTGCTTTAATGTTCCCTTCTCTTGTCTTTTTCTGACATTTTATGTCAAAAATTCACTAGCCCCATAAGAGGGGTTTTTTATGTCTTCTTGATTTTTTAAAAATAATTTTCTAGTCTCTGAATTGCTCTGAGCTTGGTAGAATGTGAATAGGAACGTATTCCATAGAGCAGGAAGGAGGACAGATCTGAACTTGTGGAAAGTTGCCGTTACTGTTTTAGAAGCTCTGCTTGCCAGAGAAGGCAAACAAAACCTCAGGACCCGACCTCTTACCACTGGACTGGGGTAAGAGATGGGTTATTCTGTCCGGCTCCTTGAAATCACCTTGGAGATGGTGATGATCTTTGGGAAAGTTCAGGAAATTAGGTTTGGAACAATTTATACTCTCTGAAGTCCAATAAAGAATGGAGATGAAGCCATAATTGTTTTCCTTCACTTAGCTGGTATTAAGGGACACTGGGTGAACCTAGCAGAGAAAGAGCTGAAGATTTAGGACTAGAAGTTGTAGGATGGCAGGAGAGGTGGAGGACCGCCTAGGGTCTCACTTCCTGCTAAGATGGGTGGTTGAGGCTGAGTGTCCTGTGCCAACAGGAGGAGGCTGAGCCCTGTGAAAATCTACTTAGGCTTTTCCCTTAACCTTGTGCCAGGTTGGTGGAGATGAGTGGACAAGACCCTCTCAATCTCTTGGATCTTGCAGCACAGAGCCTGCGGAATGAGAAGGCCTCAGCTGTACGTGACCTGGAAGAGCTCCCTGTGGGCCTTTTCCCAACTCTGTCCACAGCAGCCTTTGATGGGGGACACACGAAGACTGTGACAGCAATGGTGCAGGCCTGGCCCTTTCCCTGCCTCCGTCTGGGACCGTTAAGAGATCAGTCAAGAACTCAAGACCTCTTGGAAGCCGTCCTGGATGGGCTGGAATTGGTTCCTCCTAACGCAGTTTGGCCCAGGTAACTGGAGAGTTGGGGTGCTGGTAGGGGCACAGTGAATTGCAGAAGTGGGAGCTGGATTCAGGGATGTGGAGTCCAAGCATGTGCTAGCCTCTCCTGGTGGTGCAGCATCTGTCATCATGAGGCCCTGAGGCCATTGTCAGAGTCCCTCCGTGAAGAGAGTCCTGGCATAGTTCAGAGCTGATCATGCTACTGAGGTGGTTAAGAGTGTGGCTGGGTTCCTGGGTGGTATCCCGGCAACGTATAATGTGGGGAAGCAAGGAGGGCACCTAGAAGGCGTAGTGGACGGCAGAGGGCAGGGCTGCTGGTTGGCACAGTGGTGGGTCCCCAGGGTCTGCCGCTGCTGCTGGTCTCCTGCCGGCCCCGCTCTACAGGCCTGAAATTCCTCATGTCTGCTCTCCTCCTCATTCCCCACAGGAGATCAAAGCTGAAGGTGCTGGATTTTACCCATGACGTTGAGCACTCCAACTGGGAGGAGTGCTCGGAGGCTACTCCTGCACCCTTTGTCATCACTCACATGCTAGAAGAGCCGGAGGCGGACAAGCTGACACCCAGTTACAAAGAACGGCCTTAGCATCACCGAGAACCCGAGGAAATACACAGAGACCTTTTCCTAGGTGGTTTGTTCGGCTTCTTCCACCTGTCTGGGTTCCCCTCGTACATACTCCAGAGAGTCGAGAAGAACCATGGCAGTCTGCGCCTCCACTGTCAGACACTGGTCATTGTCCAAGTGCCATTCCTCAGCCTTGTCGAGATCCTGGGGATGCTGGAGCTGGAGACCATCCGGGAGCTGAGGCTTCATTACAGGAGTACGTTCTGCTCCCGTTCTGACCTAATCCAGTTTTTTTACCCACGCAAGGGTAAATGAGCAACCTGGGCAACCTCATCATGAACGACATCCCCTGGGATTTCCCTGCAGACTGTTTCTTTTTGCTGAGTCCACTGGGCCGCCTCTAGAAGCTCCATCTCATCTTTGGCTGTCTCTCGGGCCAGCTGCATAAGATGCTGAGTGAGTGTGTGACAAGTCCCTCTGAAGGGCCAGGGGCCAGGATCCCTGGAGTCGTCCCTGAACCCCGCTGCGTCGGAGCAGAGACAAGCCTGGATTTCCAATCCTGTGAGGCCGCAGAGTCACTGAGGACACAGACTGCAAGGCTGAGGTCTTGGACCAGCCAGTGGCTGTCGATTGCTATAGAAGAGAAAGATGCAGGTCTGAAATTGGCCTGTCATTCACTCTTTCATTCATTTTCACGCACTCAGTCCGTGCCAAGCAGACAGCTAAGAATGGATATGAAACTCTGACCAAACTCAGGGTCTCGTCTTCCTAGAGCTTATGTAGAGAAAGTGAACCAGGATGGTAGGTTGTCAGGGTGGTGTTTGAGGGAGGGAACTGCCCCCTCACCAATGTCTAAGCTCAGCTGATTTGATGAACTCCTTCCTCTCTTTTGTGTCTCACAGACTTCTCTGTAGCCTGCCCCCCCTACCCCCCCGAATACAGAGCTGTTCTCCTGGGGCCTGGTCTTTGAGTAAATAGAAGCATGGGGAACCATCTTCCCAAATTCTCCAGCCAGTAAAACCTATGCTTTACCATGTGTAGGAGCTATAGCTAAATTTCATTAATTCAGCCACACTTTGTGGAGCATGTGCGATAATTGTGTTGATGGGGCTTATTAGGAAGCTAAGGCTGAGAGGTGCCTGACTCCATAGTCTGCAAACAGAGAGGTCCCATGGCCAGCGGGGATGGGTTTCACTCCACACTCTGTGGTCTTAACCACTACAGAAGCCTGGCTCCCACCATGTGCATCCAGACTCGGGTAGGCATTGTGCCAATTTCTCAGGCCAGATTTCTGGATCTTTCCCAAATGTATCTAGTGGGACACTCGAGTTTCCAAGAAGTGACTGTGTCTGTCTGTCCACAATGGCCTGCAAAACCACTGGAGATGCTGGTGATCAATGGATGCAGGCTCATTGAGAATGACATCACCTACTTGTCCCAGAGCATTCGTGCCACCTGCCTGAAGGAGTTGGTTCTCTGTGGCAATAACCTGTCCCACACGGTTCCTGGGCCCCTCCAGGTTCTGCTGGGGGAGGTGTCTGGCACTCTACAGCACCTGAACTTGTGCAGCTGCCGGCTGAAGGAAGCCCAGCTCCGAACCCTGCTTGCCTGCTCTGTGCTGCTGCTCGAGCCTCCCCTCGCTCGTGTTCTATGACAATGTCATCTCCACATCGGGCATCACGAACGTGCTTCAACAGTTAGGAGGGTTGAAGGAGCTGAAGCGTGTGCAGTCCCCTGTTCCTGCTGAATGTGTTGTATACTTGGATGAATACAGGTGGGGGAAGCTCAACAGAGTGGAACTTGCCCGGGTGCACGCCAAGTTGCAGGAAATGTTGCAACCACCCCAGCGGGCCGACATGGAGTCAACTAATTCTACCTCAGTGGCCTGACAATGAAAACGCACAGCTGACCTGATGGGGAAGAGGAGCAGCATCTGTCCTGGAGCTGTGGTTGTGGATTTCCCGGATGGTGTGGCTTCAAGGAAAACTATCAAAACAAGAAAACACAACCAACGCTCCAGTGGGGACTGCTGTTTCTGGATCCAGCTGGGGCTCAATTCTTCATGAAATCGACAAGCACTGGTCAAACATGGACACTGTGCAAGTGTTCTGATGCTGCGTATAAAAGGACAACTTCGCCTGACACTGGTACTTCTAGTCTGTTTACCCAGTTTCCCTTTCATTATGCTTCAGTATTCCCACTTTGAACAACACGCAGTTGGGTGAGTGAATTCTCAAAACATTAGTTTATAAAGTGAGGTCAATGAAATGTTCATCAAAGGAATAGGTGAACGTGATACGATCAACACGGAGCGTTCATTCAACTATTTATTCAAATATTTGTTGACTTCCTGTTTTGTTCAGAAACTGCTCTCACCGGGAAGACGGTGTAAACATTCGGGGTGTCTGCTCTCCAAGAACTTAGCTTTGAAAGAGGATGGGGCCCACTAAACCAAGTCAGCAGACCCGTAAGAAAGCTGGTTTCAAAGGAGCGCTGTAAGAATGACAGAAGGAATACCAGTCTGATGAGGGCTTATTGGAGTTAGGAGCACTATGAGATGATTGAGAATATGCATCAGTCTCTGCCCTCAGTTGCTGGCACAGAGCTCCTGAAACCTTGTCATTTCCTAAGTAATAACACTAGGAACATCCTCTGTTCCAGCATTTGGTCTTTGACCCCCATCCCTGACAGAGGGCTTTTGTTCTTTTAAGATTTTATTTATTCATGAGAGAGACAGAGAGAGAGAGAGAGGGGCAGAGACACAGGCAGAGAGAGAAGTAGGCTTCCGCCCAGGGAGCCCGATGTGGGACTGGATCCTGGGACACTAGGACCACGCCCTGGGCCAAAGGCAGGGTAACCCACTGAGCCACCCAGGAGTCCCCAGAGGGCTCTTGAAAGCTTTATAAATTCCCAAGTGATAAGGGTGCTAGGATCATCTTTTGTTCTAATGAGGTGGCTCAGGCTGTGCTCTCAGATGGCTCCCAGATGGGACTGGTCCCCAGAAAGATGAGGCCATGATTACGAGCTTGGAATTTTAGGCCCCATCCCTCATCTTCCAGAGCAGGGAAGAGGGGCTGGAAATGGAATGATTGATCATGCCTATGTGAGGAGACCTCCCTAAAACCCCAGTCATAGGGGATTTGGAGAGCTTCCACCTAGATGTACCCCAACACCACAAGGACAGAAACTCCTGCACGTCCTCCCCCCGCCAGGACTTCACCCTGTGTAAGTCTTCATCCGACTCTTCATCTGTATTGTTTGTCCTTTTATAACTGGTAAATGTGTTTTCCTGAGATCTGTGAGCCACTGTAGCAAATTACTCCAACCCGAGGGGGTGCTCATGGGAGCCTCTGATTTGCATCCAGATCAGACAAGTTGTATAACCTGGGGACTTAACTACTATTGGCATCTGAAGTAGGGCGGGGGCGGTCTTGTGGGACTGGGCGGGTAAGTTGGGATCCGCCACTATCTCCAGGTGGATGGTATCAGAGATGTGATGTGACTGAGTTCTCATTGCAGGGAAAAATCGCCTCACGCCTAAAGTGTCAGAAGTCACTTGTGTGAAGAGTAACGGAGACACAGGAGAGACTCCCAGCAGGGAAGCCCCAGGTTTTTCCCTTTGAAGGAGGTAGACAGAACTGGGGTTTTCCTTTATAGCCCCTATTCTTTTTGAGGGGGGTTGTGGTGGGGAAGATCAGGGAATTGTAGCTTCTGTGTGAACCTTCTGATGACTCATAGGTGAGTGTTGAGAAGCACCCAGATATGAGGAGAGCTGGGGACACCCCTCCCAGGCGGAGAAATGAGAGAGACGGTGAGAAGGAGTCAAGGAGATGGAGGCTTCACTTTGAGTAGTATGGATAGGTTAACAGTATTTTTCCAATCCAGGAACTTGGAATGTCTTTCCATTTATTTGTGTCTTTGAAAATTTCCTTCATCAGTGTTTATAATTTTCAGCATACGAGTCTTGCACCTCTTTTGGTTCCTAAGTATTTTATTCTTGCTGTTGTTATGGTAGATGGAATTGTTTTCTTAATTTCTTTTTTAGGTATTTCATTGTTAGTCTTTCGAAATGTCTCCAATTTTTATATGTTGATTTTATATTGTGTAAGTTTACTGAATTTTAGTAGGTTTTTGTGGAAAGTCTTTGCACTTTCCTACATATATGATCTTTCCACCTGTGAATAGATAATTTTACTTTTTTCTTTATGACTTCCATACCTTGTGTTTCTGTGTCTTGCCTGATTGCTCAGGCTAGGACTTCCAGAACAGTGTTGAGTAGCAGTAGTGAGAGTGGAGATCGTTGCCTTGTTCTTTCAGGTTTAACGCACTGGTTATATTAGCTGTAGAGTTTTCATAGATGGGCTTTATTGTGTTGAGGTTTTAGAAGTTTTACTGAACATGAGTTGGTGTTGAAGTTTGTCACATGTTCTGCGTCTGTTGAAATGATGATGATGTAATATTTGTGTCTCATTGTTTGTATTATGTCTCACATGGATTTGCATTGATTTTGCATGTGTGAGGCCAACTTTGAATCCCAAGGATAAATCCCACTTGGTCAGGGTATAGGACTCTCTTGATGTGCTGTTGAATTTAGTTTGTTAGTACAGTTGACCCTTGAGAACAGCATGGTGGATACGGATGCCAACAGTGAGAAATCTGTATATAACTTTTGTCTTCCCCCAAAACGTAAGTACTAATGGCATACTATTGTGAGAAGCCTTACCGACAGGAATAACACATATTTTATGTTATATGTATGATATACTGTATTTATATAGTAAAGTAAACTAGAGAAAAGGAAATATTAAAAAAATCACAAAGAAGAGAAAATAGGGGTGCTTGGGTGGCTCCTTCAGTTAAGAGTTCAACTCTTGATGTCGGCTCAGGTCTCAATCTCAGGGTCATGAGTTCAGGCCCTGCATTGGGCTCCACGCCCAATGGAGTCTACCTTCAAGGGTGTGGGGGCACCTGGATGATTCAGTTAAGCATCTGACTCTTGATTTCAACGTAGACCATACATGATCTCAGGGTCATGAATTCAAGCCCCAGTGTAGACTCCATGCTGGGCATAGAGCCTGCTTAAGATCCTCTCTCCCACTCCCTCCCGCAACTTGCCCACCTGCACTCTAATACAAAAGAGAAGATAGGGTCAGGGTACTGTATACATACTTACGTGAGTATACTGGCTCGTGACAGGAATGGTGGCCCCGAGATGGCCATGTCCTGCAGCCTGGTAGCCTTGGCTCATCAGTAGGTCACTGGGTGGGTCTAAAGGTGGCAGCAGTATCTTGGAGGTTCAGTATAGCTGCCCCATCTGCCTGCTGGTGTACCACAAGCCATGGTCAACAGCTACTGTAGCCAAACTTGAGTGTGCTGGCCTCCAGGAGGCCATGGGGCCAGGGCACCACTAGGAGGAGGAGTCCACACCCAGCCCAGGAGGGGCCCAAGGCCTGCAGTCACACCTACTGCATGGAGGACTTGGGAGGGATGAGGGCACCAGGGGTGTGGGGCTGTCTTTGCGGCACTGTCTCTGCCCTCTGGGCACTTTCTACTTTAGCCCAGCCTTCTACCTGCCAGCCCCAGGAGTTCAGCCCAATCACCCCATTAGTACATGATGTGACCTGCCCAGTCCTGGGACCTCCTGTGGTGGGCGGATGCTGGCAGCCTCACTGAGCCTCTCTAGGTACTCAGAAGGCAACAACAGATGGGACGTCTGTGCTAAAGGCCTTCAGTTTGGTCCTATGCGGTTGTAAATAAATGCCTTGTGGCTTAATGTTGGCAGCTCTTTGAGAAGCTACATTTAAGTGAACCCATGCAGTTCAACCCTGTGGTGTTCACAGATCAACTGCATATCCTGTTTTTTTCTTAAACATCTATTTCTATGATAAAGGTTACTTTATGAATTAGGTACCGTGAGATATTAACGATAAAGCTAATATACAAAAAATTGTAACAACATGGCCTAAAAAAAGTTATGTGAATGTCTCTCTCTCACAAAATACCTTATTGTACCATACGCACCCCTTTTCTTATGATGATGTGAGGCGACGCAATGCCTGTGTGATGAGATGAAGTAGGTGAATAACGTAGGCCTTGTGACGTAGTGTTAGGCTACTGTTGATCTTCTGATCTTACCTCAGAAGGAGGAGGGTCATCTGCTTCCAGATCACAGTTGATCACAGGTAATTGAAACCATGGAAAGCAAAACCGTGGGTGAGGGGGATTACTGTCTATCACTGTGATGCTATGATGTGGGGTGCATGTATATTTACAAGTCTTATGTTTTACTTCTGGGTTAACCCTTTTATCATTACATAATGGCATTCTTCGTTTCGTGAGACCATTTTTAACTTAAAGTCCATTTTGTCTGACATAAGCAGAGCCACCCTTTCTTTTAGTTACCATTTGCATGGAATATTTTCCATTCCTTCACTTTCAGTCTGTGTGTATTCTTCAATATACCACAAGTCTCTTATGACAGCATGTTACTGGTTCTTGTTTTATTTATCCATTCAGCCACTCCATGGCTTTTGAGTAAAGAGTTTAATGCTGGGGCACCTGGGTGGCTCAGTCGGTTGAGCATCTGACTCTTGGTTTTGGCTTAGATCTTGACCTCAGGGTCAGGAGATCAAGCCCCATGTCTGGCTCCGCGTTCAGGAGAGAGTCTGCTGGGATTCTCTCTCTCTTCTCCCTCTGCCCTTGACCTGCTCACATGCATGTGCACTCTCTCTGGAAAAATACATCTTTTTCTTTCTTTCTTTTTTTTTTTTTTAATGAGTTTATGGGCAGCCCCGGTGACTTAGCAGTTTAGCGCCACCTTCGGCCCAGGGCGTGATCCTGGGGACCCAGGGTCGAGTCCCATGTCAGGCTCCCTGCATGGAGCCTGCTTCTCCCTCTGCCTGTATCTCTGCCCCCTTCTCTCTAACTCTCAGGAATACATTAATAAAATCTTTAAAATATAAAATAAAAAAGTTTAATTTTTAACATTTCAATAATTATTGATGGATAAAGACTTAGTATTGCCATTTTGGTTGTTTTCTTTTGCTATTGTGTTCCTTTCTTTGTCTTTTGCTGTCTTTATTATTTGGTCATTTTTTTTTATAGTAATTTGCTTTCATCTTTTGTGTCTCTATTCTGGATTTTTTTTCTGCATTGGTACCATGAGAGTGTTCTCAATGGCATCTAGAATGGTGAACCCTTCCCAGAAGTTTTCAGTTTACTTAGCCTATATCCATCAGAGGAATCACTGTGGCAGCTGTAGCCTTACAAATTTATTTATTATTATTTTTAGGTTTTTTAAAGAAATCTCTAGACCCAACATGGGGCCTGAACTCACAACCCTGAGATCAAGTCACATGTCTTCCAATTGAGCCAGCCAGGCACCTCCAAAATTTGTTTCCTAAATAATAAGACCTGAAAGTCATACTTATTCCTTGATCCATGCACTACAGAGCAGATGTGTAGCAGTCAGGAAAACATTAATGCCATTGTACAACTCCCGTCAGAATGTGTCTCCAAGTGTATCGTCAGCGGTGATATTTTGAAAGGAATCTTTTTTTTCCCCCTTGAGCAGTAGGTCTCAACAGTGGGTTTCAAATATGCAGTAAACCATGTTGTGAACAGGTGTGCTGTCATCCAGGCTCCATTTGTCGAGTACACTTAGCATAATTCATAAAGGCACTAGGATTTTTGGAATGGTAAATGGGCTTAGATTTCTACTTCAAGTCATCAGCTGCATGAGCTCCTAATAAGGGAGTCATCCCTCCTTTGAAGCGTGCCATGACTTCTCTTGTGTAGCCATGAAGTCCCAAATGACATCTTCCTCCCATATGTCTGTTTGGTCTCTGTTGAAAATTTATTGTGGGGCTCCTGGGTGGCTCAGTCTGTTAAGCATCCTACTCTTGGTTTCTGCTCAGGCCATGATCTCAGGGCTGTGAGATTGGGCCTTGTGTTGGTCTCTGTGCTCGGCGTGGAGTCTGCTTGTAGTTTCTCTCTCGCTCTCCTTCTTCCCCTCCCCACTGTGCACTCACGAGTGTGCGGGTGGGTGCTGTCTCTCTCAAATCTTAAAAAAAATTTGTTTAGTGTAGGCACCCTCATGAGTTGTCTTAGCTTGATCTGGGTAATTTGTTACCGCTTCTGCATCAGTACTTGCTGCCTCACTTTGCACTTTTATGTTATAGAGATGGTTTCCTTCCTTCAATCTTAGGAACCAACCTCTGCTAGCTTCAGTCTTTTATTTTACAGCTTCCTTATATCTCTCAGCCTTCCCAGAATTGAAGAGCGATAGGGCCTTGCTCTGCATTAAGTTTTGCGTTGAGATATTGTGGCTGGTTTGATGTTCCATCCAAACCACTAAAATTTTCCCCATATAAGTG
Source organism: Canis aureus (assembly GCF_053574225.1). Classification (NCBI taxonomy): domain Eukaryota; kingdom Metazoa; phylum Chordata; class Mammalia; order Carnivora; family Canidae; genus Canis; species Canis aureus. Next base: position 45,050,361 of record NC_135637.1, read on the forward strand.
GTAAGATTCTTTTGCTTTCTTAGGATTTATGTGTTCTCTGGAATAGCCCTTTCAATTTCCTTTAAGAACTTTTCCTTTACATTCACAATTTGGCTCACTGGCACAACACACCAAGCTTTTGACCTCTTCTCTAGGGATTCAACATGCCTATTAAGTTTAATTGTTTCTAGCTTTTGGTTGAAAGTGAGAGATGAGGGACGCCTGGGTGGCTCAGCGGTTAAGCATCTGCCTTTGGCTCAGTTCATGATCCTCGGGTTCTGGATTTGAATCCCACTTCAGGATCCCTGTCGTATTCCTGATCTTAGGGGAAAGGCTCCCAGTGGTTCCCTACTGAGAATGATATTTGGGGTGGGCTTTTCATAGATGGCTTTTAAGATGCTGAGGAATGTTCCCTCTATGCCTACAGTGTGAAGAGTTTTGATCAGGCATGGATGCTGTATTTTGTCAAAAGCTTTCTCTGCATCTATTGAGAGGATCCTATGGTTCTTGATTTTCTCTTGCTGATATGATCAATCACATTGATTGTTTTAGGAGTGCTGAACCAGCCTTGCGTTCCGCGGTGAAATCCCACTTGGTCATGGTGAATACTCTTCTTAATGTATCATTGGATCCTATTGGCTAGTATTTTGTTGAGAATTTTTGCATCCGTGTTCGTCAGGGATATTTGTCTGTAATTTCCTTTTTGGACAGGTCTTTGTCTGGTTTTAGAATTAAGGTGATGCTGGCCTCATATAACGAGTTTGGAAGTATCCCATCTCTTTCTATCTTTCAAACAGCTTTAGTAGAATCTGCATGGTTTCTTCTTTAAACATTTGATAGAATTCCCCAGGGAAGCCATGTGGCCCTCGTATTTGTGTCTTGGGAGGATTTTGATGAGTGCTTCAATTTCCTCCCTGGTTATCGACCTCTTCAGGTTTTCTCTTTCCTCCTGCTCCAGTTTTGGTAGTTTGTGGTTTTCCAGAAATGCGTCTATTTCTTCTCCATTGCATAATTTATTGGTGTATAGCTGCTCAGCTCATAATATGTTATTATAATCCTTTGTATTTCCTTGGTGTTGGTGACCGCTCCATTCTCATTCCTGATTTTATTAATTTGGGTCTTTTCTCTCTTCTTTTTAATAAGGTTGGTTAATGGTTTATCTATCTTATTCTTTCAAAAACCAGCTCCTGGTTTTGTTGATGTGTTCCACAGTTCTTCTGGTCTCTATTTTGTTAAGATCTGCTCAAATCTTTACTAACTCTCTTCTTCAGCTGGTGGAAGGTTCATTTGCTGTTCATCTCCAGCTGCTTTAGGTTCAAGGTTAGCTTTTGTATTTGAGTTCTTTCCAGTTTTTGGATGGATGCTTGTATTGTGATGTATTTCCCCCTCAGAACTGCTTTTCTGTATCCCAAAGATTTTGAGTGGTTGTATCTTCATTCTCATTAGCTTCCATGAATTTTTTAATTCTCTAATTTCTTGGTTGACCCTTTCATCTTTTAGCAGGATAGGACCTCCAGTTTGGATTGCATCTCATTTAATTGATTTTTAATTTTGGACAGATTAGATCGAAATTCTACAGTCATGAAGTCTCTTGAATCCTTTATGCTTTTTTCCAGAGCCACCGGTAGCTTCATAATTGTGCTTCTGAATTGGCTTTCTGACATTGAATTGAAATCCAAATTCTGTAGCTCTGTGGGAGAGAGGACTGTTTCTTATTCTTTCTTTTGTGGTGAATCCTTCCTCCTAGTCATTTTGCTCAGTGCAGATTAGCTAAAAACAACTAGTACAGGAAAAAGAAGAAAGGGGGCGGGAAACAAAAAACAAGAAGGGGTATCCTCTGATTTTATATACTGTAAGTGCCTAGACTTAGCCTTGAACCTTCTAGCGCTGCTTGGACAGGAACTTGCTCTTCCCCTGTCCTTCCAGCTGGTCTTCTGGGGGAGGGGCCGGCCATGCTGATTCTCAGGTGTGTGCACATGTGGGACATGCTTCGCCCCCTAGCAGGTGCAAGGCTCCGTGGGAGCTGTTTATCCCGTGAGGCCTCTGCTCACTGGCGGCCCCTATCTGTCCGAGGTACTAAGTGACACTAGGAGGAACAACAGAAGCGGTGGTCAGGTCATCTCCCGCAGTAACTCAGTCTGTAGGGGCCTGGCCATTCCAGGGGCGGTTGAGAATCGGTGGTTGACAATCAGTGCTGAAAATTCCCCGGTGCCAGGTTTCTGTCATGTAAACGTCCACCTGAACAAGGGTCAGTGGTGGAGTAACTAGGAGGTAGGACCAGGAGGAGGAGGATGGAGCTTTGAAAGCAGTATTGGAGTAGGTCCCTGCGCATCCGTGTCGTGAGGGGCCTCGCTTTCACTTAGAGCTGTGTACCCCGCGGGTGGTGTGCTAGGAGTTTGGCGGCCGTGGGGGTCATAAGGGCCACCGTATCGGGACCGGTGCACTTAGGCTGTAAGGTTTTTGGGTATAGTTCTTGTAGCAGGACGCGATCCCCTGGGGCCAGGGCTTGGGGAGTATCTGCTGTGGGTTCCCCTGGAGTCGGGCTGACTGAGTCGCATGGGCCCGCAGGAGGGCTCTTAGAAGAGTTAGGTAAGGTAGGCAAGATAGGAGCAGAGGAGGCGGTGACGGGAAGATTTTGAGTGACCAGGAAGGGCCGCCCAAGAGAAGCTGAAAGGGACTAAGACCCCACGGCCCTCTAGGGGAAGCTCTGAGCCTTGTTAAAGCCAGCAGGAGGAGGGTGGCCAGGACGGGCGGGCTCCAAGGGCAGTTTGGGGAGATGTCCCTCGAGAAGGCCGTCGACCCGCTCTCCCTTACCCGAAGACTGGGGTTTCCAGGTAATATTTAGGCTCTCGGAGACTTGCTGGGTGATGCTGGAGATGAGGCTGGGCCGTTGTCAGATGGTAGGGTCCGCGGGAGGCCGAACCTCGGAATGATGTGTTGGAGGGCTATGGTGGCCGCCGCCTCCGCAGTGTCCCGAGGTATGGAGAAAACCCCTATCCACTGTGTAAAGGTGTCCACTGAGGCTAACAGGTAGGGAAAGGATTTATGGCGTGGCACGTGGGAAAAGTCAGGCTGCCGGTCCTCGCCAGGTTGGTGTGCGCAGAGCTGGGGATTGGGCCCCGCCGGGCCTGCGAATTCCCCCTCGAGCGTTGACCGTGGAGCAGGGTTTGCAAGACTTCGGCGCCTCTCCGGTAACCTGTGGCACATGTGGAGGGTGGAAAAGGGGTTGTAGGAACTGGTGTAAGGCCTTGGGCCCGACGTGTAGGGACTGCCGTATGTCTGAAACGATCATGGGGGCTGAATGGTCTGGAAGAGCGAGTTTCTTTGGAATGAAGATGCGGCCTTTGTCCCTGGCGATTCCTCCCATCCTTTTGGGTGTCTGTCTGAGTTTCCTGGTGTGTGTAAGAGGGGGACTGTGGTGTGTGGAGGAAGAGGAGGGGAGCTGGTGGGGGTCTAAGGCAGTGGGTCGGGCAGTGGAGAGTCGGCTTTGTTGTTGCCTCGGGACACCAGGTCCTTGGAGGGTCGGTCCACGACAGTGGACAGTGGCTACTTGAGTGAGGTTGGGGGGTCTGAGGGTCTGGGCTGAGGGTCTCCAGTAATTGTGAAATGAGGTGCCCATTGATTATGGGTGGTACCCTTGGTGGTAAGACACCCTCGCTCTTGCCAGAGGACAGAATGTGTGTGTGTGATGAGGGAGGCGTATTTGGAGGCAGTGTATGTGGTGTCCCGAGGGGGAGGGCAGCCGCCTCCAGGACGGCATCGAGGGTAAGCAAGTACGGCGTAGGCCGCGTGTCTCTCTCTGGCCGTCCGGGGCGATGAGAGAACTACCATCCACAAAGAGGATTCATTCGGTCAGGCTTCGGGAGGGCTTGATAGGAAAGTCCCGACGTGGAGGAGTCAGCTCCTGCAGGAGTTGAGGGCAGGAATGGGAGGGTTCTGAGTGAGTCGCGGGGGGAGTACCCACCCGCAGGAGGGGAGCAGGATTTAGACGAGAGGTTGGTGGGTGGTAGATGTCCGGGTTTTCGATGAAGAGGAGAAGATCAAGTTGGAGTCTAGAGGGGTCCAGATGAGAAACAGATTTCTGGCTCAGTAGATCTGTGTCCCAGGCGGTGAGAGGAGAAAACGGTGAGGGGCCTTGTAGAGTGAGTCTAAGGGCCTCCATATGCACAAGCTTTGTAAAAAGGAACATTGTTTGGAAGGAAGACAGGTATTTGCACTTGGGGAATTTCATACTAATTGATGCCTGAGAATTCCCTGACATATTTGAAATACTTCACCTTTACCCCTCTTGAGAAAGCATAGAGCTTAAAAGGTTAACACAAGCAAAAAATAATAATAATAATAAATAGAAAAGTTACTTACTGAAAGAAATCAGTCTTGTCTGTAAATTTTGACTTATTAAGAGATTTCCCACACACAGATGAAATACTTAGGAAGCCCTGTTTATGAAATGGGGATGAAGGTTATTCATCAGGCTAAAATGAAAGGATAAGAAAACTTTTAGGTTTTGATTAGTTTTAGAATATAAGATATTGGGGCACCTGGATGACTCAGTGGTTTAGTGTCTGCCTTTGGCTCAGGTCGTGATCCCGGGGTCCTGGGATTGAGTTCTGTCTCCCTCTGCCTGTGTCTCTGCCTCTCTCTGTGTGTCTCTCATGAATAAATAAATAAAATATTTTAAAAAAATATATAGGATATCATTCCATGAAGGTTGCATATTGATATATCCAATGTTTTCCTGATTCGTCAAAGATTTAGGCAACATTAAGCTGATCTTATGATGTCAACTGTAAAAAGGAAAAAAATGCTAAATACTTTACTTTTAGCAGTGATATTTTGATAATCCCTTGAATTAAATATTTAATTACGCATTTATTTTTTTCATGTATTCAGTAGGTGCTTATCACTGCCTATTTCTTTTTTGTGTTTGCTTTTGTTTTGAGAGAGAGCATGCCATCGAGCAGGCAGGGGGGAAGGGCTGGAGACAGGATCTCAAGCTGACTCCAAGCAGAGCACAGAGCCTGACCTGGAGGGCTCCATCCCAGGACCCTGAGATCAGGACCTGAGCCGAAACCAAGAGCCAGACGCTGAACTGACTAGCCACCCCAGCACCTAATTCTATTTTCTCATTGTGGCCAAGCCACCTCTTTTCTCATTTTATTTCTTTGACCCTTAACTGCCATAGCATTAGGTTAATTTTAAGCATTCCAGCTGATCTCAACATGATAATTTTGCTTTCCCCATTAGCTATGGGCTCCTCCAGAAGGATAATGGCTACATCTTTTACTGAGAATAACTTTAAAAAGTTATTCTCATCAAGTAGGGAAAGGATGGGACTGTAGATAGGGGAAGAGAAGGGTCCCCAACTAGGCTCTGGGGTTTTTCAGGTGTGCAGATACTGAGACAGAACAAAGACGGAGATCAGGAAAATTTAGACCACCTTATCCTAATTACTAGGGTTAAGATGTTTTTCTAAGAATTGCATTGTAACCACAGAAAAGAAAAATAACCACAAAACCTCATCAGGCCTCAAAGGAAAAGTTCACTGTAAAGAATAACCAGACCTACAACACATACCTATAGATCATAGAACCAGACCTACAACACATATCTGTGGCTCACAGATGTCACAGGAACAAAAACTCTCATGATCTATGAGCATCATATCTAGTTCCAGGCCACTGACCTAACCACCAGCGAGCTTGGTAAAGTCCTAATGAAAGGCCAGAGATGAAAAGCCCTCACTGGTCACTCGATTGGGACCACCTCACTCCTGAGAGGTCACTCTGTGTCCATGTTTAATGGAACTCTATCGCTTTGCCTGCTCTCCTTTGTGAAATTCATTCTTCGACTCTGTGAGACAAGAACCTCACTCTCCTGCTTCCGTATCACCACATGTAGGGCATTGACCGAAAGTAGTTGCTTCTTATTCCCTTGCCTCCTTTTTTTTTTTTTTAGTGAAAACAAATATCTTTTAGCTGAGCTAAAAAATATATATTTCCAGGTACCACTTGCAGTTAGGTGGAATGAGGAGATTGTGGATGAGACTATAGGATAAAAAAGAAAATGTGATTTGTTACTCCCAGGAAGGAGTCTTTAAAACTGAGGAGAAGTTGGGATCCCTGGGAGACGCAGCGGTTTGGCGCCTGCCTTTGGTCCAGGGCGCGATCCTGGAGACCTGGGATCGAATCCCACATCGGGCTCCCGGAGCATGGAGCCTGCTTCTCTCTCTGCCTGTGTCTCTGCCTCTCTCTCTCTGTCTGTGACTATCATAAAAATAAATAAATAAATAAATAAAACTGAGGAGAAGCAAGAAGAATCAATGAACTTCTTTTGTTAATGGCAGCATGGTTTACACAACACTAACATCCTGTCAGTAACAGTATAAATCCTACATATCCAGCCAATTCCACATATCCCCCATAGATTCTGTACAGACACAAACCCTAATTACACTTATACTTACTCGCTGGGAACACTGAATTATTGCTCTGAGGGAGAGTAAGCGTGTGTGAGAGAAAATATATACGTATCTAATGATCTCAAATCCTAAAATCTACTTACCCTGGTAGTTTCTGATTTCCTTGTCATACAAGAGAGTGAACAAGGCTCAGAAGTACTGAGTGACTAGCTAAGATAGCCCTGCTAACAGGGATGGCCAGCACTGGAATCCGTTCCTGGTCCGCTGTCCCCGGATCCCACAGAGTGATCTGCAGACAGTGAAGTCTTACTAATCTAAGAAGCGAGAGGTCCAAATTCAGAGCTACCAGAAGAGCTGGAAAATAAATAGGATCCCTAAATTAGGAACCCGTAAGTGGGAAAGCCGCAATATTTGAATAGAAATCCCCCTCAAGTCTTTCGGCAGAATTCTTAACTGAGTAATGCAAGAGTGTGCTTAAATTCATCACAAATAAACAATGGAAAAGCTTAGAAGTCTAAACAGAGATTTCAGAAACTCCTGAGTAGGATAAACTAAAATTCATAGAATTCTTGTCCCAGCATAATCATACCACCAGTAGTAAATACTAAGTGAAGATCTACAAGCAAAAAGGAAATAATAGATAAGAATTCATATCTGGAGGAAGGAATGATGAAACAGTAAATATATGGGTAAATATAAATAACTGCTTTCTTTCTGTCTTTAAATACTATAAAGAAAGTCAATGGTTTAAGGCGAAAGTTATAATAATGTGTTCTCAGGCCTATAATATAAGTTTAAAGCATGACAACAGTAGTGAAAGAAATGGAATAGATTGTTAAATATGATTATGGGACAAATAGATAACAAATAGTAAGAAGAGCAGGCATATCAATAATTATATTTTTGCAGTAAAATCTCCAAAATAAAAAGCAGATATTGATAGACTAGATTAAAAGTAAGACCTAATTATGTCAACATGTTGTTTATAAGAAAAGACTTTGAATATAAAGACACAGGTCACTAAAACAATGGAATACCATATAAAGAATGGAAAGGAAAAGATTTTGAAAAAACATTCCATGCAAACACTAATGGAAGGAAAATGGCCTATGTTGCTATCAATGAGTTTCAAGAAAAAGAACCATAGGAAATATACAAAAGTCATTTCAAAGTGAAATCAAGCAGCAGATCATCAATAAGATCTAACAGCCCTGAATGTGTGCATAGCTAGTAACAGTGAAAATTAATAAAAGGAAAGGAAGAAGGAAACAAATGTACACTCCTAGTTGGAGAATTTAGCAATCCACTATTGGGAGTTGATGAAACAGCAAAAACAAGTAAGAATAGAAAATATTTTAATAATACTATCAACCAAGTTGATCTCATTGGTGCTTACACAACACTCTCACCAGCTACTGTTGCACATAGTCCTTGCCAGTAGAACCATGCACAAAATAAGCTGATGTAAAAGGCATAAACAAAATCTCAATAAATTTCAATGAATTTTTAAAATATAATCTTATTTCTAAGCACTTAGTTAAATTGCAAATCAAAATAAAAAGATATCCAAACCAAACAAATATTTGGCAATTGGGCATCACTTCCAAATACCACAATCAGAAGAAAATTAGAAGCAAAAATTAGAGGTGAGAATTTTTTTTTCACTTTGAAGTGAAAGAAAATTAAAGAGAGCGAAAAGACAAAATCAAAATACTCAAAATGTATAGAATATAGGTGACACCTATACAGAGAAATGTATTGCATTATGTGCTTATAACAGCAAAAAAGGCAATAATAATCTAGAATCTAACCTAGTTTAGAAGAAAAGAGCAAATCAAATTGAGATAAGAAACAGATAATAAGCAAATAATAAAGACAAGAGAATAGATCAATGAAGTACAACACAAACGTAGAAAAATAAATATTAATTGTGAAAAAAATAGTAAAGTTGATTAAACTCTTAGAAATAATAATCATAAAAAGAAAAAAAGAAAAATATAAATTCATAATACCAAAAATGAAAGAAACCTTATATTCTGAAGACATTTGGGGATAAAGAGATTATTCTAAACATGTTTATACTAACAAAAAATTTAAATAAAACTGACAAAAGATGAAATAGGAAATATGAATAACTTCATAATTTTATTATAGCTAATACAATGTATGAAAAGGTACATCCCAAAAGAGATACTCAAATGAATCATTGGGGACAGCCCAGGTGGCTCAGTGGTTTAAGCGCCACCTTCAGTCCAAGGCGTGATCCTGGAGACCCAAAATCCAGTTCCACATCGGGCTCCCTGCATGAAGCCTGCTTTTCCCTCTGCCTATGTCTCTGCCTCTCTCTCTCTCTCTCTCTCTCTGTGTCTCATAAATAAATAAATAAATAAATAAATAAATAAATAAATAAATAAAATCTTTAAAAAAATGAATGATTGGGACATGAAAATAAGCTCAACAGTACCAGTCATTAAGAAAATGTGAATTAAAACCATGAGATATCACTATAAACCAGTAGAATAGAATTAGAAAGACCGTATTTCAATGATACGGTGCTTCCAGAACTTTCATGCTTTGTAGGCAGTACAATTTCTTTGGAAATGATTACTTGTTTTGTTTTGTTTTGTTTTGTTTTGTTTTTATGAGGTTACACAGACTCTTATTATATTATATGAACTATCCATTTTATTCTTAGGCATTTACCAAAGGGAAATAAAATTATATGCCCACAGGGGAACTTCTACAAGACTGTTTATAGAAGTTTTAACTTATAATACTTCCAAGTTGGAAGAAAGCCTAATTTTCATCCAGAGGTGAATCGACAAACTATATGCATGCAATGGAATGCTATTGATAAATCAAAAGAACAGACAATTTATACTGATACAGACAACAGGAATGAGGAATATACACTGATTTTCATTAATATGAAATTATAGAGCAGAGAGAGGCAATCTGTACAATGGAAGGCAGATCAGTGGTCATCTGGGGCAGTGCCTGGGTTGGGGAGGGGGTACTCATTGATAATGGACCATGTAAGAATATTTTGAGACGATGAAAATGTTCTGTATCTTGATTTTGATGGTGATTTAATATGTTTATATTTATAAAAACTCATCAAACTGCATACTTACAAGTCATTGCATTTTATTTTCTGAAAACTTTATTCAATATTGTTAAATAAAATATTTAACTATATACAAATAACACTTTAAATGCAACTTTACACAGCAATCAGGATGAATGGTCATATTTTGCTCCTTTTTTTTTTTTTCCACTGGAGGATTGGAAAGATAAAAAAAAATCTTTCTGGCTAAAGATGGAGACTATAGTCGGGACGCCTGGGTGGCTCAGCAGTTGAGTGTCTGCTTTCAGCTCAGGGTGTGATCCTGGAGTCCCAGAACTGAGTCCCGCATCGGCCTCCTTGCATGGAGCCTGCTTCTCCCTCTGCCTATGTCTCTGTCCCTCTCTGTGTGTCTCTCATGAATAAATAAATAAAATCTTTTTTATTTATTTATTTATTTATGATAGTCACACACACACAGAGAGAGAGAGAGAGAGGCAGAGACACAGACAGAGGGAGAAGCAGGCTCCATTCACCGGGAGCCCGACGTGGGATTTGATCCCGGGTCTCCAGGATCGCGCCCTGGGCCAAAGGCAGGCGCTAAACCGCTGCGCCACCCAGGGATCCCTAAATAAATAAAATCTTTTTTTTTTTTTTTTTTTTTTTTTTTTTTTTTTTTTTTTTTAGACAAGACTTTTATTTTTAAATTTTTATTTATTTATGATAGTCACAGAGAGAGAGAGGCAGAGGGAGAAGCAGAGGGAGAAGCAGGCTCCATGCACCGGGAGCCCGACGTGGGATTCGATCCCGGGTCTCCAGGATCACGCCCTGGGCCAAAGGCAGGCGCTAAACCGCTGCGCCACCCAGGGATCCCTAAATAAATAAAATCTTAAAAAAAAAAAAGATGGAGACTACAAACCTAAAGACTATATATTCTAAATAAGACAATCAGATGGATAATTCCCTGTGAGTCATTAAGCAACTAATTTAAATCTCTCCGATCCTAGGTTTGCTGAGTGATGGCTACCAGACTCACCATGTAGCAAGTATCTGTTTTAATTATTAAGCAGAACTCCATACCTAGCTAAAACAACTAAGAGTACAAAATAAGACATAAGTGTCTTAGGTCAAAGTAGTCCTCATGATGCATTCTTTACAACTAAAATATCTGGCATATGTGTATACAACATATAAACTGTACTGAAAGCCCCATTTTCAATAAAATGGGCCTATGTCAAGTACACTCATCTTTAGAGTCGAAACAAAATCTAGGTAGGAAAGCCTATAGCATGCCTTGTTCAAAGATTTTCTAAATTTAGCTGTTCTAAACTATACGATATGTATGAATGATTAAAACTCTGACCCATGTTTTCTCCGTATCAAAGTTTTTGTCTGGGAGTGAGCTACAGGAACTAAATCGAACTATTCTGGATGTGTGACCTCCATGAGCTCCCAAAGTGAGGGCTAATTTGCTAAGAATCGGGCCAGAGGAAAAGTCACTGGCCTAAGAATAAAGAGACCCATGCCCTACAATAAACAAAACAAAACAAACAAAAAAACCTCTCAGTAAGAAAAGCAGTGGCTAGCTTCATAATAAACAAATCACAGCCAATTTAAAACCTATTAAAGTAATAATCTCTTAATGAAGAATGCAGATAAACCCTTCTAATGGTTTTTGAAAAGATGTATCCAAAAAGGTTTATCAGTAACCTCAAACTTTTAAGATGAGATAGTTCTATGAAGAAAAAGTAATGCAAGAAGGAAACAGAGCTAGGGAAGAAGAGATGGAGACCAAGAGGCAGAGGGGACACATCAGGGCAGGTAGTGGGGAGGACGCTGCCCTGCCCTATGCATCACTTCCCACATACACACTTCACTGAAACCTCAAAAAAAAAAAAAAAAAAAAGCAAAAACTTGCATGTTTCCAAGGATTAGTTGCTTTTTATGGATGTGAGATACACACACACACACACACACACACACATCCAGGGTTTTTAAATTATTTCTACTGAAAAGTTCAGTCACTGATTTCAATGGGATGTAGAAACATTTACTACAGGTGATGGAGAGATTATGTTGTCTCATACAAAACAAAATGATATATATATATATACATTGTTATTTATGAAGAGGATGCTACATGTTAAAATTATTAATAGTGTAAGTATAATTTTCCATTCCATAATTTCTATCATAATAATCATAAATACTATAGGCCTTCTATCTAGTTTAAATTTTTAAAAAACCAGTAAAAAGTTTAAGACTGGTGTCTATATAGAATCTTTGAGATTCTTTAAATCTCAGACGAAGATGTGAAGTAAATTATCTGTGGCATTTTTACAAAGTACATGGTTTTGATACAATATGGATTTTTTTTTTCAGGAGACTAAGTGACTAAAATGCAAAATTGGACTGAATCTCCAGTGAAAATATGTTTGAGTGGCATATGGCAACCTAATATATTCCCATTGCTTTGGAAAAATTAATTTTGGATTTGTATGCTTGTTTTCCTTTAGTCTCCACGAGCTCTGATTTGCATTCCAGATAAATCAGTCGACTAAGCATAAACAATTTCTGATGTTTGGACATCGCCCTGCTTTGTAACGGTGATGTGAAGATGGAAGAGCCGCAAATGGCTGTGTTCTCCCCGCAGCATGCCCCATTATCTGAACAGTATGGAGAGAGGAGCGGGAAGGATCTGTAATTGCAGCCTGTGACATCCACGGAGATGAGGAAGGGTGGGACTGTCCTGCACAGTTGCCCAAGCCTTGTTTCCGACTTCCGACACCACTCACTGGGAAAGTCTCCCAGGAAGGGGAGCCTTGAGCTCTGGGGAGAAGTAAGTATTTGTTGGTCACACAGGAAGACAGATATACCGGGGAAGAGCCAGAATGTTCCAGATGAGACACTAACTCCAATTTAAGGTTCCTGCAATTAGCACCTGCCTATTGACATATATCACTCTGCTATCTTCCCATAAGAGAACCCAGGGAAGATGCCAAGCCTTCCTTGGGAATTAGCCAGGTCCTTTGTTGGTCACCAGATTTGATGGAAGTTTGAGAACTAGTGGTCTACATGAGACAAAGGGGCACTTGTCCTAACCCCTAACGTTATGTAACTAACAGCACTGCCCTGCTCTAACAAAGTACCAAAACTTGGCAGTTTAGAAGCAACATAAATTTATCATATAGTTCTTAAGATCAAAAGTCAGGATTGAATCTTGTTTGGTTAAGATGTAAACAAGATGTTCCTTCTGGAAGTTCTAGGGGAAATAGATGCTTTCCTTTCCCAGCTTCTAGCCCCCTATCTCCCATCTTCAAAGGCAGCAGCGATTGGGCCAAGTCCTTTTTAGCTGTATCACATCATCATTGACTATCCTGGTCCTTCTTGCACTTGTAAGGACAATTGTGATTGCTTTGAGCCCATCCAGAAGATGAGGAATAATCCTCCGATCTCAGGTCAGCTGCTCTACAACCTTAATTTTACTTGCAACCATAATTCCTCCTTGCCATCTGATATATCATATTTATATGGTCTGGAGATTAAAATTGGGATGCCTTGGAGGAGAGGGAATTATTTGCCTGCCACACCCACTAACATTCTAAAAATCAGAATAACTGAGTGATATGGAAAGTGAAGATTTAAAATGCTCTTTTAAAGATTCTTGCACTCAGAACCTTGCCAAGTGTCACTGAACCACTGCCAGAGATGAGGCACAGGAGGTACAATTCATTTTAATAAGCTTCTCCTTCCCATGTAATGTATAAAGATAGAAAGCAGATGGGGGTCTGTCTAGGGCTGAGGTTGGGAGCAGGGGTTAACTGTATGGGCACGAGAGAATTTTGGGGGGAGGATGATAGAAATGTGCTGAAACGGGGTTGGGGTGGTGATTGTATAACTATATACACTTAATTTAAAAAACGATTGAATTGTAAATTTTATAGGAAATAAACCATACCTCAAAAAGGATATGAAAAATTTCACTTTGCTTTCTCACACATACATTTTATTACAATTGTAAGGCTATCATTTGTGACATTATTTGGAATTATTTGAGTATCTGAAAAGCATGAAACTGAGGCACTGTCCTTGAGATCGTTTAAGTGTGTCCATTTCTTACATTTTTTCTAAAATTACTCTATCTTCCCTCAGACTTAAATGTTAAAGACACGAACAGACATTGATATTTAAAGAACTTATAAATGTTTTCCACGATTTAGGGAAATTCTAGTAGGTGTCCTTGATGGCAAAATACAGGTCTTGGGAAAACGATGTGAAACGCCATGCTGTCATTCCCTGAGAGGGCTTCTGGAGTGTTCTGTCTGCAAACAATCATGTGAGCCAAGCACATGTAGACATCTGCTAACACTGACCCTTCTCTTCACCTGAGATGACCGGGCCCTGCCAGTGGCACAGGAACAGCAGAGAGGCATGGCAAGCCTTGATGACTATGGTTCTTTAACCATGTGCAGAAATGGCACCAAACCTAAGCCCTTTCCATGCCCCTTCCCACCTGTCCCGTCATACATTGTCAGCTACATCACACTACGCATGGATAGACGGTGAGGTTGTGAAAAGGCCTGGTGGGAGCTGAGACCCAGATCCAGGCCCACATCCCCTCACACACCATTCCAGTCTGGCTTAGGGGCAGCTGGGATCATCCAAGAAGACTCCACACCCCAACCTCTCTTGTCTCCTTATTCATAGATTTCTACTTTCTGCCCAGAATTCAGTTACTTGGAAAGGTCTTTACGTGTTACTGTGTCATTTATTCCATGTGTCACCCAATATAATTATGTATTTACTTATCTAATTAGATTTACTGTCCACATTCCTCACCTTGTTCATTTGTATACGGCCCAAAACAGAGTATGTTACGTACGCTACTTACAGATGGAAAGAATGGACGAGTAAATGGAAAGTGTCCGAAGGCATGACTCTGCCAGTTACTTGGTGTGGACACTGAGTAAATCGCTCGCCATCTCAGAGCTTCAGGTCCTCTTCTCTCTAAGATGGGAAAATAATAACTTCCCTGCTTTCCTCAAAGGATGACATGGGGGTGAACTTGCACACATCTAAACCTCGCAGAAATATAAGAAATTGACCTCCTGTGAAGAAAGAAAGTGGAGAAGTTAATCCAACAGAGTGATAAGATGCTCATTGTTGCAATTAGGCTACATTTACTAAACTGAGGGAAACGACTGTGGATGACATTATATAGATCTCAGCCGGGCACAGAGATGTTTCCCTCTTCCCTCTGATGTGCAGCTTATCCAGAAGTTCAGTTGGACTGAATTAGCAGTCTCCCCTCCACCCCAGGTGTGTCTCCCCGAGTTCTCCCAAGAGGTAGGAACTAGGCCTCTGATCAAGCCTCAAAGGCCTTCTTACAGGATCTGTGGCTCAGGAACCTGCAGCCAGCTCACCGTCCCCGTATTTAATGATTGAGAGCCAGAACCTGATATCAGGACTCCAAGCCTTGACGTTAGTCACAAGAATATTGTGTAATTAAAACAATTCCACTGAAACTAACCTCATTTTTCTATCAAGTGGTAGAAAATACAGGGAGAGAGGATCTTTACGATCATTGCCTTTATATATTGTAATTGCAAATCAAAGCAAGACCAAGTCATTTTTGTAGTATCTTTTCAACTCCCAACCATTTCTCTGAATTTGCCCACAACCTATTGGTAAAGCTGTAGGATGAATTCGGAAATGGTGGGTATCAATTGCGAGAGGTAATGGCAGTTCAGAAAAAATGTTGTCTGTGTGAATTCCAATTATGGAATTCCTACCCCAGGTATACTCGGTGGCTCTGTCATTCATCTTACTTTGTGCTGCCCACAAGTCCATTGCCTAGAGGAATAAAAATAAAGGAATGCAGTGTCTTTGGTTAAGGCCTCTGAGGCAATTTTTTTATTGAATCAAACTAAGAATATCTTTCCCATTTAATGCATAATAAAAGCCACGGGTAATGTATGTCCCGATTGCTATATAAATATAGTGTATGCTATTTTCAAGGGAACAATTATTTAACCCATGATGAGAATATATATACAAAAACTATGTCAGCCAGCGAACTTTATCCACTCCATGGAGTGCAGGCTATAATATGCATCTAATTTGATATGCAGCCAATTAGCTTTGCTCAGAGTAGTCCTACCTCCTTATTGTTTTGTTGGCAATCCAGGGACCCAACGCCATCATTCACCAGAGGATAATCTTAACATTGAGAATGCCACTTGGACAGCCAACGACAGAATTAACCTAAGTCTCCACATGTTCTCTCAACTAGCCAAATTTCAGTGTAAGTGGTTCATTCTCTTCATGACATCAGTTGCTCTAAAAAGCTTGATACTTGAAATTAATTATCAGCTCATAGTACATGAACTTATCCAATCACTTCCCATTGAGAAACATAGTATAAGGGCACATGGGTGGCTCAAGCAGTAAAGCATCTGCCTTTGACTCAGGTCATGGTCTCAGGGTCCTGGGATCGAGTCCTATATCAGGCTCCCTGCTCATCAGGGAGCCTACTTCTCCCTTTGCCCCTCCTCCTGCTTGTGCTCTGTCTCTCTCTCTCTGTCTTTTAAAAAAGAGAAGAAACATAGTAGAGAAATCTTAAGGGAGTGAGAAAATACTCATCAGATACTCAATAAATAATTGCTAACAAAAACTCTATTCCAGGCATTGTTTGAGGTGCTTGAACAAAATATAATGATGAAAAATATTAAGCCCACACCAAGCAGCCCTGCAATAGTGGTATAGAGTGGCTAGAAAAAACTTACTTAGAGGTTTCTGGGTACAACAGGGAATGATCTATAAAATTAATCATCCGGTTTCCATATAGTAACTGTTGTCATCAGGCTTCCTAGAATCTGCTTATAAAAGTTTCCAAAATTCAAATAATAATAATAAAACTTCCAGGTTTTCACTAGCAGCTGAAATGAACTCACTATTCCAAGAAGAAATGCATCAGTTCTATTCCCTTTCATGCAAATAAGAATAACTGTAATAAGATTTGTTGCAAATTCATAATCTCTCCTTTTATGGTTACTCTTTTGAAACGTTTACTTGGTTTAAGTCTAGACAGAACCAAAATCTCCAGTTTTTCAGTAAATTAACCATTGGAATGTCTGGAAGAAACAGACAAATCACATCCCTTTTATAGGTCATGTCAGGATTGTGCCCAATAATGCCAGTATTAAGTAATGAATTTGGCAGTTTAGGTAATTTCAAGGTATGAGTGCTGTCCTATGTGTGCGGTGTTTAGATTTATTTCCTCAAGCTATCTCTAGAACAACATATATGTTTGAATATAGTGCTTAAACAATAAAAGCAAACAGTGATACTTAAAAGTGTACTTGCGCATGTTTCTGTATAATTTCATCCTTCCAATAATTGAAAAAATATATATTTTTAAGATTTGATTTATTTATTCATGAGAGACACAGAGACACAGGCAGAGGGAGAAGCAGGCTCCACGCAGGGAGGCTGAGGTGGAACTTGATCCCAGGACCCCGGGATCATGCCCTGAGCCAGAGGCAAAAACACTCAACCGCTAAGCCATCCAGGTGTCCTGAAAATATTATTAAAAACTTTTAATTTGTACTGTGGAATGCTTCAAAAAATCTTAAAAAGTTGCTCCAGGTGGTTTCAACAATGATAAATTCACAGCCAATATTGTTTCATTGTGTCTCTAACTAAACTACTCTTACTACTCCCTGGATTATTTTGAAACAAATGTAACTCACGTCATCCCATATCAGTATGTGTCTTAAAGATAACACTTTTTCATCATAAACACAATACTGTTATCCCACCTGAAATAAAATCATCAATTTCTTGGGATGCCTGGGTGACTCAGCGGTTGAGTGCTTGCCTTTGGCCCAGGGTGTGATCCTGGAGACCCTGCATGGAGCCTGCTTCTCCCTCTGCCTGTGTCTCTGCCTCTCTCTCTCTCTCTGTGTGTCTCTCATGAATAAATAAATAAAATCTTTAAAAAATAATTAATTTTTTCACTTTGTCAAATACCAGATTATGTTCAAATTTCTCTGAATGCCCCCATTTTTCTGTTTGTTTTATCAAGATGTAAATATAGTCTGTAACTCTGAACTAATAGTTGTGTCTCCCCAACTCTTCTCATCTACATAGCTCCCTCCCTTTATTTTACTTTTCCTTGTAATTTTTTGTGGTTGTTGTTAAAGAACCAGGTAATTTTCCCTAGGAGGTTTTCCGTAGTCTGAATTTTCAGAGAATATCAACCACAGGAATACTTCTCTAAGACTGTATTTCCCGTGCATTTATTGTTATATCCAAAGATGTGATCAAGTTTTTTATGGGAAAAATCCGTAGGTATTTTGTGTGCTTCCCTGAACATCCATGTAAATTCTGTCTTTTTCTAAGGTTAAGTGCTATCGATATCATTGCCAAGATGCTCTACATCATGAGGGCTGGATAGTATTAATATCACAATTCTGCTGCATCTTCTTTATCAGCTGGGATACCTTTATCGAGGCATACTTCACTTATCAGTTATATGGTTAAACAGAGGCATAGTTTCCACACACACAAAAAGCAAAATAAATGGTTCTTTATTGTTTTCTTCCAGTTTTAAACAGTGACCTGGAGATGAATACCTTTGAGGATCTAATGTACAGCATGGTGATGAGGGTTCCTCATTCTGTATCGTATACTGGGCATTTGCTGAGAGGAGAGCTGACGTGTTCTCACACACAAGACAAGGATAAGTATGTAAGGTGATGGGAGTGTCAATTAACTTCAATGTGGTCATCATTTCACTATATATACAGATCAAATCATCACATTGTACATTTGAAATACAATTTTATTTGTCAATTAGACATCAATAAAGCTGGAAGATATAAAATAAAGTCATGAATTGATTGTCTAGTATGATCGAAGCTAGTTATGTATCATTTTAAACTCGTGCCCTTAATCATATCTGATGAGTTCAATCCATTGCAATTATTCTTATTGATGATTGAATTATCTGCTTGGTGACAGAAGATATTTTCCACAAATTTGCCTCTGAATAGTCTTGCTGTGACCCTAGCAGAAGTCTTTGATAACTTTCTTACTACTTGATATGACAATGTGTTCTGGGATTATCTCATAAACTTCTTAACATCCTGAACCAGAATTGAAAGAAACCATTTCTCCAGGAAGCACTATTCCTTTTACTGGACAATGTTTTATAGATACTATAACAGGTGGCTAAGGATTCCTGTGGTTGGTGGTTATTTTTCCTAGTTTTTTTTTTCCAGTGAACAGACATGAATAAATATTAATTTTAATTAGTAAAATATAAAGTTCAGGCTAACAAAAATATAAGATTTTTACTATAATTTTTGGTTTTATGTATATCATCATCTTCTTTCATTTAAAATCTACCTTCCACATCAACCTAAATATTTGTTTTACTGCACAACAGACACACATACACACATAGAGTGTAATATCTATCTACCTATCTATATGTATCAAATGTATACACAACACTCAGAATAGCAATAACAGCACTTAAAGTAACACTATCAGTGCTAAAACAATTTGTTTTACTTTTGGCTTCTTACATCATGGAATACTCCACCAGGCATATCAGGAAAAGTATTGGAGTTAGAATCATTTCAAGTTACCACTTCCTGTGTGTGTTAAAGCTCCAATTTGATACACGGGCTCATTCATTCCATTTGTCCTTCAATGTTTGGTGTGCCTTTATTTAAATTTGTCTTGTAATTATTAAAATAGTAACAGGTTTCTAAAGTCAAGACTAGAAAAAAAGATGTCTTCAGAAAAAGGAGCTACTCTCCCTTCCAGCGTGTTCCATTCTTATGACCCATAGTAACCACTTTTAGATTGTTTTCTTCCATTTTGAAACATGCAAATCTATTCATGCACACACACAAGAACAGTTATCCCTTTAGGCAGCGTGCTATGCATACGGCTCCCCACCTCCCCTTCTACAGTTAATCATGGGTGTTGGAGGCCACTCTTACTCTGAATAGTCCTCATTTCTGCTTGGTGCTTCAATATATGCATGCACCACAGTTGATTTAACTGGTTCTTGGAGGATGACCATTTGGGTTGTTTCCAGAGTTAAAATGTTGCTATAACGCACAGCTTTGTCTATGTATCTTTCTGTAATGCTGTCAAGTGACAGGGGTTCCTCAGGGTGGAATCTCTGGATCAAAGGGTAACTGTGACATACTGTTAGAAATTGCCAGGTCATCCACAGAAATGTGCCTTTTATATTCTTACCAGAAATTTTAAAATATACTCACTTTCTGTTATTGATATGGAAACATGCTCAAATTCAAAATTAATAATTCGGAAATTCAAAATATAATAAAATATAAATAAAGTTATATATAACTATATCATATATAAATATATAATAATATATGTGTAAATAAATTCAAAAATAAAAAATAAAATAAATAAAAAATAAAAAATAAAAAATAAAATAAATTAAAAAATATAAGTGAGTTTTCCAAATTCAGTCTTTTCCTAGTCTTCTTATGGTCTGCCACAGAAGTGTCCATTTGGAGATATATTATATATAATTTAAAATTCTAGCTCACGTAATGGAAGCTACAAGATAAGACCAGATGTATCTTAGACTCACTTAGCCTCACAAAGGAGTAGATGCAGCCAGTCCTCTGTGCACTCATTGAATGATGTTAACAAAAAAGTGACATGATTGGGTTCATATTTAAAGAAATAGTTCTAAAAATACCTCACATGCTTAGGGTTGCATTGTACAGAAAGAATTAGTTTGGTACAGAGAAGATGTGGTTCTTAACAGAGGTGAGAGGACTCGGGGCGCCCTGGCATCTCTGTCGGTAGAGCATCTGCCTTCAGCTCAAGTCATGATCTCAGGGTCGTGGGATCGAGTCCCACGTCCAGCTCTCTGCTCAGTGCGGAGTCTGTTTCTCCCTCTGCTCCTGCTCATGCTCTCTCTCATTCTCTTTTCAAATAAATAAATCAAATCTTAGAAAAAGAAGGAGAAGCAAGAGGACTCATAGGTAGCAGAACTGACGGTTATGAACTGAATTGTCCCCTTTCCCCGCCACTGCCCAGATTCATATGCTGAAGTCCGAACCTTCAATGTGACTACATGTGGAGATAGGGATGCAATTGAGATTAAATGACTTCTGGGGCGCATGGTGGCTCAGTCAGTTAAGCATCCAACTCCTGAGTTCAGCTCAGATCATGATCCCAGGGTCCAGAGATGTACCAGTGTGGAGTCTGCTTCAGATTCTCTCTCCCTCTCTGGCCGTCCCCCTCCCCCATCAACAAAAGGAGATTAAAGGACTTCTGAGGGTGGGATCCTAATCTGATAGGATTGGTGACCTTCTAAGAAGAAGAAGAGAGAGAAGCAAACAGGATCTTCCCCTGATGCATTAAATTGGGCCCTCTATCCCTGCTCCTCCCCCCTCCATCCTTGCCCCTCCCCCGTCCATCCCTTCCCCTATTGCCCCCTACCCTCTCTGCCTCCCCCTCTCCCTCTTCCTCCCATCTTTCTCTTCCTCACTCCTTCTCTTCTTCTCTCTCTCTGTCTCTCTCTCAGTGTGTGCACTAAGGAGGCCACATGAGAACACAAAAGGAAGGTAGCCACCTCTCTTGAACCAAGGAGAGAGTTCTCACCAAGAACCAGATTTGCTGCATCTTAATCTTGGACTTCCCAGCTCCCAGAAATTAAAGATATAAATGTCTATTGTTTAAGACACCCAGTCTGTTTTTTGTTTAAACAGCTCAGGCTGATGAACGCAGTGACTGAATTACTGGATTCCATAGTCCCAATGCTCCTCTGTTCTGGGAGACACAGTGTATTCACCAGAGGAAGAGGGTGTGTGGTCCTCTCGATGCCTGCTTCCCACTCAGAGTGTGGAAGAGCCTGGAGTTTCAGGGACCCCTCCACTATCTGTCAGTTATCCTGCTGCCTCTGGGTTTCCAGATTATTGGGGTCTATCAATTCATTCAAAAGTACTTACTAGACATTTCCTACTTTCCAGAGACTATATTGCTTTTTTTTAGTAAGACAAAGGCAGTCTATTCCCTTTTAGAGATTGAGAAAAATTCGTTGCTGCTCCTGGCTCACTTAAGTGTATATAATTTTAGTGCTTCCAATTTTTTCAGATATTTTGTCAATTCCATTGGAGAATGAGTATAGAAAGGAGGTAAAATATTGTAGTATCTTCTTCTACTTAGATCAAGAACGGAAGGGACTCCACACTACTGCAGCATCCCAAACTCCTCTAACTTCTAAGTATAGGAAAAGTCCATGAAATCCCATTTATTTCCTTCATGAAACTAGGGCCTGGGGATAGATTTATGACTAAGAAAGAAAACACTAATTTAAATGTGATTTTTTTATTATTAGGAAATTTGTATTTGAATGGCAATTTTCAAATTGACTGCAGACATTTGCTAGTAAGAGGGCAGTAAGTTACTTTTGCCTGGATCATCTGTTAATTGGGCTTTAAAAACCTTGGATTCTCAGTCAATACAAATTCTCATTTGCATTTTTTTTATAATAAATTTATTTTTTTATTGGTGTTCAATTTGCCAACATACAGAATAACACCCAGTGCTCATCCCGTCAAGTGCCTCCCTCAGTGCCTGTCACCCATTCACCCCCATCCCCCGCCCTCCTCCCCTTCCACCACCCCTAGTTCATTTCCCAGATTAGGAGTCTTTATGTTCTGTCTCCCTTTCTGATATTTCATTTGCATTTGGATGAGGAGTCAATGTGCATACTGGGTTCTTTCCTTGAAAAGGTTGAAACCAAAAAAAAAAAAAAAAAAAAAAGGTTGAAACCAACATGTCCCATTGTAACTGCGAACAAGAAAGGGCCTTCCATGAGATTTGTTCCTTGAAGGACAATCATAGACTGTTATGCTTTTAACAATGTAATATCTGCTTTTATCACCTAATGAAGAGGTAGAAGTACTATATTTACAGCTCTTTCTAAATGAAAAAAAAAACATTGTCAGTTCACCTTATGTTTCCCTTTCTGTTTCCAGTGTGTTTCTACTCAACCAATGAAAACAGAAAGTTTAAAAAAGAGGAGATTAATCAGCATGAGAGACATGGATATACCAGCTCTGCCATATGGGAACAGTCATTGTGATGCTGTGATAACACTGCTCCATCAGGGGCCACAAGCTCATGTGAGACAGAGATGCCACTGTCCATCCAGAGGCTGGTGTCCCCAAGGCCAGGCGCTGGGCTGCACACAGGTGCTCATCAAGCATCCCAACTACAAAACAAGCACACAGGGAGGAGCCCTAGCACTTCACATGACTTCACATGTGCCCTTTCTCCTTTTACCATCAAGATGGTTTGAGATTGAAACTCAAGCAATGTAGAATCATAAAAAAGAAAGTTGATGTATTTCATTACAAACTGGTAGCTCTGACTTTTTTAAAACCTCAAACCTTACTCCTGGAAAGGAAAGGAAGTACTCTGGGACATATTGGACTTAGCTTTGCCCTCTGACACACCCACGATCCTGACTGAATTCTTCCAAACAGGGAAGCCCGCATGGGTCTCTATTCTTCCCACCCAGCTCTTCTCAGGGAACACCTCATCTTGGTCCTGGTAGCCAGCCATCCTCAGGATCCTCAGGGTTAAATGTAAGGATTCTTGAGATGGACCATCTGAGCTTGACTCTCGGACCCACTACCTCCTACTTGACCTGGGGCGAGTGGCTTCACTGCTCAGTACCTCAGTCTCCCCATCTGGAAATCTGGAACAATAAAAGGCAGCTAGGACAATATCAGATCAAATATTACAGTTTCCTGTAGCTGTACTTCTTGACATGTTGCTTAGAAAGAGGCTCAGTTAAATTCTGGCCTTTACTTTATCCAGAGTGTATCAGATATAAACGAGTAATCAAGTCAGTGGCATTTGAGATATATCTCCACTATACAAAGATATCTCTTCTTAGTCAAGGGAAAAGCCCCTTGGAGAAACATCTTGGGTCTGGAGTCAAACAGTTCTGAGTTACAGTCATGGTGCTACCATCACCAGCAAGGGAACCCTGTGCAAATCTATTCGCCTCTATAAGCATCAATTTCCTCAGGAGGAGAAAAGAAAAGAAGGCTAATTCTCATAATTCTTATCTCACATAGAGTTTTTGTGGGTTTTCTTATGAAAAGAACTATGTCACATGGAGGAGCTTACTAAATTTCTAGCATGTGAAGGTTAATCCATTTCTACCTGTTTTTATATCACAGACATGTTGTATATTTGAGTCTAGGGCACACGTTAATATCCTCTCCAATTATGAGATGACACAAAATATGGACAGAGAGCAAGAAGATATTTGAAATGAAAAAGCAAAGAGACTGCACCATTGCTATGTCCTCACTCTGCTGCATCTCAGCTTAGAGGAGCTCAGAGCCCTGACGTCTGTGGACAAGTAATCCCTGGACAGTTAAGAGGTCCGGAATTGTCCCTCAGTCTGCAAGGGCCTTTGACTGAGGACAGCTAACGGTCATCACCAGGTCATAACCCACACCAATATGAACCTCAGTGCCATATTTGTCGGTGCTGTGGGGTCCCTTCTGTGGCCATGCTTGCAGGCTCAGGGATTGCCATCTGGAGTCCAGTAATCGAACCTGGTCAGTCAGAAACAAGCCTGCACAAAGAATATTAGAAACCAAACTCTGGCAGCGCCACCCTGGCCAGCTTTTGCATTTATTACTGAGCTGGGAGTTGTTGAAGGAGTCATCTGACATGCACAGTGCTGCAGGTACCAAAGATACTGTGCTGAGGGAGGTGGATAGGAATACTATTCCATGGAATCTCACTGAGGCAGGGAAGAGGAATCCACATCTGAGTAGAACCTGAGACATACAGAGGGATGATGCCATATATTGTGAGGCTACCTGAAGGATAGTAAATACCTGACATGCTAGAAGATATTGAGACAGGAAGAAAACAGTGGAGATGAGGTCACCAAGGCAGCTACAGGACAGTCCATGTAAGGTCTTGTAGGTCTGGGCAAAGAGGTTAAACTGTGTACTCCATATGAAAAGAAGCCATTAAGATGTTTTAAGAAAATGATGTGCTCGAATGTGCATTTTAAAAAAGATAACTTGAGTTGTGTGTAGAAAAGGATGTTAACAATAAGTATGAAAGCAGTACGAATAGTCAGAGGCTACCTCAGTGACAATGGCCCGGCAAGGTTGGTAAAGAGAGGGATCCCATAGATGTTGTAACTAAACCTTCCTAATGGCTTGGATTTAGGGAGTGAGGAAAGAGAAGTGGAGTCCAAATCCTATATGACCATGAGCAAATGGACGAATTGAGTACAGAGATTGCAGATGGGGAAATCTAGAAGTGGGGAAGATTTTTCTTTGAGGAGTAATCCCAAGAGTTACCTTTGAACATGTTGAGACAGTA
This sequence comes from Canis aureus, assembly GCF_053574225.1. Lineage (NCBI taxonomy): Eukaryota > Metazoa > Chordata > Mammalia > Carnivora > Canidae > Canis > Canis aureus. Next base: position 45,075,257 of record NC_135637.1, read on the forward strand.
ATTAGATTTCTAAGAAGAGGGTTAGATAGAAACCTAGAGAGTACTTATTTGGCTAGAAATAAATTTGGAAACTATTAGTACTCAGTATATAAAATCATGAAGCTAAATGAGATCACTCTAGGTAAGGACATGTAGGTTCTGAGAATCTCAAATATTTCAATGTTAGAATAAGGACACAGCAAATTAGAACAATATAGACTGACTCATGGAATGAGAAGGAAACGGGGAATGTGGTAATCCTGAAGCAATGTGAAGAAAATATTTCAGGGAGAAGATCAAATGATAAGACAGGTCAAGTAAGATGAGAACTCAGAAGTGTTAAGACAACAGAAAATTGCCCATTTTTATAAAAATAGTTTTGGTGGAGTGATAAAGATAAAAACTTGGTTAGTATGCAAAGTGAGCTATAAGAAACTGGAAATATACACAAATATTCTTGTTTAAAGATTTTAAAGTTTATTTTAGAGAGGGAGAGAGCAGAGCTAAGTGGGTACAAGTGGTGGGGAGCAGAGGGAGAAGCAGACCCCCGTCTGATCAGAGAGCCTGACATGGGATTCGATCCCAGGACTCCAGGATCGTGACCTGAACCAAAGACAGATGCTCAACCCACTGAGCCACCCAGTTGTCCCTATACACAAATATTTCAAGAAATGTTCTTCTAAAGGGAAACTGAGACACACATCAGCCTGGACAGTGGTGTGAGTCAAAGGAAAGAGGTTTAGGATGAATGATAATAAAAAGTTTGTATTTTGATGGGAATGATGCAGGGAAGAGGGGAAATATAAATTGAGAGAGGAGACAGTGACAAACGGAGCACTCTTGAGTAGGTATGCTTTGTTTCAGCCATCCTGCAGGTAGTTGCCAGGAGGCTAGAGAAATCCTCATGATTGCTTGTGTTTGTTTGTGAAATAAAAATTTGTCCCTGGCAAGAAGTGGAGGAAAAGGTGGTTTGAGGAATTAGGCTGAGATGTGAAACAGTTGTCTCCAAGTATGAAAAGGGACATTACCAGGGAAGAGTATTAGCTGGTTGGGTAGCACTGAGGATCTCCTGATTGTTGGGATGTTAAATCAAAGGTAAGGGTGTATTATATCTTTTTAGCTTCCACTTACTTCCACATAAGTGAAAATGCGGAATAGTAAGAAATTTGGATATAACTGCAATCCTGGAATTAAAATTTGAGTATTATTAAGAGAGAAAGAATCCAGGTAGTTATGGGTGTATGCATTAGAGTAATTAATGTGACGGGTCTCAAATTGAAGAGAGTGAAGAGGAAGAAAGAACTGGCCAGGGCATAAAATAAAAGCCGTTGAGTCAATAGGTACTAGATCTTGGCAAGATCGTATGTGTTAGTGTTCACGCTAGAATATATGAGCTGGAGAAATAGGAGATGGTGTTGGAAATGGAGATTTCAGAGGCAGATATTGAAAATGACTGTGGGAATGGGAGAATGAGGTGGAGTTGAACAAAACTTTTATTGAACAATGAGGAAGAGTCCAAAGACCAAACAACTTATGTGGACGTCAAAGTCTCTTTACAGATGAATAGAATAGAATAGAAAGAATAATAATAGAATAGAATAGAATAGAATAGATCATAGAAGAGTGAAAAAGAAGACACCAAGCAAGAAGTTAAAATTTCCAGTGAAGAAGGAGGTGTTTGCAAGAATGTTAGTGACCAATCTTTACCCGCATGAGGCAAAAGTTTCTAAGGGATGGAGTTTCGTTAATGAAGGAAAAAAAATCAGGAAAGGGTGATTATTAGCATGAAGAATAACTGCTCCACCTTTGGGACTTGTCAGAAGAAAAAAAAAGACAGACCCCACTTGAAAGAGATGACCTAGACCAAAATGATTCAATATGCGAGGCAGAAGTTAAAAGTATAGAGCTTTTTGTTATTGAGTTTGGAGTTTCAGGGATCCATCAAAGTCTTTAGAATATCAGGAAGGAACAGGAAATTGAGGTAGTCTAGGGACCTCAATGTATCTTTTTAAAAAGTAATACTGAGTAAATTTTTATCCCTAAGTGAACTGTTATATATTTCTAAAATCATAATTAATGAAAAGTAAGTGGCCTCATGGAAATGTCCTTTTGATACAGTATTACAGTGGATAAAGCAGTGAACAGAATTGCACGGGTGTTCAATGTGGGAATACTCTCCCGTGTGTGGAAAATCCCTCAGAGAGAACACGCAACATTGTCTATGTTCATGACTATGAAAATAGTCATGCTGAGGTGTGAAGGTATTGAACTCTTCTTCCGTTTTTATCCAGCAAAATTTAAGGTCAACATTCTATCTTTGAATAATTGCCCCTACCCTGTTAAATATCTTCAATGGAAACAACTAGAGTCTCTTAAGGACTATATACTCAAATAGTAACCCTCGCTTTCTATAACACAGACGTAAAATGATGGAAATTGACATTTCTCACTGTTGCAATTATAAAAACTTAACCATAGGTTAAGTTGACTCTTCAAAGTGACTAGTGAACTCTTACTACTAACAGAATAGAAATAGGAATGAAGTGAGACAATGTCTTCAAACTGTAAGAAATTATGTCTAACATGAAAAGATGCTCAACATCACCTGTCATCAGGGAAATACAAATCAAAACCACAATGAGATACCACCTCACACCAGTGAGAATGGGGAAAGTTAACATAGTCAGGAAACAACAGCTGTTGGTGAGGATGAAGAAAGAGGAACCCTCTTATACTGTTGCTGGGAATGTAAACTGGTGCAGTACTCTGGAAAACAGTGTGGAGGTTCCTCAAGAAGTTAAAAATAGAGTCACCCTATGACCCAACTGCACTACTGGGTATTTATCCAAAGGATACAAACACAGGGATTAGAAGGGGCACCTGCACCCCAATGTTCACAGCAGCAATGTCCACAATAGCCAAACTGTGGAAGGAGCTGACAAATTGACAAATGATTGGATAAAGAAGATGTGATCTATCTATACAATGGGATATGACTCAGCCATCAGAAAGGATGAATACCCACCATTTACATTGACATAGATGGAACTGGAGGGTATTATGCTGAGTGAAGTAAGTCAATCAGAGAAAGACAATTATCGTATGGTTTCACTCATATGTGGGATTTAAGACACAAAACAGAGAATCATGGGGAAAAGAAAAAATAAGACAAAATCATAGAAGGAGACAAACCATAAGAGACTCTTAACTATAGGAAACAAACTGAGGGTTGCTGGAGGGGAGAGGGTTGGGGGGATGGGGTAACTGGGTAATAAGCATGAAGGAGGGCACTGGGTGTTGTATAAGAGTGATGAATCACTGAACTCTACCTCTGAAACTAATAATACACTATACGTGAATTAATTGGATTTAAATAAAATAAGATAAAAATGTTTCTAAAATTAAATCACCCACCTCTAGTTTTCTTTGCCACTTTTCCTAGCTAATGAACACAGACAGTTCTTACATTGTTTCCTCTCTAAAACTACACGGGTATCTGTACTCCCAACATCCCAGAAAGATAATACAAACAACAACTGACTAAAAAAATTAAGTATCAGCTTAGAATCATGAATCATCAGGTCGATAGCATCAGAAAAATTCCCTTGTTTGTAGGATTTGTTTTATCCACTTGTAATAATTTAAATTTGCTTCAAAAAGTACAGAGATGTAAAAACATGTGCTTAGAATAAAATATAGTTTTAACTAAAACCTTCTAAATGTTTCACTTCAGCATGCACTGCATTTTAAACTCCTTGTTTGGGACGCGTAGGTGGCTCAGCAGTTAAGCATCTGCCTTTGGCTCAGGTTGTGATCCCGGGGTCTTGGAATAGAATCCCCCATCAGGCTCCCTGCAGGGAGCCTCCTTCTCCCCGTACCTATGTCTCTGCCTTTCTCTCTATGTCTCTCATGAATAAATAAATTAAAACAAATTTAAATTCCTTGTTTGTTTGTACATGAGGAGTTTATACCTGAGCCAAAGTGAAATGACTCTGCAAGTGACGTTGGGGTCTAGGATTAGAGCTCCGTGAACAGTCCCTGAGACTTCATATCCTAGATACCAAGCTAATGAAGAAAAACCACAAGTTGCAAAACTTGTCATTTTGATGTATTTGTGACATCAAACTCATAAGTAATACTTGCCTAAGACATTTTTCTCTTATGGGCCATAATTATTAATTGGCTATCGTCCAAAGTAATAAACACTTTAAAATATTTCATTATTTGCGACATGCGGGATGGCACATATTCATGAAAAAGTCAATACACAGGAGCACCTGGGTGGCTCGGTCGGTGAAGAGTCTGCCTTCAGTTCAGGTCATGATCTCAAGGTCCTGGGATCGAGTCCTGCATCCAGCTCCCTGCTCAGCAGGGAGTCTGCTTCTCCCTCTCCTCCCCTGCTCACACTCCTCTCTCATAATTAAGTAAGTAAGTAAGTAAATAAATAAATAAATAAATAAATAAATAAATAAATAAAATATTTAAAAACAATGCCAACACACTTTTGGGTACAGTGTGTGCAACAAGGAAAGCCATGGTTTGTACTCTGAGTGGTAAAGTGAGATCACTGAAGTCTGTCCACATAGAGAACCAGGCTATGGATTAAGTGCAAACTGTGGGACATACTTTGCATTATCTTTATTCACATAAAGTAACCGGATATGAAATCATTTTTAACTATGCAAGTGGTTCCCAGATTTTTAATTTTAAGTTTTATTAAGGCTTTTAGTGATGTACAAAGAAGCTTGAACTTCATTTTATCCAGTGTTTGAATTCATTCCCTTTCTAACTTTATCTTCTAAGCACCCTCCCAAACCAAGAAGTGTTTGTTGGATTTTGTAGTCTATATTCAAGCACAGAGGGGCATAAAATACATTATATTGATACATCAGGTCTATTAAATATGTCTTTACAGACTCTACTGCGCTACCTCGAGACCTGCATTGGAGGTGGCATTACTTTCTGTGTTTGTTTCCAATTACTGTTGTAACAAATTATTTAAAACTCGGTGGTACAGCACAACAGATTGATTATTTTATAGTTCTGGAAGTCAGAGTCTAAAATCAACATTCTGGAAGGAACACCCATCTCCCTGTGTTTTCTAGCTTCTAGAGACCAGTTGCATTTCTGGGCCTCTGCTCCCACCCTACATCTTCGAGCCAGCCCTTGTACCTTCCCCATTCCATTGCTGAACTCTGCTTCAATCCTGGAATCTCCGCATGATTTTCCCTTCTCTCTTGTGATTACACCAAACCCACTTAGATAATCTAATCTCAAAAAAAAAAAAAAGATAATCTAATCTCTCTCAAGATCCCTAATCACACTGCCATATAAGATAACATATTCACAGATTCTGGGAATTACATAGCAGAGACCATTAAGGCCATTATTTAGCCACCGTGGGAACATAAAGATAGGGTACCATTTGCCGAAAGCAGTACCTATGTTAACAGCTGTCTTGACCTGGGTTCATTGCTGTAGTTTTCAAATAAGCAAAAATTACTTTTTCCTAGGATAGTCAGGCCATCTTTTTGACTCTCATACTTGTCGTGAATTACTTGTGTTTATCAACTATTTTAGGCACTGTGACTTTTCCCCATACAGAAAAATCAATGCTACAATATAGTAAGTAGTAAATGGTTAAGAAATATTTTTAAATGAGCTGATACTTCATCTTGAAACTCCCAGAAAAGACAGATACAATAACAACCTCAACCAGTATAAATCTCCTTGGAAAATAGCTGTTGTTAACATGTACAATTCAAATTTGGGCATTTTATTTCTGCTAACAATTGATAGCTATATTTTTACCTAATACATGATACTTGAGCCTACCATCACTTTTTCCTCGAATTTAGGCCATTAACGATTTTTCCTAAATTTTCTGGTAAAAAAAGGTATTTATTTTGAAGACAAAATTATTGTTTTAAATGCTTTATTGAGCTCACAGGTCTAATTAATTGAATCTTCAGCTTTGGTATTTAAAATTAGGTCAGAGAAAATGTCTTCAGTTATAGGTTTTATTATTAAAGATTTATGAAATACTTTAATAATTAAGCCCAAAATTCTCATTATATGGAAAGGTTTTCTGGCCAGCCTGTGCTTAACCTCCTACAAAGTTGAACAACAGAACATTCCATGATGAGCTGAGATGGTAAGAGGTGACGAGGGACCTAAATACAGGAGATGTCAGATTCTCTTTATAATTTACCATCTCCCCAGAGAGACGTTTGCAAATTCCATGTCTTCTAAAATATGACAGTAACACTTTGGGCAAATGTCATTCTTCCTCATAAGTAGTAGATGCTATAAAAATTTCAGCAAGCGATGGCCTATAAGACAAACCCGGTGCATCTCCTGTATGTAAGACCCATGAGTTAAGAAGAGTTTTTACATTTTAGTCTATAATCAATCAACATACAATCAACATACATAGAATCAACTCACATATGCCAGGTAAAGGTACTGGTATCACCAATTTTAGTACTTTAAAAAAATTCTAGAAGACAAATTTAAAGCCCTTATTACAGAAGTTGGAACCAATGGAAACTGGATTGAATTTTAAATCAGTAATTATTTAGAAATATGTTAGTTGCTTAACATTTAAGAGCCAAAATCTCTCTTCTTAAGTAATTTTTATGGGAACGGGATGAGTACTAAAGATGATTGTTCACTGCTCAACCATTAAATCTTCCTGTAAAATAATAATAACAGCTGAGCTACATCCTGGAAACTGGATAAATCAGGTACTTCCGTCCTCATGCAATAGTTAAAAGACAAACAAGCAAGGATTTTCTTCTCTTTTCTTTTTTACTGCATAATTCATTTGCTGTAAAAGAGAATACTCTCATTTTTGTATGGTAAAAAGAAAGATTTTAACTGAGGTAATTCCTTCATAGACCTCAGATATATTTTAAGAAGTAGTTGTGGTCCTAATAGATGAAAATTATACATTATACATAGATACATTATATAGAATAATCTGTTCATTGTAATATATAATTATCTACTAACAGAGATACAGACATACACACAGATATAGACATATACCTACAGATATACAAAAGATATACATATAGAAATACAATTTATATAGATATAAGTTGGTACAATATAAAGATACACACTAAAGCAGCCAAAGGCACACAGATTAAACCAGCGCTAATGGAAAATATCTTTTCTCTATAGAAATGTTAAAATCAAGGCTCTGGCAAGGCTGAATTAGATTGTTATTACTAAATAAATGGCTTTCAAACTTTGGTAGACATCTAGAAATGTCTGTAGAAATTATAAATAAAAAGTGGTATCACTATCTTAACAGATTCTGAAGTAGTAGACCTGGGTAGGTTCTGGTCATCCCTATTTCTTCTATTTTCATAATGATTCTGAAGTGATCCAAAGTTTAAGAAGCCTTGAATTAGAAACAATGCTATATTTGGTATTTAGATCTGTCACTGTCTCTCCATAACAACTGGAACAGAAACTCTGAGTTTGAGGTCCAGGAATCCACATTTTTTAAAGATTTTATTTATTTACTTTTAGAGAGAGAAAAAGAGAGTCCTGAGATGGAGCCCTGTGTTGGCTCTGCACATGGCTCCCAGTCTGCTTGAGATTGTCTCTCTTTCTCTGTGTGTGTCTCAAAATAAATAAAGAATCTTTAAAAACAAAAACTATACCAGATACCAGGAAATTAGGGAATTCTCACAGAAACACAATCAGAGCAGTAGACCTGAAAAAGCTTAAGTAATAAGGAAAATCCTGTGGCTAAAGCAAATAAAATGATTACATAAAACATGAGTTATCAACAATCACCCTGATCAAAAGAATTACACTGAGAAGTAATTTCCATGTGGCAGAGCCCAGAAGAAAACTGAAGGACAGAAGCTGAAGCCCAAATCCAGTCAACTCCCAAGATGGGGAGCCCAACGTAGGACTTGATCCCTGTACCTGGGATCACACCCTGAACCAAAGGCAGATGCTCCACTGCTGAGCCCCCAGGCATCCCAAAAATGTGTATTTCTTGAACATGGGATGCCATGTAATGTCACATCGAAGAACCTGCTTTACATAGCAACAAAGATTCAATAATGGGTGAGCCCCCAAATACAGAATTGGTTAGTCACACTGCTCAGCCCCTGTCAATCTTATGGAACAGAGTGTTATAGGCACAGCCTTCTTCCAGGATGCAATTTGCTCTAGTTCAGAATTGTATATGGTGAGAATGAACGGGTGTGGGAGGAAAGAGGTTGGGGCAAGAGTGGCCTTACTCATTGTCATGTGCAACATCCCTGTTGGAGAACATGTTTCCCATCCTCACAAGTCTGGGCCCTGTAGCTTCAGAGGTCTGGTTTACTAAATCAGAATGCACAGCAAGAGTTTCTTTAAACTTAAGAAATGTGTGCTTCCTGGGCTCTTGGGACTCTGTGACAACCTAACAGGTAAGGAGCTGTCACCTTAGTATTTTTCCTAGACAGTGGTCATCAGGATTGGGGGCAGGAAGAAATATGTTGACACACAAGTGACCCACTTGGGACCCTTGGGACCCCTTGACCAGCTATGCTGGTAAAAGCAGAGTCATAGCTTGAGAAGAGAATGGTGACTAGGAGCTCAGGCCTCTCAAGAAGAGGTCTGGGTGACACTACCACGTACGTCCCTGAGACCAGCAGAGATACTGAGAGTGAGAGCACTTCTGAATTGACAGAGGAGGAGGAAGACAAGCATCAGCTGTGAGCCCTAGTCTATATTCACCAGGGAGAGCTATCATTCATCCAACTATCATCCCTCTCCTAAGTGTTTCTGTGAATAAAGTCTCCCTGGAATATTAGAGGAACTATTCTCTGGATTTATGTCAGAAAATGTACCCTGGAAACACAAGGGGCTCATGATAACATCTGCAGTGCTACCTGCCCGGATTCCACCCTGGGGTGAACAACTTACCACCCCGCCATTGTTGGGTTGTTGGGGGTGCACCAGCAGTCTTCAGTTATAGATGTGCTTCAGAACTGCCTCATTTAAAATCAGCTACCCAGCCCAACGACATGTTCCCAGGTTTCTGCTCCTCAACCTTCAATATATCGGTATATTATGTGGTGGGTTTTTTAAAATTTTAAATGAAAAATATATATGCCTGCTGAGATCCTAAGGCATTAATTTTATGAGAAGCCCATGGAATCATCTGACCAGATTGCCATTTTTCCCTCTCTACAGTCATGCCATTATTGTGTGGCAGCCAGAGCATCCACATTCAATATTGTCCCTTTTCAGGCTGTAACACATTGGTCAGAAGAGCGTGTCTTCCCTAACTGGACCAATCAATCCCCGAGGATGGTCCCTCTGTCTTCCTTGTGACTGGCGCTATAAAATATGAACCTTGGGATCTCTCTCAAAACTTGTGATCTATTGGTTTATCAATAATAATCTCTATATAAGAGTATGGAACTGCAAATGTTGGAGAGGATGTGGAGAAAGGGGAACCCTCCTGCACTGTTGGTGGGAATGTGAACTGGTGCAGCCACTCTGGAAAACTGTGTGGAGGTTCCTCAAAGAGTTAAAAATAGACCTGCCCTACGACCCAGCAATTGCATTGCTGGGGACTGACAACCAAAGATACAGATGCAGTGAAATTCTGGGACACCTGCACCCCGATGTTTCTAGCGTCAATGTCCACAATAGCCAAACTGTGGCAGGAGCCTCGGTGTCCATTGAAAGATGAATGGATAAAGAAGATGTGGTCTATGTATACAATGGAATATTCCTCAGCCATTATAAATGACAAATACCCACCATTTGCTTCCATGTGGATGGAACTGGAGGGTATTATGCTAAGTGAAATAAGTCAATTGGAGAAGGACAAACATATGGTCTCATTCATTTGGGGAATATAAAAAATAGTGAAAGGGAATAAAGGAGAAAGGAGAAAAAATAAGTGGGAAATATCAGAAAGGGAGACAGAACATGAGAGACTTCTAACTCTGGAAAATGAACTAGGGGTGGTGGAAGGGGAGGTGGGGGGGGTGACTGGGTGACGGGCACTGAGGGGGGCACTTGATGGGATGAGCACTGGGTGTTATTCTATATGTTGGCAAGTTGAACACCAATAAAAAATAAATTAAAAGGAAGAGTATGGATTTGAACCAAATGAAAAATGTGTCATCATTCATTCATGCATTCACTTTGCTTTACAATCTTTCAATTACATGGATAATATTTTTTTACCCTGGAATAAATAATTCAGTTATAATCTTCATGCATATTAGTCATTAAATTATAAATGTATTATAAATATGTATATGTTAATATACATATTTGATACATGTAAAATAAATAAGTACATTACATTGCTTTATTATTAACTTATTTTAATCTAAGAGTACTAGAATTCTCAGTTTTTATTTGAAAAGTTCCTTTCAAGTCTAATGATTTCTTTGTGTGATTCATAACTTTTTACTAGTTTCCTAACATTTTATATCATTTGAGAAATAGTCACAATTTATACTTATTGACACACCATTAAATGTCATAAGAGAGTAAATGTTGACATGTTGATCCAATAGTCATATTAATGGATACTACTAAAGCTTAACCATTTACTGCAAAACTTTTAATAACTAATTTGTGTTCAGTTATCTATATATACAAATATATTTATTATACTTATTTATATTAGTTTTAAGTACTTATAGATTCTGCTGTTTACTTTTATCACAGTATAAAATTAAATATTTGTCTTTAATTTTCCTTAAATTGAGAGAGAACTATTCCTATTCATGCTAAAAAGTACTCATTTTTTCCATTAGACTCAAAAAATGGACATGCAAACACAAGAACAAAAGCAAATGATGTGCTCTCTATGCTAAACACATGAAGTTCTACAAGAAAGACGACTAAATCATGATTAAATGTTGTTTAAATCCTATAAAACACCACACAGTATCTGGCATAAATTTCTCAAAAAATATAGCTAACATACAATTTGAAGTCATCCAGTGGGAGGTGGGACTATTTGGATGCCTTATATCTCTTGAGCACTGCAGTGCAACTCCCAAGAGATCATGTTTTAAATTAAATATTACCTATGAATATACAGTGTGGCAGCACGGTGCCAGCAACGCAGCAGCCCTGACTGACCTCCACTTAGAGTTCTCCCATCACGGAGATCTAGGCTCTCAAGGGAATAGAATAAATCCAGAAGCTGTTTCCCAGTGGTTAAAGCAAACTGATAGAGCTTGGAAATCACGCTGTTTAAAATTGTATTGATACCAACTATGTAAAACACATGGTATGTGCTTGGTGAAAGCATACAATTGTGAAGCAAATATGAATTCCATTCTCAACAACAAATTTTTAATTGAATGAGAGATCAAAAAGTTTACATAAATGGTCACTAGATTTAATAAACACTGTCCAAATCGGAAAAGAGTTGCACCTGCTGCACTGAGCAGAAAAATCAAGCACGGCAGGAGAGCAGTCTTGCCCACAGCTGGTTGGGGAGGGACCGCCACAGAGTCTGTAGGGATCATAAAGCCAAAGAGAGGAACTGATTTACATTTTAAAGCTTTATGGGAGTTTGCAATATTTTGTTTTTATTACTGACTTTATTCAAAAGCATACTAAAGATTGTTCCCCATCCCCAATTTGGAGCACTTTGTTAAAAACACAACCGTGAACTGTACGTAAGAGAGAAACACGTACTTATCTTCCAAGAGCAGAAGAAAGGATTCCAGTGGTGTGTTGTTTTAAGTGTATTTTCCCTGGCAAGTAACTGTAACCAAGGGAAGCAGTTATTGATCTGAAGAGGAGGGAGAGGGACGGGAGGGGGGCGTTGGGGGGGGGGTTGGGGGGGGTGGTTATTGAAATTGGAACAAGCTGGCCTATTCCAGCTTGTAGCTCTCTAGGGCAGCAGACCTCCTCTTGCTCCGCTTCGCTCTTGTTAAAATACAGTTCAATGCTGCCTCCTAGCTTTTGGAAATGCTTTCACTTCTCCTGCACTTGCTTCCCTCAGGCCACAGTTATCTATGATCTGGCACCAGGTCCAGCTCTTGCAGAAAGCACTGGAGCAACTGCTAGGTCACAGTCCCCTTTCCTCACCTGAGTAGCCTACTGAATCTCCTCCCCAGGCCAGAAATACCATCCTTACCCTAGGACTTAAAAATATTTAAAACTAATAACTCTTTCTGTTTTTTTTTTTTCCTCGAAACTTCTCTCAAACATCTAGTTTTTTCTCTTCCAGACAGTGGTAATTATATAAGCTTGAGCCTTGGTCTCATAAACTCTTATTCCAAACCTTCCCTTGTTTCTCAATTCCAGTATCCACAGGCTCCTCCCTGGCTCAGGACCCTCTGAGCCACAGCCTACACTACTACACTACCCATTGCCCTGTGTTGTTTCACCCATCAGCTGCCAAGTCTGCCCGGATATATTCAGGCAGCCTTAAAAATATTTATACTAATGAGGAGCCCAGAAATAACTTGACATTTGTGTTTTCTATGTTTACTTGTTAATTTTTATGGCTTCAGCAATACAAGCCCAGCTAATAGTCTCTGCTTTGGCTTTTTGTGAACATGCTTCTTTAAGGAATTTTATAGTCCCACTAATAAATCAAAATAACATTTAACCAAACGTATGAATGCTGTTGGCAACCATGGGCTTGGACTTAACTACCTATAAGTTTAATGTGTGATTTTGCATGCTGAATACCAACATTTCCTTGTGGTTGGGTTCTACATATTTCTGTGTGTGTGTGACATTAAGATCTTCTCAACTCCAAAGTAATAAAAGCAAATGCTGACCACATCAGTAGGGAATATTCAGAAAGCAGTGTACGTTTAAAGAGGATTCATTTATCCAATTTTTCCCATTAGACTTCTGTTAAAATCTTTCCATTAATGTGTGTATGTGTGTGTGTATAACTTATAGTTTCAGTCTACATCTCTGTATTAGTGCTGTGTCAGTGCTGCGAGCCTGTTGGAGACAGAGGGCAGTAAAGTCTAAGGCTTCAAAAAAGGTTTACTTAGAATTAAAACAATAAAGGTCACAATTTACTTTGAGAAAAAAATCTTCAAGTGTTTACATACGCAGGCAGACACACACAAAATAAACTGCAAAGGAAAAATTTAAACGGCCATTAAGGAAATTATCCTTGTGACATGTTTTTGCTCTTCCCAATTTTCAAAACAATGCCATGACCAATAGAATAGAGATGATAAGTGCCAGAAGATATCATCCATGAATATGAACACAACAGTTAATCAGATCATTATAATATCCTCTTAGGCAGTCTTGCAAGAATATAAACATACACAAACTCTAACAAATGCAAAATGTGTTTAAAAAGCCCAAATGCAAACAATGCATTCTAGAGAAAAATCAAAAGAGGTATTATCTTAAAATAGCAAATTCTATAAATTAACAGCTAAATTCGTCCTCTTTGGCAAGAAATGTAAGACTTCTTTTGGATTATAAACCATTGCCTATGGGCAGCCTGGGTGGCTCAGCAGTTTAGCGCTGCTTCAGCCCAGGGCGAGATCCTGGAGACCTGGGGATCGAGTCCTGCGTCGGGCTCCCTGCACGGAGCCTGCTTCTCCCTCTGCCTGTGTCTCTACCTCTCTCACTCTCTCTGTGTGTGTCTCATGAATAAATAAATAAAATATTTTAAAAAATATATAAAATAAACCCTTACCTATCCATATGCAATTAAGAAAAGAAATACAGTTAACCTTCGAGCAACAGTTTGAAGAGCACAGGTACCCATATACATGGATATTTTTTCAATACAGGAGAGCGCTGGAAATGTATTTTCTCTTCCTTTCTATTATCTTAATAATAATTATTGTCTAACTTTATTATAAGAATACAGTACATACAGAATATATATGTGTTTTTTTAAAGATTTTATTTATTTATTCATGAGAGACAGGTGAGAGAGAACGAGAGAGAGGCAGAGACATAGGCAGAAGCAGGCTCCATGAAGGAAGCCTGATGTGGGACTCGATCCCAGGACTCCAGGATCACACCGTGAGCCAAAAGCAGATGCTGAACTGCTGAGCCACCCAGGCGTCCCTATATAACATGTGTTAATCGACTTTGTGTTATCCTTCCTTACCTTTTCTTACCTTATTTCAGTAAAGCTTCAATTCAACAACAGTAGGCTACTTGTAGTTAAGTTTTGGGGAGTCAAGAGTCATAGGTGGATGGGGTGAGTGCCATAACCCCTATGTCGTCCGAGGATGCCCTGTAGATATACAGCTTCCACCTTCCCTCCCTTTTCCCTGAGATGCACCAATTTCCTCCTGCATTTGGGTGTTTCCATGGCTGCCCCCTCCTTGTCACTGCCCTATCTCCTGTCCTTGGATTAGGATGGCCTGCGAAACATGTGTCCGAAAGTATCCTAAGACTCATGCGAATTAGGATATGTGATCTATTGGAAATAAAATGGTACCTTATGGTCTTGCTCCTTCTAGTACAACATCTGTTCTATCATGCCAAGATAAGATTTCAGCAGGTGCTTACTTTGCTTTTGAGCATAATAAATGATGGCTTTTCTGCTAACAGAATTTTGAAGGCCATTAATTTTATCTGTGCCCCCCTTTCAAACTTTCCTCAATATTAAGTTTGTACCTTTCCCTATAATCACAACTCCATATGCACCTGAATCACTGTATTCCTCCCATCACATTTATTCGGGCTCAGCCTCCTCTTCCATTTCCCAGGAGACACACTGACAAAGTACAAAGCTTTAATTTTATTTTTTTTCTTGATGGGAAAATTATGATAAGATGGATAACTTACATCCTCCTTTCAGCCAGCATTAAATCGTGGACCTGAATGCTATAGCAGTTTGGAGGCCTCTCTTGTCTAGACTCTATAGTATATATAGACTTTGTTTAGAAAAAATAAGTTTAAACAAAAGACATCAAGTACAAAAATGTGATTTCATTCTATAAAATACATGCACTGTATCTCACTAGAAAAAGTTGATTAGGACTTCACATCCTCTCCTTATTTAAAAAAAATATTTTAAGGCTCCTAGAGTATGGGTCAAAAATATTAAGTCAGAGGCACTGTACTTTTCCACAAGCTTGGGTCTTAGCTTCTCAGTCTCAAGGCAGCTGGTGAAAAATAAGATTGAACAAACATGCTTCTTTCTTTTCTGTTATAATTCCCCTAAAATGATAATAATAGTGAATACGGATATAAACCTCTAGTCAAGGAGAGATGAGAAGACCAGCAGGATGAGGTAATACAGAAATACGTTTCTAGAAAGAAAGACCAGAAACAGTAACAGTAACCAGAGAAATTGGCCTGAAAAATGTGTCTTTGAGTTTGTAAGATAAATATACTCCAGATGGAGCAGGTGCATCTGACAAAAACCCGGGAGCTTTAGTTATTCAAAGTTCATTTTTAGATGCTCAAGAAAGTGAGACTGAGTAGAGACACAAAGCATGTTGCTGCTCTACATGCAGAAGCTGACCAGCACCTTTTCCTCACCAGCATCTAGATTTCTGCAGAGATGGAATAATGTGAGAGAAAAATTCTACTGAGGACAACATGAATATTTCTGGAACTGGGGGACAGTCCCTGGAGACACACATGGAGGCCAGGCCCCCACAGGGTCAACTCCACCAAGAAGGGCAGACTCCCAAGCCAAGGCTGTCCAGTGAGCAGAGAATGGGGGGAAAACCGTAGGAAGCATCCTCAAGGAGATTCAACCCATAAAACAACAACAGCATGTTAATGAAAAAAGAACAAAAAGCAAACAAAAAAAAACCCTTTCTCTAGAAAATTTATAGAAATTATAAAATAAACAGTACTTTAAAATAAATGGAGGGGCACATGGGGCTGGATACTCAGCATGGAGTCTGCATGAGGTTCTCTCTTTCCCTCACACATGCTCTCCTCTCTCTAAATAAATACATAATAAATAAAATTCTTTAAAAAATAACGGGAAACAAATGTTGACAAAATTGTGGAAATGAGAGAAATAAATGTAAAACCGAGATGATCTCAGCACACCATCTAGGGTAGGAGCTAATATATAGATCCTCATTCTCATTTCTGTCTCTTTCAACTTTCAGGACTGGAATGTGTGTTCTTCAATCAGTGATCTACTTTGTATCAACTACATAGATACTCATCAAATATCCCCAAGAAACCACATTATTAAACACTTCTCTTCTAAAAATATTATATATATATATATATATATATGTATAACACATACATACCCAATATACAAATGCATTTGCTATATGGAAAATATTTTATATACAAATTTTCTTATAATTCTGTATATATTTTTGCAAAAATACATATTTTATAAATTTCAAAATATTTATAATTATTGTTTGCAATATGCAATTGTGAGCATCTCATTAAAGGCAAATTAATCAGGCATAACAGGTGGTGAATGTTGTGTGTGTTTTGCGGTCTGTTGGACTGGAAGTCTTCTCCTCCACACACTCCTGTAGTCCATGAAGCTTTGCTGCTCTTAGTTCTCTAATCCTCCTGAAAAGGGGCATTCCTGTATATATAAGATGAAACAAACGTGTGTGTATACACATCTACAAACATATGTATTTATACGTTTTATTCGAAACAATAATCTTGAAGACCTATGCCATGAAGATAGATGTGAACTGCTCATTAAATGCTAATTCACTTCTAAGGCCCTACTGAGAACTATGCAGAAGAGAGGAATGAAGGAAAAGACGACAATGAAACGACTACAAAGCTCCAGTGCTCTGGAAGTGTTGTGTGAGCTTCTTCCATGTGTACATGTCTACAGAACTCATCTGTGTGACACTCAACCATAGAATAAGAATTTCCACTTTTAAAATATCAAATTTTAATTATCTGAATGTGACTAAAGGACATAACCAAGGTAAGGAGTTTTCTTAATATTTTCCCACAAAATTATGGTAACTTCTGAAAATAAGTATTTCTGATATTAAAAAGGAAGCGAGACTGAGATATTGACCAAGCTATTTTTGTTTTTCTTTTCTTGTTTTAAATATTTTATTTATTTATTCATCAGAGACAGAGAGAGGCAGAGACATAGGCAGAGGGAGAAGCAGACTCCATGTAGGGAGCTGGATGTGGGACTTGATCCCGGGTCTCCAGGGTCACGCCCTGAGCCAAGGGCAGATGCTCAACTGCTGAGCCACCCAGGCATCCCAGACTAAGATATTTTTGGACTCAGGTTCATATTTCACACGTCAATACTGATGGGAAGGCATGAAAATTGAGAAGATTGCCTGTTATAATTCTCCCCAACTTCCCATCTCTTACCTTCTAATCTGTTTGGAAATTCATCATTATTTCTACTTTGTCAAATTTGGAACATTTAAGTTGTTCTCTAATGAGATTTCTCCTAAAAATTTAAGGTTATTCATGTACTACCAGTCATTTTATTCACATTCAGTTTGAACAACCTGAAGTGGATTGCATTTCATTTTAAGCAGTATTTTTCCCTTCAGAAGGGCACATGAATGCAGAGTTTTATAAAAATCTTATTAATTCTCTTTCAATTATGAAATGTAATATGCACAGAAAAATACTGAAATCATGAAGTATAATAAATGAATAAAGTCAATATCCTTATAACCATGTCAAAAAATAGGTCATAACACTAACTCCAGACTTCCTTCTCTTTCCTTTTTTATCCACTATAGTGACAAGAATGATAACCATTTATTGATTTTTAAAAAATATTCTGCAATTTAAATATGTAGCCCTAAGACAGTATATATTTTTCTGTTTTAGAATTGTATACAGATTGACTCAAACTATCTTGTTTTGTGTCTTGTTTCTTTCACTGAAACATATAATTGACAGACTTAATCCATGTTGTTTTGTGAAGTGGTAATTTGTTTCCATTGCTGTTCAGTATTCTATTATATGACTCATCCACTCTATTTTTGATGAAAATTTTTGCTGATTGCAATTTTTACCGTGCACAGCTCTGCTGTGAACATTCTTCTATACCCATCCTGGCGTCCTGGTTGGGTTATACACATGCGTTGCTTTCACTTAACTAGATAATGACAAAAGGCTCACCAGGGTCCTCATACAAGGTTACACACCACAGGGAAGTGTCCAAGAGACACTCTCACTCCACATCCTTGATTTTCCTGGTCACAAATGAAATTGAATAACTTTTCAATTCATTCATTGGGTATTTGGATTTTTTTCTATGTAAAGTGCCGCTTTTCCTCTTGGTAATCTCTTTCTCTTTCTCTTAATGGTTTATTTCTTCTGTTCAAAAAACAACAATTAGTTGGCTAATTCCTTCTTATCTTTTTAGATTTCCAACATAGAAAGATTTTGTTTTCTGTTATTTGTTTTTTTTTTTTTTTTGAGAGAGAGAGTGTGAGCAAGCAGAGTGAGGAGGGGCAGAGAGAGAATCTCAAGCAGACACCCTGCTGTATGTGGGGCCTAATGTGGGGCTTGATCTCAGGATCCTGAGATACAACCTGAACCAAAATTGAGAGTCAGACACTTTTTTTTAATAATAAATTTATTTTTATTGGTGTTCAATTTGCCAACATACAGCATAACACCCAGTGTTCATCCCGTCAAGTGCCCCCCTCAGTGCCCGCCACCCATTCACTCACACCCCCGCCCTCCTCCCTTTCCATCACCCCTAGTTCGTTTCCCAGAGTTAGGAGTCTTTATGTTCTGTCTCCCTTTCTGATATTTCCCACACATTTCTTCTCCCTTCCCTTATATTCCCTTTCACTATTATTTATATTCCCCAAATGAATGAGAACATACAATGTTTGTCCTTCTCCGATTGACTTACTTCAGTCAGCATAATACCCTCCAGTTCCATCCACATGGAAGCAAATGGTGGGTATTTGTCTTTTCTAATGGCTGAGGAATATTCCATTGTATACATAGACCACATCTTCTTTATCCATTCATCTTCCGATGGACACCAAGGCTCCTTCCACAGTTTGGCTATTGTGGACATTAAGAAAATTATTCACCATGACCAAATAGGATTTATCCCCAGAACACAAGGCTGGTTCAACACTCGTAAAACAATCAATGTGATTCATCACATCAGCAAGAGAAAAACCAAGAACCATATGATCCTCTCATTAGATGCAGAGAAAGCATTTGACAAAATACAGCATCCATTCCTGATCAAAACTCTTCAGAGTGTAGGGATAGAGGGAATATTCCTCGACATCTTAAAAGCCATCTACGAAACGCCCACCGCAAATATCATTCTCAATGGGGAAGCACTGGGAGCCTTTCCCCTAAGATCAGGAACAAGACAGGGATGTCCACTCTCACCACTGCTATTCGACATAGTACTGGAAGTCCTAGCCTCAGCAATCAGACAACAAAAAGACATTAAAGGCATTCAAATTGGCAAAGAAGTCGTCAAACTCTCCCTCTTCGCCGATGACATGATACTCTACATAGAAAACCCAAAAGCCTCCACCCCAAGATTGCTAGGCTCATACAGCAATTTGGCAGTGTGGCAGGATACACAATCAATGCCCAGAAGTCAGTGGCATTTCTAGACACTAACAATGGAACTGAAGAAAGAGAAATTAAGGAGTCAATCCCATTTACAATTGCACCCAAAAGCATAAGATACCTAGGAAAAAACCTCACCAAATACGTAAAGGATCTATACCCTCAAAACTATAGAACACTTCTGAAAGAAATTGAGGAAGACACAAAGAGATGGAAAAATATTCCATGCTCATGGATTGGCAGAATTAATATTGTGAAAATGTCAATGTTACCCAGGGCAATATACACGTTTCATGCAATCCCTATCAAAATACCATGGACTTTCTTCAGAGAGTTAGAACAAATTATTTTAAGATTTGTGTGGAATCAGAAAAGACCCCGAATAGCCAGGGGAATTTTAAAAAAGAAAACCATATCTGGAGGCATCACAATGCCAGATTTCAGGTTGTACTACAAAGCTGTGGTCATCAAGACAGTGTGGTCCTGGCACAAAAACAGACACATAGATCAATGGAACAGAATAGAGAACCCAGAAGTGGACCCTGAACTTTATGGTCAACTAATATTCGATAAAGGAGAGTCAGACTCTTAACCAACTGAACCACCAGGCAGCCCTAAATAAATTTTTTTGAATTAATATGTAAGGGGTAATTATTGTCATGACAAGGATGATCTAAACAACTTTCAGTACTCTTTTTTTGCTCTCTGGAAACTTTTAGAATCTTCTCTTAAGCTAAATGTTCTGAAATTTCACAATGATTTGCCATAGCACAAGGTTCTGTGCAGGGCATTTGGTGTAATCTCTCATTCTAAAGGGTCATATCCTTGGATTCTAATACAGTTGATCCATATTATGTGCATATCCCATATTTAAAAATAAGTTTAGTCACTGAAATTTATTTGTACTTTCCAAATCAATACTCGGGCACTTTGTGGTTATTCACGGACATTCACAGAATAGCAGAAACTTGAGTTACTGGGCACAAACATTCCCAGTCAAACAAAGCAAAGCTCTCATGCTGTAAAAAAGTGTCCTTTTCTCACTTTATTTATTGCCACATCTTTTTTACTTTTACTTGGTGATTTAACTGTTCAAAAAGTCTCCTAAGTCTAATGTTCAAATGTTGTGTGATGTTTCTAAATACAAAGCTGTGATATCTGTGGTTTATGGAAAAAAATGCATGTGTTAGATAAGCTTCATTGATGCATGAGTTACAGTGTTGTTGGTGAGGAGTTCAACGTTAATGAGTCAATAAGCTCCATTCAAAAAGAAAAAAAAGAAAAAAGAAATCCACCGATCAATGAGACCATTCCAGAAAGTCTGAAAATAACATCTATACTGCATGATGAAGCTACAGAAAAGAAGAGAAGGTATGAATAAGTTTGTGAATTCATGAGGTAATGACCCATTTTTTTAAAAAAGCATAGTGGATGGCATTATTGTGAAGCTGAAAGCAAAGAAAATTATAGTCACATTATCCCGAATCAGGAAAACGTTAGACTCTTCTCAGAGAGTGCTGGCTGACTTGTACATTTCAAAACGTAATGCAACATGAAAAATGTGAAACCCACAGGTGAGGCAAGTTCTGCAACCCAAAAGACAGTGGAGAAATCTTTAAAATGCCTGCTAAGTGCTATTCAGGGAAAGGGTTTTATGGAAGAATAGGCTTTCAACAATGAAGAAACGAACATAAATGGTGTTTTAGTCGATAAAATCATCATGACTAGAGGCTTGTAAGCACTTAAGCCTGTATTCCCCCAAGGAGCCCAAGTCCAGCACTCACCGACCTTCTAGAACATTACTATGGGGCACCATGAGAATCAACGACATGCATGGTAGAAGTTCCAGCTAAAACTAAGCTTTACAATTCCTATTCCAGGTTGAGCAAGATATAATATCAACTTATAACTAATGCTATTAATTAGAAAAAAACACAGCAAAGAAATAACAAGTATGCAAGATTTATAGAAGAGATCTTTATGAGATCCAATTCAGCAAAGACTGACTTAAACAAGGTTGTACACAAAACAGAGATCAAGAGAGGAGGACAGAACTTGTTTGTCAAGAGACCACAGAGAGTCTATGATGTCAGAAAGCATCTTGGGTATTTCAGGAGTCTATACAGTGATCGGTGTCAACAATCCAGTACTCATGAATCTGTTCCTGACTCAAACTTGTCCATGCACCTTGTGCGCAGGAGGCGAAGCTGCCTTGCACTGTTGAGTTTGGGGACAGCTTGCATCCATGAGAGCTGGGTAAGAGGTTTCTTGAGACCATGGTGGTGGGGAGGGGTCTTGAAACAATCCAGAGGTGTATGCTTAGTGACTGAGAAGGTGCTATCAGGACCTGGTACACTCAGTTACCCAGTAGATTTCTAATCAGTGGGTAAACAGGAAGCAGAGATAAAGAAGGCAAATTAGTGATTGATTGAGCATAAGGTTAAGAGGTGTATAAAATATAATTAAGTAGGGAACAAAACTGAACATGGAGCTAAGTTAATAATGCAACTAATAACAACTATAGTCGTGCTGGTGCTTTAAAAACAGGTCCAGGAACCAAGAGTCCAGCTTCAAATCCATAATCATAATTCATCGGAATCAATACAGGGAAAGATCAATAACTAGCTCGTTATCCTGGTGGCATGTGTGAATTGTCGTGTTTGCTGTCAATGTAGCAGCCTGTAGCCAGGGAATATTTCTGCTGCCTCTTACTGAGGAAAAACAATCTGAGTCCATTGAGAAAGAGGTAAGATGTACGTTAAGAGTATCTGAGAGAAAATTGGGGAGAGTTAGCCCAAGGAGCCTTTGGCAGCACACAAAGGGCATCCTAACATCTGAGCACATGGCATGCTGTGTATCTAACATTTTTTTTCTTAAGATGTTAGACCTAGAAGCAATGTTTGAAAAGTTACAAAGAGAAAAACTTCAACTAACTGTTGCAGTAATGTTAAACTTACGCATTCATCCAATAACAAAAGTGGATGCACCCAGGTAGTCTGTATTCCCTTCATTGACATAATTAATCAGATACAGAGCAGTGCTTTGTCAGGGAGGCGTGGGGGGAATCTTCCTTTGGGCACAAGGACGTACCAAAGGATGTTCAAGTTCCTCCTAGTGCTAATTCTCCACAACGGTGTATATTACACTCATTATGAAATGTACTAGTACAAGGAAGTAAATAAATAATTAGGTAATAATGTGAGTGAGCAGAAAAAAATGTCAATTAGGTAAATCTGACCTTTACTAAAACTCACTTGCTTTATATAAATAATTTGCCATGGAATTGTGCTACATTATTTGGAATAAAGATACAACTCTTCTTTTAAATATGGTTCAGTAGAGAACTATAAAGCACAACAGCATTGAATGGTGTATAGCAACAGTAGCCACAGGGGCAATTGGTAGAAAGAAAGGATGGATGCCCAGGATTAATTAAATTACAAATGCAATCACCTCAGGGGAAACTAAACACGGGCTACAGAACAAATAGTCATTCATCAACAATTGTATTTAATTAGTTATTCTAGAAGTTTAAGAGATTGGCCCTCTGGAGTTAAACAGAACTAAATTCATATACTGGTGCCACCATTTCTGGTTTTGTATCCCCATCTCTAAGAGTGACAACATGTTGGTTTCCTCATTTGTAAAAACAAATAAATAGTAATAATAACATCTCATTGAGTTTCTATAAAGATCATATTAGACAATTAATGTAAAAGACTTAGTTTAATACCAAGAAAAGAGTATAACCACCAAAAATGTTAGTAATAATAGTAACATCAATAATAGCACCACCATCATCCTAACAGGTTGGGGATAACAGAGATGATTTTGTTGAAGAGAAAGCATAAGAGTAGGTTCTTAAGAAAGGCTAAGCATCAGATATGAAATGGTAGTCAGGGAATATTCCTGGGGACCAGCATACTATGGGGGAAAAACTCATAGATAGTATGTAAGACAAGACATGGTTTGACTGCTAATCTGATGACCAGTTCTACGAAAGTAAAGTTAATAAAAACCCCAGTTTTCCCATTGGTCAGATTTATAAAAAAAAAAAAAAAAAAAAGATTTAACATCTTCGCTGACTCCTCTCATTCTCTAATACTCCACAGTTGTTAAATCAGTAAGGCTTTTCTGCTTACCTTTATTTTTTTTAATTTTAATCTAAAATATATTTTTAAAACTTGGACTACTTGTCATCATCACCATGACCACCACCATTGTCATGAGAGAAATCATTTCCCACTTTATGTGATGTTTTTAAATAAACTAGGCTATGAAAAAGAAACTTATCCAAAACTTACAAATCACAAAGAAGTTCAGCAGGTCCATTCAATGTCATAGAGGATCATTGTTTAACAAGCATATAAGGAATATTTAGTTTGACCAAGATGGCCTTAGGTTCCTGTCAGCTTGACTGAACACTAGGCTGGCTCCTTCCAGAGTTTGGGCTCCTGACCCCTTTCCATAGAGCATTTACTGCAGAAAAGCTGTCATTGTAAATTCCTTCTCAGTCTGTTTTGTGATGTATGTAAAAGGTTTTTAAAGCCTCTAGCCAGTTTTATGACCCAGGAATATTTTTCTCAAGGTCCTAGGAGCCATTCTTTTGGAATATAAATTTAAGGAAGATAGAGCCTCTTTCTCCCAGTCTCTGTGAGAGGGTAGCAGTGGAACTTCAATGGGTGACAATTAGCAAAAACATTTGAAAACTCAGGGATGACAGACTACATTGATCAATCTCCACACTAACATCTTCCAGTATTTTTCCACTCAATCAGCTCAGAATTAAAACTCTTCTACTTTTTTTTCTCAGTGGTGCTAAGTGCAGACGTTAGCTCTGGCTCTCTACCTTACTGCAATAGCCTTGAATAAAACTTTCCCTGCCTATATAACTTGGGTGCAGATTTTGCTTTGCCATCCTCCAAGATTTTGTACCTGTCTTTGATTTTATTATATTTTGTTACAGTTCAGACACCATAATATATATTAACTTGTGGATTTCCCTAAACCTAATAAAGGCATCTACCAAAATCCTGGAGCTAATATTATACTTAATGATGAAATACTGAAATTTTGTTCCTAGTAACAGGAATAAGACAAGGATGTCTGCTCTGACCACTTCTATAAAATGGTACTGAAGGTTTTAGCCAGTGCAATAGGACAAGAAAAAAAAAACTAAAAAGTCATCAAAGTTAGAAAGATATAAAATTGTCTATATTCAAAGATGACACAGTTATAATTCTAGAATATCCTGAGAATCTAGGAATTAAGTATTGGAACTGAGAGTCAGTTTAGTAGGGTCTTAGGATTCAAGATCTGTATTCTAAAATTAACAGCATTTTATCCAGTAATAACAGACAAGTAAAAATTTTATTTTTTTAATTTTTTTGAAAATTTATTTATTTATTCATGATAGAGAGAGAGGGGCAGAGACACAGGCAGAGGGAGAAGCAGGCTTCATGCTGGAAGCCCAACTCGGAACTCGATCCTGGGACTCCAGGATCACTCCTCAGGCCAAAGGCAGGCGCTAAACCGCTGAGCCACCCAGGGATCCCCACAAGTAGAAATTTTAAAATATCACTTATAATAGTGCTAAACATACCCAATACTTAGGGGGAAATTTTCCACAAGATGTGAAAGACCTATACATTGAAAACTCCCAAACTTTGCTATGAGGAACTTAAGATGACCTGAATAAATGGAGATAAATACCATGTTCATGGGACAAAAAATCAATATTATCAAGAAAGCACTTCTCTCCAAATTGACCAATAGCTTCAATGCAATCCCAATAAATATTACACCAGGCTTTTTTCTTTCTTTTTTTCACAGATGTTGACAAATGTATTCTAAATTTATAACAGAAATGCAAAGACCCTAGAATGCCATATAACTTTGTCATCTTTATCCCTCAATATTTCCTTCCCCTGTCTCTTCCATCCTTTCTTCTGTCTTGTCTTCCCATCTTTTCTTTCTGTAATTTCCATGTGACATATGTTAAATAATCTCATATTATCTTACATGTGTCCATTCTCCTTATTCTCTCATACTTGTAAAATATTTATTTCTCTTTTACATCTTTTATTTTTTTAATTTTTTTAAATTTTTTAATAAAATAATTTTTATTGGTGTTCAATTTACCAACATACAGAATAACACCCAGTGCTCATCCCGTCAAGTGTCCCCCTCAGTGCCCTTCACCCACTCACCCCCACCCCCCGCCCTCCTCCCCTTCACCACCCCCAGTTCATTTCCCAGAGTTAGGAGTCTTTATGTTCTGTCTCCCTTTCTGATATTTCCCACACATTTCTTCTCCCTTCCCCTATATTCCCTTTCACTATTATTTATATTCCCCAAATGAATGAGAACATACACTGTTTGTCCTCCGATTGACTTACTTCACTCAGCATAATACCCTCCAGTTCCATCCACGTTGAAGCAAATGGTGGGTATTTGTCGTTTCTAATGGCTGAGGAATATTCCATTGTATACATAGACCACAGCTTCTTTATCCATTCATCTTCCGATGGACACCGAGGCTCCTTCTACAGTTTGGCTATTGTGGACATTGCTGCTATAAACATCGGGGTGCAGGTGTCCCAGCTTTTCTCTTTTACATCTTTTAGTAATGACATACAGAGAGAGCTCATAAAACTCAATTTGTGCATAAGAATGAAATATAAACCTATTCATCTCTGAGAACATAAAACCAAAAGTATAAAAAACAGAGGGTAGATGTTATAACATGATAAAACCAGTGGTGGAATTGTAAGGGCAATGATCCACAACTTATCCAATGAGGAATTATAACAGCCACAGTGGAGGGTATTGGTGAGAAGAACAAAGTACCTAATTGCAATATTTGGAGTTACTGAAATAATCAATAAGAAGAAAGAATAATTTGAAAGCATTCAAGCAGGGGTCCTTTTTCCATGTTTGAAAAAAAAGCAAAAATAACAATATACCTCAAAAATAAAGGGAGTAAATGGGGGGAGCGTCAGAGTGAGAAACCCTATTTCTCACAGCTAGAATCTATACAAAATGCCAATATTCTTAAATAACTATAGAAGAGTATCATTGAGGTACCTGGTGGCTCAGTTGGTTAAGTGTCCAACTCTTGATTTCAGCTCAGGTTATGATCTCAGGGTCATGGGATCGAGTCCCACTTTGGGCTCTGTGCTGAGTAAGGAGTCTGCTTGAGATTCTCTCCCTCTGTCCCTCCCCTTGCTCTCTCTCTCTTTCTTAAATAATTAATAAATAAATATATTTTAAAGATCATTAGCATTATAGAATTAATCACAAGAGGGATCCCTGGGTGGCGCAGCGGTTTAGCGCCTGCCTTTGGCCCAGGGCGCGATCCTGGAGACCCGGGATCGAATCCCACGTCGGGCTCCCGGTGCATGGAGCCTGCTTCTCCCTCTGCCTGTGTCTCTGCCTCTCTCTCTCTCTCTCTCTGTGTGTGTGTGACTATCATAAATAAATAAAAATTTAAAAAAAAAAAAAAAAAAAAAGAATTAATCACAAGAACTAAAAACAAACTATTGAAAGTTTTATTTATTTTATGGAAGGCTCATTTTTGGACAAAATATTAGATAAATATGTTTAATATTTAACAAATATTTTAATTATTTTAATATTTAATAAATTTTAATATTTAATGAATATTCCAACATGTATTTCTGTATCATAATTTATATCATTATGTTAATATACTGGTTCAATTTTAAGAACTGAACTGAAATAATTTATATCTATTTTTCAATGAACCAATTTTGGTATTATGCATACTTGAATAAAAGAAAAAAAAATAAAAGAAAAATACGGTTTTCAAAAAAATAAAATACAGTATTCCAATAGGAAGTAAATATAATTCAAAAAATAATACTGTTTTAAAAAATCAGTCATAAGTAATATTCAGAAAGTCAGGCAAATATATATATACAATAATGTTCCTTCCTCTAATAAATAAAAAAGTAAATGTTCACCAATGAAGAAATTGTTAAATATATTATGAAATACTATGCAGTTGTTTAAAGTCATGCTTTTGAAAAACTTTAGATTACATTAGAAAAAAATGACTCTGGTAGCAGGTTAAAAATTACTGCCAAAATTTATATACACATAATACCTTAGTTAATACTTATTTTCTCAAAATATTCCAAAGAACAGGAAGCATACCTGAACATAATGAAAGGCATATGTGAAAAACGCACAGCTAACCTCATACTCTGTAGTGAAAAGCTAAGAGCTTTTTCTCTAAGATCAGAAGGAAGAAAAGGATGTTTACTCTTACTACTTTTATTCAACATAATCCTAGCCACAGCAACCAGACAAGAAAAAGAAATAAAAGACATCCAAATTAGTAAGGAAGAAGTTAAACTGTCACTATTTGCAGATGACATGATACTTTCTATATTTGCATACGTAGAAAAACCTCAAGACTCCACCAAAAACTATTAGAAGTAATAAATGAATTCAGTAAAGTTGCAGCATACAAAATTAACATATACAAATTGGCTGTGTTTCTTTTCACCAAAGACAAACAGCAGAAAGTAAATTAAAAAACAAACCAACAGAAAACAATTCCATTAACAACTGCACCACAAAGAATGAAATAATTAGGAATAACTCAACCATGGAAGTGAAAGATGTTTACTCCTGAAAACTATACAATTTTGTTGAATAAAATTGAAGACAATAAAAATTTAAAAAACATGCCATGCTAGATTAAAGAACTAATACTGTTAAAATGTCCATACTACCCAAAGCATTCTACAGATTCAATGTCATCCTTATCAAAATACCACAGCATTTTTCGCAGAACTAGAACAAATAATACTAAAACATGTATGAAATCACAAAACACCTAAACACACAAAACTATCTTGAAAAACAACAAAAAAGCTGAAGGCATCACAAATCCCAGATTTCAAGGTATACTATAAAGCTATGGTAACCAAAACAGTATGATATTGACACAAAAACAGACATTGATCAAAGTGAGGACCCAGAAATAAACCCACACCTTCATGGTCAATTAATTTATGACAAAGCAGGTAAGAATATGCAATGGTGAAAGGGCAACCTCTTCAAAAAAATGAAGTTGGGATAACTGGACCGCTATCCCAAGCATACACAGCTTTCTCAAACCATATACAAAATAAATTCAAAGTGGATTAAAGACCTAAATGTGAGACCTGAAGTCATAAAACTTCAAGCAGAAAATATGGGTAGTAATCTCTTTAACATCAATAATAGAAATATTTTTCTAGATATGTCTCCTTATGCAAGGGAAATCAAAGCAAAAACAAACTACTGGGACTATCTCAAAATGAAAAGCTTTTACACAGCAAGGGAAACCATCATCAAAACAAAAAGACATCTTACTGCATGGGAGAAGATATTTGCAAATGATATATCTGATAAAGGGTTAACATGCAAAATAGGTAAAGAATTTACACATCTCAATACAAAAAAAAAAAAAAAAAACCAAATAGTCCAATTAAAAATGGGCATAGGACCTGAATAGACTTTTTTTTCCAAAGAAGACGTCAAGATGGCCACCAGACACATGAAAAGATGTTCAACATTAGTCATCGTTAGGAAAATGCAAATCAAAATCTTACACCTGTCAGAATGTCTAGTATCGAAAAGATAAGCAATAGCAAGTGTTGGTGAGAATGTGAAGAAAAAAAAAGGAACCCTGCTGCACTGTTAGTAGGAATGCAAATTGGTACAGCCACTGTGGAAAACAAGTATGGAGGTTCTGCAAAAAATTAGAAATAGAATTAACATGCGATCCAGTAATTCCACTACTTGGATTTACCCAAAGAAAATGAAAACACTAATTTGAAAAGATATATTCACACCTGTTTATTGCAGCATTATTTATAATAGCCAAAATGTAGAAGCAACCCAAGGGTTCAAAAATAGATGAATGGATCAAGACCTGGCATATATAAAATGTTACTCGGGCATAAGAAAAAATGAGATCTTGCCATTTGTAACAACATGGATGGAGCTAGAGTGTAGTATGCTAAGTGAAATAAGTCAGACAAAGACAAATATCACTTGATTTCACTTAAATGTGGAATCTAAAAAAACAAAACGCGTGAAGGAACACATGAATAAGCCAAAGGGAGAAACAGACCCATAGATATAGAGAACAAAGAGATGGTTGCCAGAGCAGAAGCAGGGGATGGATGAAAGGGATGGAGGGGAGGGGGGAACAGGCTTTCAGTTACGAGAAGAATGAGTCACAGGGTTGAATGGTACAGTACCAGGAACATTGTCCATGCATTGTAATAGCCTTGTGTGGTGACAAATGGTAGCTACCCTTGTGAGCATAGCATAATGTATAGACCTGTCAAGACCCTATGTTGTACACCTGAAGCTAATGTAACATTGTGTGTCAATTATACTTCAATTTAGAAATAGGGGGAAAGGGGAGGAGGGCGGGGGGGTGGGGGAGAATGGGTGATGGGCACTGAGGGGGGCACTTGACGGGATGAGCATTGGGTGTTATTCTGTATGTTGGTAAATTGAACACCAATAAAAAATAAATTTATTAAAAAAAAGAAATAGGGGGGAAAATGAATCCCAAGGGAAAAAAATGTATGTACGTACATAACACCAATAACACACATACCTTTGACTGGATACAATCTTGCAAACAGCTATGTTAGGTGGTAAGAATACATGTGATTCTCATTTTAATCATGATGGCTTTCTATAATTCTAAATTTGTATATGATGATCATGTTATGGTTTTATAGGAAAAATAATAAAAAATACTGTGAGTGGTGTCTAGAGCTCACCATGATGCCACAAATCAGTCAGCATTTCTCATCAACAGGCCAAGATGCTATTGATCCCTCATCCTGCCAACTGCCTAACTCAATTTGGTATCGCTGGGTGCTTTATGTATGCACTTTATTCACAAGACAGTGGTTAATTTTCTCAGTGAACTCTGTGTCCTTGATGTTTCTCAAGTTCTAAATCGCAAAAGAGCTTGTGAATTAGACAAGAACTAGTTCTCTGCTGTCCTGACACTATGATGCAGACTTTGAATTAAATTCAGAAGAAGCTATGAAGCATGGGTAACAATGACCTTTTTAAAATATTGATATAGAAATTGAGTTTTGTCCAACAATTGAGCTGAGAAGAAGCCAAGGAGATTTGGCAGTTAGGGAGTAAGAATCTTATTTTTTATATACATAAATATAATTCTTAGAGAAAAAAGGAAAATGAGACATTCAAATAGAAAGGTTAAGTAACAGACAGCCATATATAATTTTTTAAATATTTTGTGGCCTCGATATTTCAGGTGAACCTTTAGTTTGGACTTAATTCTGTATTCTGTAGATTATTACTTTACAAACTCTGCAATCTAGGATCTTGTGTGTGTGTGTGTGTGTGTGTGTGTGTGTTGTTTCAGTTCCAACCCATGGTGGACTGATACTTTTAAAAATATAACAAAGTATTTTTTTAAGGTTTTATTTATTTTCATGAGAGACACAGAGAGAGAGGCAGAGACATAGGCAGAAGGAGAAGCAAGGATCTGGATGTGGAACTTGATCCCAGACACTGGAATCATGTCCTGAGCTGAAAGCAGATGCTCAACCGCTGAGCCACCCAGGCGTCCCAAAATATAATAAAGTATTAGGAAAATGACCTCATGCATATGTATAATGACAATGGTAATTTCAGTAACAGTTTCCAAGTGCCTACTCTCACTTTCTAAACTCATCATGTGAGCCAGTGACAAACAGTTCACATCTCATGGTGGTCCATGACCAGCCCTCCAGAAGTACTACTCTCAAACACTCTGGACATTCTTCCTTGCACAAATTAATATACATCCCACTATTAATCTGTGTATTGAGTTTTAAAATGGTAAATTCAAAGACTACATGCATTTAAAAAACAATCCATTTGTGTCTGATACTAATCCCCAGTTTTTGAAATCCTATATAAATACCTTCACTTGAATTGAAAGTATCACTAGCTGTGGATTAAGACATAAATAATGCATATACAGAGAAATACCTTCTCTGGATAAGTATTAGCAAATTATCATTCTCTGTAGTGTCCATACATGATAACATAAAAACTAAATAATAGTTTTCCTTTATGATACATAGAGTCTTGTTCTCAGGCAATAAAAACAGGTAACCCTTTTAAAAACTTAAATGTAGGGATGCCTGAGTGGCTCACTGGTTGAGTATCTGCCTTTGGCCCAGGGTGTGATCCTGGAGTCCCGGGATCGAGTCCCACATTGAGTTCTCTCTATGCCTGTGTCTCTGCCTCTCTCTTTGTGTCTCTCATGAATAAATAAATAAAACCTTTAAAAAATAAAATATAAATAAATAAATAAATAAATAAATAAATAAATAAATAAGACTTACATGTTTCCCATGAGTGCCTAAAATCTGTATACCTCCTAGGCCTCTATCTAACTCCTATTTATCTATCTATCTATCTATTTATCTATCTATTTATCATCTATCTATATCTATTTCTATTATCTATCATCATCTGTTTCTATTATTTATCTTTCTATCATCTATCCATATTTATTTCTATGCTTCTATGTTTCTATCTACCTATGCATCTATTATCTATCATCTATCTATGTATCAATCATCTCTCATCTCTCTATCCATGTTTCTATTTTTACCACATGCACACAGTGTATATGCATTCGTATGTCTCTAGAGGATGAATTACTTCTAAAAGAAGTGCCACAGTATGTAGCACTAAAAACATGATATTTGGAGTTGGTTCTCTCCTGTGTGACCATGAGCTGGTAATTTGACCATGTTGAACTTTAATAAAATTATTATAATTCTCAAGGACAAGGCATGATTAATGGAATGAAATATACACATCCTAAGCATAGTGTTTGGCACAAGAAAACATTCAATAAGTGACAACTGCTATTACTATTATTAATACATTCACTGATTACCAGTGACTAAGCTTGCTCCAATTCAGAAATAAATATCACAGTGCCATGGACACTGAATAAATGGATAACATATGGATACAAATAATGTCTGGGATGTTCTTACAGCACAATCTCAATATAATCCCTTCAGTTAAAATATCTAAGGTTCTAAAGTATTCTTGGGAAAGGGTTGATGCCAAGTCAAGTTTCTGTATAGATAAGATGAGTCTGGTCATATTATTATATTAGAAAATAAAGAACCACTCAAAAAAGTAATAGGGATGTGCCCACGGACGTAGCAGAGATGCTCCCTAGAATAAAAATAAAATGCCACCAAGAACATTATTAGGTCAAAAACTGGACTATAAATAACACATTTGATAAAACTGTTATATCAAAGATAAATGTGCTTCAGTTGATAACTACGAGAGTACTCTTATTCTTAAGAACCACCCAATGACATATCCAGGGAGGGGATATAATTTTCACGAATGATTCAGAAAAATAAGAGTATTGTGAATACGACACTTATAAGCTAGTTCTGGTTGTAAGAGCATAGGAAGGGCCATTCCTCCCTCCTGTCAGCCAGGAAAATCTTAGGTCTTTAGAGCCACTCACATTCCTTTGTGTACAACTGGGTTCAAATCCACAACAACACACTGAATTCTCACGCTTTGAGTCTTTCTAATCCCCTTTCTACTCTCTCCGACTTCTGACTTTTAGAGGGCTCACGTGATCATATAAGATCTACCAGGGTAAGGTCTGTATCTCAAGGTTAAAGGACTTAGGACTTTAATTACAGCTGCAAAATCTCTTCATAGCAGCAGCACCTATATTAACGTTTGATCGAATGACCAAGAAACAGGAACCTGGGAGCTGGAAGGAGGGATTTTTAGAATTCTGCTTACTATAGACAGAGACAGAAATATGATGATAAATTACAATAGATTGATAAATAATGATAGAGCAAAAATCATAAAGCAAAATCAGTAAAATGTTAATAAGTGCATCTGGTAAAGTGGATAAGAATGTTTCTGTACTACACTTAGAATCTCCTTTTAAGTTTGAAATTATTTTCAAATAAAAACAATCTCAAAAGCTATTTAGAATTTTATAGTCATCAATATCATCAATAATATGTCCTAAACTATCTTTTCTACTTTTAGTGACAGTTACTTCTGTGAGTTATTTGTAAATGCCCAGGAGAAAACTCATGCTCTCCTGTCACCCTATTTTCCTCATATTCTTTTCAGGTTGTGGTGGTTGATGTATTCCTAACACAAATCATCATCATCATCATCATCATCACCTCTGGGTGGAGAGGAACATAAGAAATAGTAAAGTCATCAAAATTCTATTTTAACACTGTGGGAGATCAAAACATAGAAAGGTATACTTAGTTTATCCATGTGCCATAATATTCTTGATGTGTAAAAAATGGGATTCTTTTCCTACTGAATAATTTTGGCTGGTAATCCAAACCAAAAACTACTGATTTCAAAGCATAGCTCTGCTCCAAATACAGTTGTTGCTGAGAAGGAGCAATACCCAGCACCTCATTAGCCCATTATCCATTTTTATCCTAAAAGACAAACAACTTGAGATTCATTATGAAATATCTTTAAACTCAGCCATCTATCTAAAGTGTGCTGTCCATGCCCTTCCTCTCCTGTGGCTGAATACGTCTGTGTTTTCATAAGAGGAGGGGATTCTCCTCGTACCCCTTTCACTGTCATAGACAGGAAGACAGGCACCTCAACTTTGAGCATGATTATGCACATGAGAGAGGTCACAGGTAGACTAGACATTGCTCAATTAGGGAGATAGATCGAGATTTGGAGCACGCTGAATTTTGAGGGACATGGGACAAAAATGTGTGACATTGTAAATGGTTTATCGTAGAAGACTCAAGTGACCTTTCCCCTTGAACCAGTTCTCACCCCTCAGAACCCTACAAAGTATGTGCGATAGGGTGAGGTGACTCCAGTAGGACTCCACAGTGTGTCAACAGTCATGAAAAAGTCAGGCCTAGAACTTGGTGGGAGGCTGAATCAGAGACTGCCTATGGGAAAGATTCAACTTTGGGGGACGCTGAGACCAGCAAGGAAATGGGTGCCCAGAGAAATTTAATGGTAAAAATAGCACTAGAACTCAGAGTTTATGATTCTGATTTCCATACAGTTTCTAATAAAGTTTTAATCTAGATAACAAATATTTTTTAAATCTTTAAAAAATTAGACTACCCATTAAAATTCAAAATCAAACCAAGCAAAACAAAGCAAAATTTCCTTCTAAGATAGTATGATTATATCAATTAAAGTTTGAAAACATTTTTTTTGTAAAACAAAGGAATTTTGGTGGAAAGACAAAATGAACTATTTTTTTCTTTTTTTTTTCTTTTTTTTTCTTACATTTTGTGAGCCATGGCTCATTTAGCCATGGCTAAATGTTTGCTTCTTTTTAAAGAAAAACTAAAACCCAGAAATGAATTTTCAGATGGAATTTTAAATAAAAAGATTGTTTGAATTTGGTTTGTGCAAGCTGTTTTGTAATGAAATCACAAAATAAAACCCAACATTATTGAAATGTGCCTAAGCTATTAAAACACAACAAAGTTGATGTGTGAAGATGTTAAATTGTGTTAGGTGGAAGATAAAACATCTTTTCAGATTTATAACAATAAGTATATTTAAGAAGTACATTATTAATTCAAGAATGGAAAACTTGTTTAAAGCTGCCTATCAGAAGAGTCTAAAGCAAATAGACTGATATTTTTAGGGTAGTTTTTCAATTTTTTACAAGTTATCTTTTTGGAAGGTCTCCAGTATTCTAATTTGTAGAAGTTTTCCCACTGTGCAGAATAATTTAAGAATTGAAATGTATCAAGCAATTTGTTTTAGAAAATGAAATTATGTTAAACATTATATTAACAAATTAAAAGACAGTTTCTTATGGAACATTATTTTCCAAACATTTTTAGCAATGGAATCTTTCTTCATTTCTTCAATTTTTTTTTTTTTTTTTTTTTTTACGGTAGCACTAGGATTTATTAAACCGTTAGCGAAGGCACTGGGGTTTGCCCATGGTGCTCTTGATGTACAAAGCCCGGACGTTCTGCCAATTCTTCTTGAGCAAGGACACCAGGAAATTGACAGCTAAATGGATGTTGTACATGAGCTCATCTTCCGTCATCTTCACGTGGCCAACACCACTGCCAGACATAGCACCTTCTTCATCTGGAATTTGATGGTGGACTTCAATTCCTCCACTTTGGCCACCATGTTCTCATTGTAGGTCAGCAAGGAAGGGAACTTGCCAGCTTTATTCAGGCCTGGACCCAGGATTCGTGGGATCTGCTTGATCAGAGATTCTGAAGCCAAAAAGGCATCATACTTCTTGGCCAACTTCTTGACTAGTTTTTTATTCTTGTTGAGTTTCTTCAGCGCTTCAATGTCCATGTGGGGAATGTCCACTGCCTTGGCCTCATCACAGTGCTGCTGGTCCTCCAAAACATACACGGAGAACTTGGGGCGGGGGGTGGACTTAAGCCTGATGGTGCCCGAGAAGCGTTTGTCCTTCTGAGGGTCATAGTTCTTCAGGCCGATCTGCAGCTCCACCGTCTCCAGAAACTTCTGGTGCTTGCACTGGTTCCCATGCAGGACCTCGTACAGGGTGTTGCAGGAGACTTCGTTTCTCATGGCTCGCTTACATTTTCCTCAAATTTGTGAGGTATAACATTAGATGCAGACAAGTCCTCAAATCATATGCACAGTCCATGTGTTTCCAGAATGGATAGGGGAGCGAGATCAGAAATAAGACAATCACCAGCACCGGGGACCTCCCCCTGCTGTGTTCAGTTACTACGTCCCCAAGGATAGTATCCTGACTCCTAACACCATAAACTAGACTTGGAACTTTATGTGAATGAAAGTATGAAATTAATTTGTGTACAGTTCTCCAATCTATATAATCTACCCCCAAAATACCATTTCTTCTAGAAGTAACTATATATACAATATGTCCTATATATTCAATGCTTTGTTGTTGTCTAAGATCTGTCTTCAAATGTTAGACAAAGTATTTGCTTCCCAAATCTATTTTATTTAGATGACTCCATTGAGAGGACACATTGTTCTGTGGGTCTCTAATACTTTTCCTCCCGTGTTCACAGGACCAGACCACCTCCTGCCCAAATCGGGACAATCCAAGCATTAGACACCCAACTCTACTTCCCATTACAACCCTATTCATCAAGACTGTTTTAGTCATTTTCTTTATTTCACAACATTATTTTAGGTATTATCCCTTCCAAAAACTAGTATTTGTTTAACAAGGATTTGTCCTGCCCACATTAGGAGATAATATTCTGGGAATTTCTAGCAATGTCACAAGATAAAGATGAAAAGTGAATTCAAGAAAGAAGAATTTCAGATGCTACTAATTTATAACTAAGAGTAGATTCTTTCTGATTTCTCATCTCACCCTGAAAATCGTTCATAGGGAATCACAAATCAGAATAATTCTCATTAGCTTTATATATTGGTTGACTGGTCACCTACTGAAGGTTGCAAATGCCTAGATCATAAGCAAAAACGATCAAATCATTCTTGTGGCATTTAAAAAATTGCCAAGATGCTCACATAAGCTGTTTCACTGACCCCACCATACTGAGGTTTCAGGACTTGAATTCTGCAAGATTGGCCCAGTAAGATCACAAAAGTTATAATTAGAACCTTAAGCTTTTTCTTGCCCTGATTCTGAATCCATTTCCTCCTAGCTTTTAGCAGTTGGCATTTCCTGATCCAAATGTACATCGATGACGCTGGTGATGAAGGTATATCCCACCAGCATATGAATGACCATATTTTTTACTAAAAATACACCTCACACCTTCAAAATATATTAAAGAATGGTTATACAAACAAAAAAAATTAAAGCAACACACGCAATTGGTCAGTTTATCTCCTGTTCATATGCATAGTCCTAAAGCCCCAACTTGGATCAACACTGGCATACTTATAAAAGAAGGAGGAGGAGGAGGAAGAGGGAACCAATATGTTCATATTTGGAGTTCTGAAGACCTGAGGAAAAATGCAACAATATTTGTTTCCATGTAGAAGCTTGAAATGTACACCCAGGGAGCTTGTCTCCATCTCAGAAGAACTTCAGGGCAGGGTAGAGATGAAGTAACGTCTCAGCTCTGAAGTGAATGCACCTGTTCAGTAAAAGCATGGACCAGCCCACTTGAGGGGACAGGGGCTTGCTCTCCGGATGTTTAAGCTGAGCAATTTAACGTGTTTAACGTGTATTTTTACCTTTCCTGATGGAAACCTTTTTCATGTAGACTGTTCAGTGTTCTTAGACAATTGTTAACAGTATTTAACGATTTTTGATGATTTGGAGTCATTTGAGGTATATTTTATACAATATTCTCAGAGGTCATCGCTTCTTGAGTGAACAGCGACGTAGTGGGATCAGAAGATCCTCTTGTGGACATACCAAATAATTAGCTAAACATGACCCAGTTCCTTTTAAGAGAAATCCAGAAACTGGATGAGTGATTCCTACCCAGGGTCCCTGAGAAAACATCCACGTGCCTAGGCAGGAAAAGCTGAGACCCACTCCTAGCACATCAGCAGGAGGGGGTGCCAGGAGAAAAGATCTGGGAGCCGACGACATTCAGCTTTCCAGAGTCCTCCAGACCCACGAGAACAAAGCAACAGTTAGTTTAATACCCCTACGAGCACTTCCCATGGCTTGTCCTTCCAGCCTCAGCTCAGAGCAAACACCATCTGCTCCAGGTTGAATCACCGTGGTCCCCATGATAAAATGTAGTTACCACCCACCACCATCCAAAGTTACTAAGTATTATTGACTCTATTCCCTGCTGTACTTTCCATCCCCAGGACTTATTTATTTCACAACTGGAGGTTTGTACCTCTTAATCTCCTTCACCTATTTTGCCCAGCCCCCTTCTCTCTGGCAACCACAAATTTGTCCTCTGTTTCTGTTTCTGTAGGGTTTGCTCCTTTGTTTTGTTTTTTAGATTCCACATATAAATGAAATCATATGATATTTGTCTTTTTCTATATTATTTCACTTAGCATAATACCCTCTGGGTCCACCCATGTTGTCACAAATGAAGATATCTCCTCTTTTCATGGGTGAGTAATATTAAATTGTGTGGGTGCGTGTCTGTATACATGTGTGTCTGTGTTTGCACATGCACACATGGCAAGCTATTTTTTTTTTAATTTTTGGAAGGTCTCCATACTGTGTTCCATAGCAGCTGCATCAGTTTACATTCCTACCGACAGCACAAAGAGGGTTCCCTTTTCCACACATCTTTGCCAATACTTGCTTTTTCTTATCTTTTTAATACTTGCCATTCTGACAGGTGTGTGGCAGGATGTCACTATAGTCTTGATTTGCATTTCTCTGAGATGAGTGATGGGGAGCATCTTTCTTATGTGTCCATTGGCCATCTGGATGTCTCCTTTGAAAAAGTGTCTATTCAGATCTTCTGCCCATTTCTTAATTGGATTATTTTGGAACAGTGTTTAGCTTTCCCTCTAAGAGCTTAGGTTTAATTTGTTAGACAAGAGAAAATCACTGAAAATTTGTGACAGCTAGTAATAAAGAAAGTGTTAATGTAAGAAAATCAATATGAATAAAGAAAAATCCTTAAGATCCAGTGGGGTATTCCAGGGCTGTTGCAGTGATACAGGATTAAGGAAATGGCTGAATCATAATATATTACGCTACCATAAGGCTTTGGTAGGTACAATAATGGTATTAACAGCTGGCATTGATTGGCTTGTTACAATATGTCTGGGACCATGCTAAGTATTTTGCATATATAATCTCATGAAATTGTTGGAAGAGTCCTTCAGGATGGGTACTATCATTCTCCTTTTTCCAATTTTTTGTGTGGGGATATAAGAGAAGCACCATCCATTAGGAGCAAAATCAGCTGGGATCAGATGGAGACAGATCATAATTAGGAAAAGATAAATGACATTTTTCCTTCTTGGAGATGGGTAAAGAAACCCTAGCTGCTGGTCCACTTTGACATTTTTCTCCTTTCTATTTCTGAACTTGGCCTTTTTCAGTATACCGTGCTGTGGCTGAGAAGTTGACATTCCCCTCGTTCAGGCAGTAATTGGCCTTGGCTCCTTCCATTAACAGCAATAAACATGGCTCAGAGACTGACCCAGGCCACTGCATCTTAGACTTTTGTCACAATACAGTAGAAACAGTTTTTGTTATCAGACAATTAAAATTTCCAACTGTATAATACAAAATTGACCTAGGTAGACTGTAACATTCAAATTCTATTAAATGACTTAGAAATGAGATTTTAAATAAGAAAATATAAAAATTACACACCTTTCATGGTGGCTAATACATGCAAGATGCCACTTTGGCTTCCAATCATGACATATGTCACATTAGATCTTGCTGCTCTTTGTCCTTAGAACCAGGATGAGACTGATACTCCCTAAATAGCTAATGCTCATTCCATAGATGAATTTCGCCTGTCACTGCTGCTCCAGACCACACTAGAGAAATCCAAATACAAACCAGGTAGGACAAGTTTTTTTTTTTATAAATAGTTTACTTGTTTATTCATGAGAAACACAGAGAAAGAGAGGCAGAGACACAGGCAGAGGGAGAAGCAGGCTCCATGCAGGGAGCCTGACGTGGGACTCGATCCTGGGTCTCCAGGATCAGGCCCTGGGCCGAAGGTGGCACTAAACAGCTGAACCACCCGGGCTGCCCCAGGTATCACAAGTTAAAAGGCAAATTTGTATGTTTTGAGATATTTAGACACACAATCCTGAAAAAGTCAATGGAATCAAGAGATATTTCCTAATGTTTAATCACTGAACTAACCAATAAATAAATAAATAAATAAATAGGCTATTCCAAAAAATTGCAGCAGATAATTTGCACAGCATGTGTATCCCATTTAAGTGGGGATATTTGATGATTAAAACTAATATCCTGAGTTGACATTGCCAGAGCATGTATTTAATGGAGGGAAGCAAAATCTTCAAGAAAAATCAATTGCAAAATAATCAATACTAAAAGTCTATACACTGAGTGCATATTCATGCAAATACTAAGATTTGGTAATAAGAGCCAAAAGCGAAAACAGACATCAGCATCCATCACCTGTCTAGGAAACCCAGAAAAGGATCTCAAATAGGTAAGCATAAACTATTTGAGGAAAATTATATCTAGTGAAAATAAAGATGAGCACAGATTTCAAGAATGTTATGTCTTTTATATTTCATTGTATGTGAAGAAGGTTGTAGAATGTATATGTTTTTAAGGGATTAATTTCAGTAACATTACAATATTTTGCTTCATAATGTCTTGCATTTCATAAATCCCCTAGGACATAACATACTGATTCGAGGATTGTATGGACTGTTTCTGATTGTCACAGTCAGTATTATAGGTCCACAATCCTATATTGCACTGAGCAAATACAATAAAACAGAATCTGATGAAGAATTTCAGCATCTATTGATACCACGTGCTACCCACGTGCCAACAAGCTATGAACTGGTAGGACTGCCAAAAAGAACCAAAACAGTTGCAGGGGATAAATAATCTGCTGAAGTGTGAACTTTGAGAGAATGCACAAACCAAGATGAACCCTAGAAGAGGAAATCTGGATTTCTCCCCGGTTTCTGTTAATTCAGGTGACCAGTGTTGGCAGGTTAAGTGTACTGAATCCAGAAACATGAAGTGAGTTCAACTAGAGTTACGTGATCTCAGCAGAGTAATTTAAAATTGTTCATTCTTAGTTTCCCATTCTTAGAGCAGGAAAATAATGGTATATGCCTCATAGGTTTGTTGTGAGGTTTGAATGAAACAGTGTTTAAAACACTTGAGTATATCTAGGGAAGTGTTCAGAAATTTTAGCTGCCCTTGGCTGTTGATACTACCCGTGGAAGACCTCTCCTCTTTGCCTCTAAACCACCATTTATGGGGCATTCCGGATGGCTCAGTGGTTTAACGTCGCCTTCCGCCCAGGGCGTGATTCCGGGGACCCAGGATCGATTCCCACCCACATCGGGCTCCCTGCATGGA
Organism: Canis aureus; assembly: GCF_053574225.1. Classification (NCBI taxonomy): domain Eukaryota; kingdom Metazoa; phylum Chordata; class Mammalia; order Carnivora; family Canidae; genus Canis; species Canis aureus. The sequence goes on from NC_135637.1 coordinate 45,116,778, forward strand.
GCCTGCTTCTCCCTCTGCCTCTGTCTGTGCCTCTTTCTCTCTATGTGTTTCTCATGAATAAATCAATAGAAATCTTTAAAAAATAAAAATAAAAATAAATAAATCACCATTTATGGCCACTTCTTATCAACCCGGCTCTCTTTTTGTGTTCTAGATCTATAGAAGGGGTGCAAAACTAAGAAAACTAAGAAGTTAACGCTTGGCATACCGCTTTTAACCAACACACAGAATTTATTCAGATTTTGCCTCTTCTCCCATGAACTGACACCACACTGCATTCACTTGTCATGTCTCCTTAATCTCCTCCTTCTACAAAAGTCCTTCAGACTTCCATGTCCTTATCACCATTGAAGAACACTGGGTCATTGCCTCATAGAAAGGCACTCAACTTGGGTCTATTCTAATGTTTTCTCATGACATTTTGCATTATTTGGAAGAATAGCACAGAGGTGGTGCTTTTGAGGGTACATGATGTTGATATGTTTTATTGGAGATATCAACTTTGATCACTTATCTAAGGTGGCGACTTGCAGGATTTGCCCCTGGAAGTTTCCCCTTCATAATCACTAAATATTTCAGGGTACAAAATATAAGACTATGCATATATCCTGTTTTGGCTTCAATTTTTACATGTTCTTTTAGTTCCCCTCCATGGATTTTGCCTATGGCAATCCCAATGGTGATTTTATACTTTTTCTCATTCCTTATATACTTATTAATTATAATTTTCATAGGGGATTTTTGTTCATTCCTCCATCATTTATTCAGTTATTTATATGAACTTGTGTATATTTATTTTATTCTTTGTTTTGAAATCCATGGCTATATTTATTTTGTTACTCAAGTAGTTCTAGCTTTGGCATTTGAGAACTCTTTAAGATTAGTTTTTTAGCTCTTTTAATGCACCTCCACTTTTCAGGCACTTCTTTATATTCTGTTATCACAAAATGCTCCAAAACGATCTTATATTTTCCATGCTTTACTCCTGAAACAAACCAGTGTTCCAAAAAGCCATGATTCTTTTTATCATAAAATAGTATTTAGAAATTATGATCTCGGTTCTAGGTGTGCTCATTGCTACTGGGACATCACTGATTTACACTGTTCTCAGTATATAGAGCTGGGAAATATATGTGTATATATATATATATATATACATATACATATACGCCAACTTGTGCACAGACATATATCTATATTTCTATACATTATACATAACTTTTAAAAAATGAATCCATATTGGTACCTCCCACTCCAGTCTAGCATGACAGGGCGTTTTCTAGCCTTCCTGTTTTCTTATTTGTAATTTCTTTCTCAAACAATGAGAAACTTCCCTCTCTTTATCTATATTTACTTATTTGATCAGTACTAGTATACAAATAAAATAACTTCAGAATTCCTAACCTAGATTCCTAAAAACTTTTTTTTTCAAACTAGGGTCTATTTTTGGATATACTTCTTTTTGCCTTTTGCTTTATAGTAACCAGTCAAAACACTGTTTTCCAATGTTATTCACATCAGTTGTTGGAGTTCTTGTTATGATTTCTTCAATGAAGGGCACTGACCACATCCATGTGTTTTGTGTGGTTATGTGATTACTGTATAGTGCAGTACCATTCATTTTGCCACAGTCTGCATTCCCCTCCTCTACCAAATATAGGTTTTGGTTTTGTGTTCATTTAGCAAACATCACATTTTGTGGTGGGCAGTTCTGTAGATTTTAACAAATGTATAGAGGCACATATCCACCACTACACCTCCATCCATAAGGGTATCCTTCCCCCAGATTTTTGCCATGCTATATACAACTGCTCTCCCCATTCCCAATCCCCACAACCATTCGTGTTGTCCTCCTTACAGTCTTGCCTTTTCCAGTGTGCCATATAGTTGGAATCAGGCAACAAGGAGTCTTTCTGTGTAAGATTAAGATTAGTTTCTGAGCTCTTTTAATGCACCTTAGCGAAATGCATTGAAGACTCATCAGTGTCGATGCGTGAATCAAAAGCTCATTCAGTTTTCTTGCTCGATAGTATTCCATTATATGGATATACTACATTTTGTGTATCCAGAGAAAGAAAAAATCAGGCCCTGAAGTTCAGGAACTGATGTTCATCGCTAGGTGGTGATGTTATTTCAGACTCGTCTGGTATTTGCAGCTAAGCTATACTGTTCTCCTGTTGACAAAAACAATCTTACAAATATCCACTTCAGGCAGGTACTGTGCAAACCACAAAATACAAAACACTTCCTTCTCTCCCTAAATGAATAACTACTACTTCTTTACCAATTTCAGCTTAAGCTTTCTCTTTCCTCTCCTCTCTATAGACAAGTTTTATTGAGATGCCCAATCATAGAACCACCCCTTTTACCTATTATAATACTAGAGTGAACTTCCCTTTCCTAAGACTCTCCCCAGAATCAACCAAATCGTGTCAGGTTTTCCTAACATCTTGGGCTCAGTTACCTCACAGTTCCCTGGGTAAGTATTTTCCTCACTTCAATGAATAATAAAGCCAGCTTGTTCACCTGCAGGTGTGTTCCAAGTGTCTTTGTGTGAAGGCACTGACAATCCCATCATTGGCTGAATGACATGTGGATTCGTATCCAGTTTTTAGTGATTATGAATAAAGCTGCTATAAACAGTTGCTAGGACCTGCTGTATACATACAAGTTTCCATTTCTCTGGGGAATATTTCTAGGCGCGGGATATAGCAAGTGAGTGTGTGTTTGTAAGGAATCATCAAATCATTTTCAAAGTGAATGTGACATTTGGTATCTTCATCTGCAATGTCTGAGTGTTCTAAAAACTCACTACTATTTGGCATGGCCAGTTTTTTCATTACGGACATTCTTCTAACTATGTAAAAGCATCTCATTTTGGTTTTAAGTTGTACTTATGTAATTATTCATGATATTGAATATCTTTTTATATGCTTTTTCATGTCACATCTTTTTTTAAATGTCTATTCAAATTTTTACCCATTTTTGAAAAAATTGGATTGTTTTCTGTTTCATCTTGAAAATTCTTCACATATTCTAGATAGAAATACTTTGTCAGAAATATAACTTGCAAATATTTTCTCCTACTCTGTGGCTTATCTTTTCATTCCCTTACACAGATGTGTTTAACGTCTGCAATTGTTGAGCTATTCTTATGGCTTTTACATATTTCTGAATAATTGTATTCAGTTAGCAAAAACAATAGACTAGACATTTACAGAACGCATACCTTTCCAGGATAGTTTTTTTTTTTTTTTTTTTTTTTTAAGTCTTAATAGGAAAGTCAGAGGAAGTCCTAAGGTAGGAAAAATAAGAATAGAAATTAGAAAGGAATGAAGATTAATAAATTAGTGTGTAAAATAACCACCACCAATCCAACAACAACACAACATGCCAATGACCCCCAAGAGCATGACCTACAATAGCTTCCTTTTGCTCCTAGAGGAGAATCCAAATTCATACTGTACATAGCTCCTACACACCTTTCTGCTGTCCTCTGTCACTATTGACAGATATATTACCTTTACTCTTGTCTTTCATACAAGATTGAAAGTCTCAGGCCTTCCTTTTAGCCTCTGGCTCTGCTAGAAGACCACATCCCCAGGCCTGCTTCCTGCTGTCACTTAATTGTCAGTACATAGGCATCTTTCTTGACATCCCAACAAGAAGCATCTGCACCTGCTTTTCGCTCCTGTTCACATCATCTTGTTTTATCAGCTTCATAGTACATATCACCATTTGACATCTTGCTCTTTGGTGGTCTGCTCATTGTCTTGCTCCCTACATCTATGCTCATCAGAATGACAGCTCCTCAAGAGTGAGGAAGCACTGTTGTGAGCCAGACACCAAACTCAGTGCCATCACATAATAAACACTCAGTAAATAATTGTTTAATGAATAAGTAACTGAATGAATGATTAGGTGATTTAAAAACATCTAGCACAATGATGCATCATGTTCCTAATTTCCTGAACAGAACCCTAATAACAGATGTTAGAACACGCACGCAGTAGCTTTTACTAAGAATTGTGAGCATGTACACTCCAAAATTTCAACTGCTCAATTATTCTTGTTGTTAAAGTAATACATTATCTATTATAGTAATTAAATGAATAACTATAACACTTTGGTATCCAACGTATTAAGTGCTAACTTTAAACAATCCATACATACTATTCAGGTGCATTTTACTCCTTTGAGACATCAAAATCACTATTTTCCTTATGTTTTATGTAGCTGTTCTAGTTTAAGATGCCTTAAAACTCAGTGATCTAAGGCAGTCAGTTAACATTTCATGAATGATATAACAGAGTTGGGATTGAAATTTATTCTTTTAGATCAAGAAGTTGAGCCTCTCTTTCAGATTTTTTTTTTTGAATTGTTCTTTTAGTTCATTTGTCAGTTTCACCGAATGCCCATTCAGTTTTCTGAAGTGGCAAGTAATTCAAACTGACCAGTTAACAGTGAGGCACATACATTATGTATATAAAGACATTTGGGGAGACTTTAAATCATATTTTTACAGTGATGATGAATATTTCCTTTAAAAAAACACGATTTAAAAAAAATAAAATAAATAAAAAAACACAATTTAGAAAATAGTTTTAAAGATTTTCATTAGGACTCAATGAATTCATTTTTATACCATAAAGTTGATATGTTGTCCACATATGTCCTAAGAGATAGGATGTCAATTATTCAATCATTCACTATACACACACAGAAGGTTAAGAGGCACCTGGATGCCTGATACATACAGTTTCTCCCCTCTTGTGTAGTTATACCTTATTTATCTATGCAACATAATCTTGTTTGTGACAGAACAAATTGAAGGCTCAATTAATACAATTTACCTCTTTGTGCATAATCTTGAGCCAATTAATTCATCTTTCTGATTCTCATGGCCATATTAATCTTCATTCAATCTTTGACAACATTTCACACGATCATTTCAATCTGCTATAGCCCACTGATCTGGTAATCCCATATTTAGGGCTCTATACTGAAGAGTTAATAAAAGTTGGGAACTAGCATTTATAATCAAAGATATTTATTTCAGTCTTTCTGTTTGCTATTGTGAAGAATTAGAAATAGATAATAAAGAGCAGTTAATAATGCTTTTTATACACAAAAATGAAATCAAATGATAAAATTGTATTTTCAAACAATTTTAATTATAGGAAATACTCATTTGAGTTTAGGTAAAAATAAATAAATAGCAAAGTGGAATGTGACATAAAACTAATCAGAGAGAAAAATAATTTATATATTTAGAATATGAATAGGTATATATACACTCATGCACAATTTACCAATAAAATTTTAAAAATAAACAAATAATGTTAATACAGTTTTTGCTCTAGATAGTGGGGTTATGAATGACTTTAAAACTTTTTTCTTGTTTTGCATATTGCATTAAGTTTTTATAACTTAGATTTTCTACTTTAGAATTAAAAATAAAATAACTTTAAGACTCTCTCAATTGCAAAATTAATCCGTTGTTCCAGTCTTTACTCATTTCATTGTGGTTTGAATTAGATCTACATAATATGACCTGGTTCATTTCTGGAGATATTTTTAAATACAGATTCCAGAGTCCCATCCCTGAAGTAATGAATCATCTGCTTTGGGGATGGAGACTGGGAACCAATGTTTTACTAAGCTCCCAGAGGTTTTAATTAGCAAACTGATTTTTAGAACAGTGATCTAAATAACAGATGCAAATGCCTCATGCCCTAATCATGGAACACCAGCGCTGGCAGGCATATTAGATGCCATCTATTACAGAAACCACAGTGTATCAGAAATTAAGTCACACAGATAAATCATCACATCATATCAAGTCTTCTAATTTCAAATACTCACTGTTTTCAATATCATGCATTCTTTTTTGGGGGGGGATTTTGTTTATTTATTCATGAGGGCAGAGAGAGGCAAGACACAGGCAGAGGGAGAAGCAGACTCCCTGTGGGGAGCCTGATGTGGACTGGATCCCAGGACCCCGGGATCACACCCTGAGCCGAAGGTAGATGCTCAACCACTGAGTCACCCAGGCATGCCTATCATGCATTCTCAAGTTAAGCCATTTAGTTCATAACTCTTATTTATTTTATTTAATTTTTATTTATATTTTTAGATTTTATTTATCTACTTGAGAGAGAGCACAAGCAGGAGTGGAGCCAGAGGAAGAGAGTGAAGCAAACTCCCTGATGAGCAGGAAGCCCAACATGGGGCTTGATCCCAGGACCCTGAGATCATGACCTGAGCCAAAGGCAGACACTTAACCAACTGAGTTAGGTGCCCCTATAACTCTTTCAAAAAGTATTTATAATTTGGTTCCTTTCCTAAAACAGCAAAAAGATGTTTGCCCATTTTTTGCAGCCATAAGTGTTCTTTGAAGGATGGAATAAAAACAAAACCTCACAGCATTTCAAGCAGTTGCCAGTCATTAGGCAGTGATGACTCTTATGAATATTATCTCCTTGGGTCAAACCCAATTCTCTGGAAATAAAAAGGCTCTTGCCTTTAGAGACATTCAAAACATGACTAAAAGTAGAACATGAAGTAACTAAAAGTGATCTTGATATATTTAATGTATTATTTATGTCCTATAAAGGGTATTGATAGAAAAAATTAAAAGCCTCTATCAAAATGGAAAATTTTAAAAACTATTTTCTATTTTAACCAATAGTGAATTGAAAGTGATATCCCTGACCTATCCACATTACTTCACTTGTTTTCCATACAAGAAAAGTCTCTATTATTGTAAACTTGGCAGAAGGAACTATGCTTATCAGGCTCACCTCCTGTCCATCTTTTGGAATCAGATTTCCTGCTTGCTCCTTGAGAGTATTCTTTTTGATGTTCTATGCCACATTTGTATAGGTCTGCCAGTGTTCTTCATGACTGCATAGAAAACTTAATTAAGTAATATAATATAAAATAAGACCACTTAGCTAACATATCAAGTTGTATTTCTAACCTCATCTTTAAAAACAAATCATATACTATTTTGATCTCCACATATCTGACTAAATAAATGTATTTATCTCTAACTAGTTTTAACTCTGTTGTGTGATGTAATAATAACAAAATGCATAATATATAAAGCTATATATAATATAATAATAAACATTTAGTTTTAAGTGTCACTTCTTTATATCTCATATTGTATTAAAAATCATTAGAGACTGTGTATATGTTATCTATTGCTTAATGGACAAAGGACAGAATACAGGGTGAATAGATAAGAAAGAGCACCTAACAGTGTCCTGAAGGGTGAGACAAATTCTGCAGAAGAAAAATCTTAGTTAATGGACAGAAAGGGACTGTGTCTAATTTAAAGTCCTCAAAGTCTGAAAGATCATCTCTTCAGAGGAAAGATGGTGGAGTAGGAGGACTCTAAACTCACCTCGTCCCACCGACACACTTAGATAACACCCAAATCAGTGTAAATAACCCATAAAATGGCACAAAGCCTGGCGAACAGACTCTCCACAGCTGAACAAAAAAGGCCACCTCCACAAGGGTAGGAAGGGCAGAGATGCAGTTGGAAATCAAACTGACCTCCAAGAGTGTCTGGGGAAGGAGAGCTACTACAGCCACAGTGATGGAAGAGGAGCAGACCCCAGCCCAGGCACAGGGGACTCACACTAGGAAGATTAATCCCCATGACATTTGGTTTTGAAAACCATAGGGGCTTACCTGTGTGAGTTCTTATGATTAGAAAGGTTAATGCCTGAGACTTTGAAAACCAGTGGGCCCTGCTCTGAGAATGCTGGAGAGCTGTAAGAAACTGGGTTCCTACACTTTAAGAGCCAGCATAACAAACAGCCCCACTGAGATATAGCACTGAGGCAGCAGTTTGAAAACTCTAAGGTGTATGGGAGGGAGATTTATTTATTAATCTCAGAACATGTGCTGGAGGGGCAGGGATCATTAGGAAATTTTTCCAAAACCAAAAGAGCTGGTAGGTACCACTTCTTTCCCCACCTCCCATCCCACTATCTGTCTGAATACAGGTACATCTGCAAAAACCAGCACAGCACAAACACTCTCTACCTCAGCGTGTCCCACTCCCACACTCTTCTGCAAACTCCCCCTCACCTCAGCCCTCAGCAATTCTCCAAAGCAAATACAGGTATCATCTTCCTACAGTATACCAGAACACACCTTGCTAACACGGCCTGCCCCCCTCCCATGCTCTTCTATAGACATGCCTTCCACAGTTCTCTAAAAAACACAAGGACAAAGCCATGCCCACAATTAACAAAGAGAGCCATTGCAGAAGATTGGACTGAAGGCAAATGCAGCTCAGCCACAACAGCAAGGGCACACACTACACCCATAGGAGACACCCCTGAAGCACCAGGTTCTGGTAAATGGGGGACACTGTGCTGCAAGGCACTACAGGACCTCTTCTTCATAGAGTCACTACCTGCAAGAATAGGAGAATTAGCTGACTTTTCTAACACATAGAAACAGACACAAGGAGTGAGGCAAATGAAGATACAGAGGAATGTGTTCCAAATGAAAGAAGAGGACAAAACGCAGCAAGGAAAGGGAGATAATATGCTTGACAGAGAACTTAAAATGAAGATCTCTGGAAAACTGTGTGGAGGTTCCTCAAAGAGTTAAAAATAGAGCTACCCTATGACCCAACAATTGCACTGCTGGGGATTTACCCCAAAGATACAGATGCAGAGAAACGGCAGGACACCTGGACCCCAATGTTTATAGCAACCATGTCCAGAATACCCAAACTGTGGAAGGAGCCTTGGTGTCCATCAAAAGACGAATGGATAAAGAAGATGTGGTCTATGTATACAATGGAATATTCCTCAGCCATTAGAAATGACAAATACCCACCATTTGCTTCAACGTGGTTGAAACTGGAGGGTATTATGCTGAGTGAAGTAAGACAATCGGAGAAGGACAAACATTATATGGTCCCATTCATTTGGGGAATATAAAAAATAGTGAAAGGGAATAAAGGGGAAAGGAAAGAAAAAGAGTGGGAAATATCAGTGAGGGTGACAGAACATGAGAGACTCCTAACTCTGGGAAATAAATAAGAGGTAGTGGAAAAGGACGTGGGCAGGGAGTTGGGGTGACTGGATGAAGGCACTGAGGGGGGCACTTGACAGGATGAGCACTAGGTGTTATGCTATATGTTGGCAAATTGAACTCCAATATTTTTTTTTTAAATGAAGGTCATAAAGATACTCATTGGACTTGGGAAAAGATGGAGGATCTCAGTCAGGCTCTCAAAAAAGAGATAGAAAACATAAGAAAGAACAATTCAGAGATAAAGAACTCAATAACTGAAATTAAAAATATACTAGACGTAAAGAATATTAGATGAAACTAAAAACAGATGAGCAACCTAGAGGACAGAATAATGGCAATCAAGCTGAAGGAGAGAGAAAAATGAGAATGACAAGTGAGAATAGAAGGGAATTCAGCAACATCATGAAGCATAATAATATTCACATTATAAGGATCCCAAAAGGAAAAGAGAGATAAAAGGGAACAGAAAATTTATTTGAAGAAATAATAGCTTAAATTTCCCAAATCTGGAGAAAGAAACAGAAATCCTCATCGGGGAGCCACAGAAAGCCCCAAACAAAATCAATCCAAGAAGGTCCACATCAAGATACATAGTTACTAAACTAAAATGGCAAAAACTAGTAAGAAAGAAGAAAATTTAAAGCAGCAAGAGCAAAGAAAACAGCTATATACAAAAGAAACTCCAAAAGGCTATCAGCCAATTTTTCAGCATAAACTTTGCAGGCCAGAGGAGAGTGACATGATATTCAAAGTACTGAAAGAAAAAAAAATGTTCAAGGAGATTCGTTGAGTGGTAAGGAAAGACTGTAAGCAGGAGTATGAAAAGTAGGAAACACAAAAGCAGTAAAGTTAAGTATATCTTTGAAAATTAGTCAATGGATTCATAAAATAAAAGGTTGGAAAAGTGTGACACCATATACCTAAAATGTGGGGGGAGAAGAGTAAAAATTTAGTTTTTAGAATGCATTCGAACTTAAGCAACCATCAGCTTGATATAGACTGTTATATGCATAAGATGTTATATATAAACTAATGGTAATAGCAAATAAAAAACCGGTAATAAATATGTTAAGAATAAAGAGAAAGTAATCCAAGTATAATAACTAAAGAAAGCCAGCAAACCAGGAGAGAAGAGAGCAAGAGAAGAAAAAAAGCAAGAGATGAACTTAAAAAAAATCATAAAACAAGTAACAAAATTACAGTAAGTACAAACCTATCAATAGTTTCCCCTGAATATAAATGGACTAAACACTGCAATTAAAAGACATAGGATGGCAGTATGGAATAAAACACAAGACCCATCTATATGCTGTCTGCAAGAGATATATTTTTTTACTTAAAGAGACCTGCAGATTGAAAGTGAAGGGATAGAAAAGCTTTTATCATGCAGATGGAAGTGAAGAGAAAGCCAGGGTTGCAATGTGTATATTGGACAAAATAATCTCTAGAACAAAGATTGTAACAAGAGATAAAGAGGATACTATATAACAATAAAGAAAACAAAACAGGAAGTCACAATTATTGTGAATATTTATGCATCCAACATGGGAACACCCAAATACATTAAAACACTGATTAAGAAACATGAAGGAGGGACACCTGGGTGGCTCAGTGGTTGAGCATCTGCCTTTGGCTCAGCATGTGAACCCGGGGTCCTGGGGTGGAGTCCTGCATCAGGCTCATGCAGGAAGCTTACTTTTCTCTCTGCCTATGTCTCTGCCTCTCTCTGTGCGTCTCTCAAGAATAACATAAATAAAATCTTTAAAAAAATAAGAAAGAAACATGAAGGAAAAAATCAATAGTAATACAAATAATAGGAGATTTTGACATCCCACTTACATCAATGGATAAATTGTCCAAACAGAAAGTTAACAAGGAAACAGTAGCTTTGAATGGCACACTGGACCAGATGGATCTAAAAAAATATATTCAGAACATTACATCCTAAAACAGCAGCATAAACATTCCTTTTAAGGTCACATGGATTATTCTCCAGAATAGATCATATAATAGGCCACAAAACCAGTCTCAACAAATTAAAAAAGACAGAAGTCATGCTACACATATTTTGTGACCACAATGTTACAAAACTAGCAATGAACCACAAGAAAAAATCTGGAAAGAAAACAAATATATGAAAGTTAAATGACATGTTATTAAACAAGGAATATGTCAACTAAGAAATCAAAGAGGAAATCAATACACACATGGAGACAGAAGAAAATGGAAACACAATGGTCCAAAATCTTTGGGATGAAGCAAAAGGTGTTTTAAGAGGGAAGTTTATAGGAATACAGGCCTACCTCAAGAAGTAAGAAATATCTCAAATAAGCAATCAAATCTCATACCTAAAGGATCTAGGAAAAGAAGAACAAACAAAACCCAAAACTAGTAGGATGGAAATAAGATTGTAGCAGAAATAAATGAAATAGACCTTAAAAACAATAGAACACATCAATGAAACCAAAAGCTGGTTCTTTGAAAAGATCAACAAAATTGATAAACCTCTAGCCAAACCCATAAAAGAAAGAGGGGAGGGTGGGATTCAAATAAGCAAAGTCACAAATGAAAGAGAAGAAATAAAAACTGACACCCCAGATATACAAACAATTGTAAAACAATATTTTTTTTTAATTTTTATTTATTTATGATAGTCACAGAGAGAGAGAGAGAGAGAGAGAGGCAGAGACACAGGCAGAGGGAGAAGCAGGCTCCATGCACCGGGAGCCTGACGTGGGATTCGATCCCGGGGTCTCCAGGATCGCGCCCTGGGCCAAAGGCAGGCGCTAAACCACTGCGCCACCCAGGGATCCCTGTAAAACAATATTGTGAAAAAAATCAATAAACTGGACAACGTAGAAGAAATGAATAAATTACTGGAAACATAAAACTTCCCAAAACTGAATCAGGAGGAAGTAGAAAAATTTGAACAGACCAATAAAGAGCAATGAAATTGAATCAGAAAACAAAACCTCCCAACAATCAAAACTATGGGACCCAATGACTTCACAGGTAATTTCCATCAAACATTTAAAGAAGAATTAATACCTATTCTTCTCAAACTATTCCAAACACTAGAAGAGAAAGGAAAGTTTCCAAATTCATTCTGTGAGGTCAGATTACCCTGATTCCAAAAACACATAAAGATACCACATAAAAAGAGAACTACAGGACAGTATTTCTGATGAACATAGATGCAAAAACCCTCAACAAAATATTAACAAATTAAATTGAAAAAATATATTAAAAAATCATTCACTGTGATCAAGTGACATTCATCCCTGGGATGAATGGGTGATTCAATATTCCAAATTAATCAATGTGATTCATCACACTAATAAAGGAAAGGATAAGAACCATATGATTATTTCAATAAAATCAGAAAAAGCACTTGACAAAGTGCAGCATTCATTCATGATAAAATCCCTCAACAATATAGGTTTAGAGGGAACATAAGAAAAGTCAAATATTGGGGATCCCTGAGTGGCTCAGCGGTTTAGCGCCTGCCTTCGGCCCACAGCGTAATCCTGAAGGCCTGGGATCGAGTCCCACATCAGGCTCCCTGCATGGAGCCTGCTTCTCCCTCTGCCTGTGTCTTTGCCTCTCTCTCTCTCTCTCTCTCTCTCTCTCTGTGTGTGTCTCTCATGAATAAATAAATAAAATCTTAAAAAAAGAGACACCTAAATTTATGAGGAATAAGTAAAAGTTCCACTATTTGCAGATAACAGATACTGTATGTAGAAAACCTTAAAGTCTCCACCAAAATACTACTAGAACTTATAAGTGAATTCAATAAAGTCTCTGTATACAAAATCAATATACAAAAGTCTGTTGCATTTCTATTCCCTAATAAGTAGCAGAAAGAGAAATTAAGAAAACAATCCCCTTTACAGTTGTACCAAAAATAATAAGATATCTAGAAATAAACTTAACCAAAGAGGTGAAAGACTGATGAGATAAATTAAAGACAATATAGACAAATGGAAAGATATTCCATCTCCATGGATGAGTAGAATGGATATTGTTAAATGTCTATACTACCCAAAGCAATCTACAGATTAACTACAATCCTTTTCAAAATAGAATTAGAACAAATAATCCTAAAGTTTTTATGGAACCATAAAAGACCATGAGTAGCCAAAGTAATCCTGAAAAGGAAGAACAAAACTGGAGATATCATAATCCTAGACTTCAAATTCTATTACAAAGCAGAATATTCAAAACAATATGGTTCTGGCACACACACACACACACACACACACACACACACACACACACACACAAAGACACATCAACTGAACAGAATAGAGAGCCCAGAAATAAACCCAGGGTTATATGGTCAATTAATCTATGACAAAGGAGACAAGAATATGGAATGGAAAGAAGTCTCTTCAACAAATGGTGTTGGGAAAATTGGACAGCTATATACAAAAACGAAGATGAAGGAGAAGGAGAGGAAGAAGAAGAAGAAGAAGAAGAAGAAGAAGAAGAAGAAGGAGAAGGAGAAGGAGAAGGAGAAGGAGAAGGAGAAGGAGAAGGAGAAGGAGAAGGAGAAGGAGAAGGAGAAGGAGAGAAGAAAAAGGGGAAGAGGAAGAGGAAGAAGGAGGAGGAGGGGGAAGAGGAGAAGGAGAAGAAATTGGGCCATTTTTTTTACACCATACACAAAAATAAGCTCAAAATGGATTAAAGACCTTGAGACTTGAAACCATAAAAATCCTAGAAGAGAGCACAAGCAGTAATTTCTCTGACATTAGCTATACCTACATTTTTCTACATATGGCTCTTCAGGCAATGGAAACAAAAGTAAAAGTAAACTATTAGGACTACATCAAGATAAAAAAAAAGAGCTTCTGCACAGCAAGAAAAATACTCAACAAAACAAAAAGACAACCTACTTAATTGGAGAATATATTTGCAAATAATATATCTGATAAGGGGTAGTATCCATGATATATAAAAAACTTACACATCCACATCAAAAAACCCAAATAATCCAATTAAAAATGAGAGAAGACATGAGCAGACATTTATCCAAAGAAGACATCCAGATGGCCAGCAAACACATGAAAAAAATGCTCAACATCACTCATCATCAGGGAAATACAAATCAAGACCACAATGAGATATCACCTGACACTTGTCATAATAGGTAAAATAAAAAACAAGGAACAACAAGTGCTGGTGAGGATGTGGAGAAATAGGAATGTTTGTGCCCTGTTGGTGGGAATGCAAACTGGTGGAGCCATTTGTAAAATTCTGAAGCTCCACACTGTGGAGGTTCTTCAAAAAATTAAAAATTGAATCACCATATGATCCAGTTATTCCACTATTGGTCATTTACTCAAAGAAAATGAACATAATGTCAAAAATATATATACTCCTTGTTTATAGCCTAATTATTTATAATAGACAAATTACAGGAGTGACCCAAGTGTCCATCCATAGATGAATGGATAAAGAAGAATATGTTTATATATAAATATATATATATAGGGATCCCTGGGTGGCGCAGCGGTTTAGCATCTGCCTTTGGCCCAGGGCGCGATCCTGGAGACCCGGGATTGAATCCCACGTCAGGCTCCCAGTGCATGGAGCCTGCTTCTCCCTCTGCCTGTGTCTCTCCCTCTCTCTCTCACTGTGTGCGTATCATAAATAAATAAAAATTTAAAAAAATAAAAAATAAATATATATATAGAAGATTAGATAGATGATAGATAGATAGATAGATAGATAGATAGATAGATAGATAGATAGATTTAAGCATCTGCCTTTGGCTCAGGTCAAGACCTCAGGGTCCTGGGATGGAGCCCTGAGTCAGGCTCCCTGCTCAGCAGGGAGCCTACTTCTCCTTCTCTGTCCCTGCCCCTGCTGCTGTGCTCTCTCTCAAATAAATAAAAAAAAAAAATCTTCTAAAAAGAGAAATAAAAAATAAAAGCAGATTGCTGACTTGGCTGGATAAAGGATGAAGGCGCCTAAACAGGGTGGTAGCAGCGGGATACAGAGACCTGGAAGGAGTCTCAACATGCATAGGAAATGAATTAATAATCCTTAGGAGAAGGGGTGAAGTAGTAAGAATGATACCCAGCTTTCTGGATGTATGGGGTGGCCCCTATCTATGGAGATGAAACACACGGGAGGATTCCACTAGGGCTAGTAGGGTATCGTGAAATTCTGGGAGCTCACAGCTTCTGTTTTAGGATAAGCTTTAAGTGTCTTTGTGACATTTTAGAGACTCTGACAGAAAAGCAGTGGGAAATTAATTTCTATTCAGCACTGATCTTCCAAGCAGCTGCTATGTATTATACTCTGTGCTAGACACTCTGGATGCAGAATAGGGAGTAAGAAGATGCAGAAAAATAAAATAAGGCAAGCTATTTATTTATTATTTTCTAAGACAGAAAGAGTGGAGGGAAAGGGCAGAGAGAAGGGGAAAGAATCTTAAGCAGACTCCACACCCAGTCCAGGGCCTTAGGTGGTTCTTGATCTCATTACCCTGAGATCAGGACCTGAGCCAAAATTAGGAGTCGAATACATAACCCACTGAGTCACCCAAGCACTTCAAAATAAAGCATGTTTTCTTTTTATCTTTTTTTTTAATCTGTCCTCATGATTCCTACTATCTCAGAAGGTTGGAATAAGTAGAATGACTAATCCCAAATGTACTGAAAAATGCTATAAAAGGTAAAGTATAAAATTATGCAGGAGATGTAACCTAATTTGAAGGAAGGGGTCAAAGAGGCCTCCTTAAAACAAAAAATAGATATTAAATTATAAATAAATGTCATGCCCACTTGTTAAGTTTTATTTTAAAATTTACTTTCAGAATATGACCCATCAAACTAGTAAGTTATTAAGCTTTGAAAGATGCTGTAGTTCATAAGCCTGGTGGCAAGAAATCGAAAGGGATGGGTATAAACTAACTTGCTTTTTGCAATTTAACCATTACCTAAGCTGTTTATGTGTCAAAAGTAGTTTTGAATGACTTTTATCAGTTAGTTGTATAGTTCTGAGAGAGTATCAAAGATGTTATTCAAGTAGTAAGAGATAAGATTGGAGCTAAATTCTTGGAGCTTTGCTACAGAATGTAAGTCACTGATTTGGTCAGATCGACATTGTGGAGTCCTGAGAAGTGTGTGAGCTGGTAATTGTCATGGTCAGAACTCTGACATAGAAAGATCGACTTGGAAAAGCTTTCCTGACAACCACATGCTAGCCTGAGGGTGTTTTGATGTGTTTTAAACCTGTATCCATCTCACACCATTGTCTAATATTATTTTTGTGGCATGTGGCACAAAATTTTAATTATAATTATACTTCCACATTCCTTACCAATTTGATCATTCATTTCAGAAAATTCATTAACAGTGCTTATCATGAAGGCATACACTTAATTTTATTATTGATATTCATGTAGAGATCTAATAATAAAATGCAACAGGTGTGTGTTGGAAGGGGCTTTCCCCCCTTAGTTCAATGCTCAGCAGAATATCAGGAAAAATAAAGGGTGTGCTTTCTTGTTTCATGCCCAGCTAACTAACCAGAGTTCCTCTCTTAAAAGGCATACATAAGACCTTCGAGTGAGTTCCAGCACCTCTGTACACAGGCCAGAGATGATGGGAAAGTAAAGATTCTGCATCTTTTCATATGTGGCCTATGAATGAATGATTTTTTAGGACTTGTCATAAAGTCCTTAAGAGATCTAGGTCAGATTCTTGAGGATTCTATGTGGTGCCAAAGGTCATGAAGTTCAATAACGTGTTAGTATTAGCAAGGATCAGAGACCACTCAGACAAGAGTGACAGCTGTGTCAATTACCACACAGGTAGGGTGGAGAAAGTATGGATAGAGTATCAAGAGTGGAATGGTATAGGTGAAGACCTGGGAGTTTGGAATCATATAAAACCTCATGAAATTCTTGCTCTCTGATCAGGTTAGACCTGACCCTTTCTTGACTTCATCAATGGCACAGAGGACAGTTTAGAGCAAACTTAAATCTCCTAACCCCTTGTATATATATATTTTTAGATTTATTTATTTGAGAGAGAGAGCGAGAGCATAGGAGCACGCTAGCAGGGGTGGGGGCAGAGAGGAAATCTCAAGCAGTCTCTGTGCTGAGCATGGACCCCAACACAGGGCTCAATCCCACAACCCTGAGATCATAACCTGAGCTGGAATCAAGAGTCAGATGCTTAACCGACTGAGCCACCCAGGTGCCCCTAACCTCCTCTATTCTATATTTAATTATCCAGGACAGGAGGAGACCTGATTATAGGAAAATCGTTTCTCTAACCATGGGATTAGGGAGATTTCTATTTTTGTCACCTGTCTTCTTCATTTAAATTTTATACAATGAACTTATGATTCTTTTATAAACAGGGGAGAGATTAATTCATTTAAGATTCCCTCTGTCACTTAGCATATATAAATATTTCAAAAGACTCAAAATTATCTACAAGTCGCTTAAGGCTACTATAATGTTAATAAATTCCTAGGGGCAACATTTTATTTTTTGAATAGTTTAAAATCATAACCTGGACAGAGTATACTGTGACAATACAAATGAAATAGCAAGCGATTTGGAAGCATTATTAATAGAATGTTTTACCTTGGAGGGAAAAGAAGAAAACTGTCTCAGAAACAAAATTAAACGATAGTAGGTACCAGAACTCTCCATTTGATTGAAAATTCTAAAATTTTGTGTTTTAAAATGTGATAAATTATCTGGCTCTTCAGAGACTCACCCAAACTATGCAATAGAACAGTTACTAGGCAATGAACTTAAAGATCCATGATTAATAGAAATGGTCTCTCTGTTTTGAGAAGAGGATGAAAACAGCATAGTTTGTACACTTGTAACAAGAACATTAATATTTTTATGAACGTACAAAGATCTAACCATTATCCCTAGTGTAGATTTTAGGCCTCATCTCGATTAATCTTCACCACAATCATATGAAGAGGTTATTTACTCCCTCCCTGTGTTACAGATATAGAAACTGAGGCTTAAAATAAATGAATGAGTTGCCCAAAGTAGGGCACAAATAGTTAAGGAGTACAAAAGGGATTTGAACCAGGCTCTAATTCTTGACCCCACTATCTAAATCACTATTATCACTTAAATGTGTAGGGGGAATTAGTAGATCAAAAAATATGTTTATTTACCATTATTTAGGATCTTAAAAAATCCATTCATAGTTGAATTGGTGACATTTCAGTGACTGATAAGTTGGAAACTCTCTGTAACTTACATGTTTACATATAAAAGTATTCATAAGTCAATGATTTGCATATGTTCTTTGCTCAAGTCATGTTTCTTCTGTGACTTTTTCTGATACTCCACTATTCCTTCATTTCTTAAAGAGTATCTCAAACTAGAAGTTCTTAAATGAAAAAAAAAGAAGTTCTTAAATGTTCTTTGAAAATAGACCTGTTTTAAAAGTTGTGTAAAGATTGGAATATTCTCCATGAATCTGTAAATATACAAACAAACATAAAAACACAGTGCTTAGAATATTTCAGGTGGTTTATGGCTCCCCTGAAATGACACATAACATATAACTGGTTTGCCCAAAACACCTTCCCAAATTATGTGAACTCCTTCCCTAAAAACTGCTCAGGTTAAAAATACATATCCATTCCTATTTTAATTTTCTACCTGGTCAAGATTGTCTTTGCCTTTCTTCTCATGTTATTGTCATCCATTGGTATAAAGTAAAGATGTGAACAATGGAAAAGCATTAATCAAGATGAAGAAATAAGTATCTGAGGTCATCACCCTTGTTGCCAGACTCTTCAAAATGTATCCCTACTTTGTCAATTTTCTGAATATCTTAATATTATCAGCTGAATTGTATCTATCCAAAAATTCATTAGGCTGAGTCCTAAACTCCAGCACTTCAAAATGTAACATTTGGAGAAAGGGTTTTTAAAGAGGTAATTAAGTTAAAATGAGGTCATTAGGGTGGACCCTAATCCAAAATGAGTTGGTGTCCTTGTAAGAAAAGAAAATTTGGACACAGCCTAGTGCAGAGAAGATGATGTGAACAAAGATGGAGACGATGCCATCTATAGGAGAAGGAAAGAAGTCTCAGAAGAAAACACCCCTACTAACACCTAGATGTTGGATTTCTCAAAATTCTGAGAAAATAAATAAACTTTTTTTATTTTAGTGTCAGCCAGTCTGTTATGACAGCCCTAACAAAATAATCCACTTAACAATTGATCTTTATGTCTCTCATTATAAATACAGTTATGAAAATTCTTTTTTGGATAACCAAAGCTCAGTGTTGAACTAGATAATAAAAGTTTGGTAGCTGTCTTTTTTGTGTTAAAGGATGATTTACTTCCCTCATTTCCTAGGCTTCAGATCTTGTACCTGATAGGATATTGAGCCTGAAGTATTTAAGGTTGTAATAAGCTTTAGGTGCTGAAATGCTTAATACTACTACAGAGAAAGTATCATAGTGGGACATTTTTCAGTGCTAATTTTGAATAGGAAATAGTTTTTTTCCATTGAAGATTTTTAAATAGGACTATCATCAATCTCTGGGCAGAGGATGCTGATCAGGACTGCGAAAACCCCGTTGGCCAAGAGCACAGAGAGGAACAAAGGCTAAAGCTTCATGTAGACATTCTTGACATCAGCCAAAGAGCTAGCATCCAGAATTTTGAAAATTATATTTGAATGTAGCAAAAACCTTTCTTACAAATTCCTCTCAAAAATTGTGCTAAAAGGGAGAAAAAATAAGACAAAATCAGAGGAGACACAGCATAAGAGACTCTTAACTCTAGGAAACAAACAGGGTTGCTGGAGGGGAGGTGGGGGGAGATGGAGTAACTGGGTGATGGGCATTAAGGAGGGCACATGATGGAACGAGCACTGGGTGTTATGTGCAACCAATGAATCACTAAACTGTACCTCTGAAACTGATAATACACTATATGTTAATTAATTGATTTTAAAGAAAATAAAAAATAAAGTTATTTAAATTCCCCCCAAAAAATTGTGCTAAAAGAAAAATTTGCTGTAGCAAATGCTTCTAGGTAAGTTATGCAAGTGTAAACCAAGTATTTACCTCTCATAAAAGACTGGCAGATAAACAGACATCTGAAATAAATAGTAATGAACATGGCAATGTGTGATTCACAAGAGACAGAAGATAAATCTACTTCAGCATGGAAATATTTGCTTAATAACACTGGTTAAGGGGTATCATCTAATTTCAAGTAAGGAAAACCAGACTCATAACAAAATCTATTTATATCCTTGATGTGTTATTACATATATATCTGAGTTTTAAATAATATATAATTGTCATTAAAGAGGATGGCAAAATTATCTTCTCACATATTCTTAAAATCCCAAGACTCCTTCCAAATATCATAAGAAGATGTCAACATTCTGTCTTGACCATGAAGGCTTGTGCCCATACACGGCAAAATCAGATAAGCAGACTTCTTCATGGATTCATATCTTGACAAATGAGGTAGACAAAGCAGGGGGAAAATCACTAAATGCCTGAATATGTCTCTGTGGAATCTGGAAATAACCACTGTCAATTTCATAGAGAAATGGCCCTGTATATTATAGAGGTAATTTTATTAATGAATTTATTTTCCTTAACGTTAATGAATAACTTTGAGAAGCAAAATTTACTCTCCTGTCTCAGAAAATAATGTGCATCATTGCATATTCTGGCTTTACTTAATATTTTGTGCTCTTGAACATTTTTTCTCAACTTTTCACAGTAAAAGTTCTCTACAGTGGAAAATCCGATCAAGTTTCAGTTCAGTAACCAAGTTCTCCCATTCTGATCATTTCACCTTGTTCCTAGATGTACTTTCAACTCACTTCTAATTGCGTAAGAACTCCCACATTTCCTACCAACATATCTGTGTTTAATCACAATAATGTGATTGTTAGGCCCTTAAAAACTTCAATTTGTGATTTCTTTTTAAGCTTCTTACAAATGCAGATAGGATAATGACTTGAATTAACCTTCAAAATAAGATTTAAACATTTTAGAGTAAAGTTTATTTTTTATACATTTGAATGAGACACAATGACATTTTATTTTTCTAAAGATTTTATTTATTTGACTGAAAGAGAGCGTAAGTAGGTGGAGAGGGGTAGGGAGAAGCAGACTCTCTGCTGAGCCGGGAGCCTGATGCAGGGCTTGATCCCAGGACCTTGAAATCACGACCTGAGCTGGAGGCAGATACTTCACCAACTGAACCACCCAGGCTCCCAGAGACACAAAGACATTTTAGACAAAGCCTGAGCAAGCACTAATTTTGGCATAAATACTTTACAGTCAGTCTGAATTTGTTAAACATTTCAACTATCTCAACTTAAAGCTGAGAATTTCCCTGTCCACAACTTAGGAATGTAGTTTTTTTGCAAGTTTAAAGGAAAAAGGGTAACAATTTTTTACCAATAGCCAAAGAAGGAGGAGGATGTCGAGGATGGAAACAGTGACTAACACATACTTTATATTTATTACATGCTAAACATTATTCTGACATTTATAAATATTAAGCCATTCTTTCCTCTCAACAGCCCTGTGATGAGTAACTTCATTATTTTCCTTTTGGAAAAGAGGAAACTGAGGGAAAGAAAGACTTAATAGCCTACTCAAGTTCACAGCAAGAATAGAACAAGAAATCCTCTCTATTCCCAAGAAAATCTCTCTCCAGTGCCCTGAGATATCCTCTCTTCAGCTCCTTCTGCAGGATCTGCTCTCGTGAAACTCACTTCCCTTAGTATAATGTCAAAGTCAAATCCCCTTACTATGAAAAGGTCATTAATTGCAGAGTGAATCATAAAGGTAATAAGTTTTTCAGGAAACAAAAATAAGAGAAATAGCTAGCAAGTTTCCTTTGACAACAATTTTAAAATAATCTTGGTTTATGAAAAATTTTAAATGTAAAACCATGTGCAAAAAAAATGATGCAAGTCACATTTTGTATTTCCAGATTTCTTAGTGAGAAAAAATACGGGAAACTGTTGCTCTACTAGCTATTTGAATTAAGCTGCCATTTTGATTAATCAGGAAATTTCCAATTTCTTAGTACTTATTAAAAAGGACAGGACAAAATGGCAGAGACAAGGAAAGGAGGAAGGAAATGAAGAGGGTGAGAAGAAGAGGAAACTACGTCAAGTTCCCAGGGGCTTCCCATTTCTGTTGCACAATAATCAAATTATACCATAATATTCAGAGTCATAAAGAAATAGTGACAACATAAAATCTTTTTTAAAAAGGGGGGAAGGGCAGCCTGGGTGGCTCAGCAGTTTGGCGCTTGCCTTTGGTCCAGGGTGTGATCCTGGAGACCTGGGATCAAATCCCATGTCGGGCTCCCTGCATGAAGCCTGATTCTCCCTCTGCCTGTATCTCTGCCTCTCTCTCTTCTGTGTCTCTCGTGAATAAATAAATAAAATCTTTCTTTTTTTTAAAAAAAGAAAGAAACAGTGACAACAGTAGCAATATCTGAGAACTATTTGAATGATGACTCAAAACTAACAAAACTGAACCCTTAAGACAGACATACTCATGACTACATTAAACACTGGGTTACCATATTCTGTTATCTCTGGGGTGTGAGTGTGTGTTTTCATAACTAAAACAATATTTTCCTGTGAATTCTCCAGCTCTCACACATCAGTAAAAAGTTACTTTACTTAACTTTGGTGAAACCCAACTTTGCTTGGGGAGGCTGCTGGGACAACTCATACTTTTTTTGAGCTTTAATGTTCAGGAAAAGTACTAGTGACAATAGGTTATCTTATTCTACCCAATGTCTTTTCCTATTCAAACACTTCAAAACAATTCTCAAACTCTACCCACTACTCCCCCAACACACACACACACACACACACACACACACACACACACACACACACATTTCTTTTGGGGAACTGTTCCTCCCACACCATCCATACTCATGTCATTCTGGCAGGGCTTCTAATCATTTTATCATATTCATTAGCCATTGTAGTTATTCCAGAGTTTGGGCTGATGTCTCAAGAAAGAAAGATCTACACCCCTTACCCCACATTTTTTATACTGATTCTGAGAAGGATGTTTTCTGTGTAAGGTCTGAGGCTACCTAATTGTAACAATGCAAGTTCGGGGCTATGTGCATCCATTTCTTCCCTTCCACCTGTTTCATATAGAATCATCTGTCGGCAGTAGAGAAGTTAAAGGATGAAAAGAGTTTAGGGGCAAAAATATTAGTCAACTGCCCTAAATTAGAGGGCACACAGCTCTCCACAAAGTACCTTCACTCTTGACACCAACTGTAAACTCTCGGTTTTGAAAACCACCCACATTTTGGGGGATGCACAGAATTCATAGGATAGGATTCTCACAGTTGTGTTTATTTATTTTTATTTTTTTATTGGAGTTCAATTTGCCAACCCAGTGCTCATCCCATCAAGTGCCCCCCTCTGTGCCCGTCACCCAGTCACCCCCACGCCCCGCCCACCTCCCCTTCCACCACCTCTAGTTTGTTTCCCAGAGTTAGGAGTCTCTCATGTTCTGTCTCCCTTTCTGATATTTCCCACTCATTTTTTCTCCTTTCCCTTTTATTCCCTTTCACTATTTTTTATATTCCCCAAATGAATGAGACCATATAATGTTTGTCCTTCTCCGATTGACTTATTTCACTCAGCATAATACCCTCCAGTTCCATCCACGTCGAAGCAAATGGTGGGTACTTGTCGTTGCTAATGGCTGAGGAATATTTCATTGCATAAATAGACCACATCTTCTTTATCCATTCATCTTTCGATGGACTCCGAGGCTCCTTCCACAGTTGGAAAGGAGCCAGAGGGCAGCCCCGGTGGCTCAGCGGTTTAGCACCGCCTTCAGCCCGGGGCCTTATCCTGGAGACCTGGGATCAAGTCCCACATTGGGCTCCCTGCATGGAGCCTGCTTCTCCCTCTACTTGTGTCTCTGCCCCCCACCTCTGTCTCTCATGAATAAATGAATAAAATATTTTTAAAAATCTTTTAAAAAGGAGCCAGATTAATATCAGCTAAGGAAGAAGTGCATAGGACAGAGTCCAGAAAGGTTACAAATGAAGGGTTTCTATTGTCCTAAGCCCCAGAATCGGGATGCATTACTCTCCTGGCACAATGTTTGACAAGATGCACAGAGAATTGCCAACCAGGCAAGCTGACCTGGGCATCAGTATTGAATTTTTTTGGATCCTCATTATGTAGGCATGATTGACTGTCCATGTGGGTGATCTCAATCTCCAAGAAGACTACACTATTATTACCTAAAGCCCCTCATCCTCAACATACACAGCAACTCACATTGTTGGTCATCCTGGCATGGCCACCCCCACCCTAAAACTACACAGGTGTGTTCCACCTCCACCTTAAATCACATTTCTAAGGCTACTCATATGATTCCCAGCAGATGAAGATATTCCTCTCAGGCATACATTCCAAGAGCCCAGTTATTACTTCCCAGAAACTGTGGACAAAGGCCAGACTTCTCTTTGGGCAAGGCTAAATTGTTTATTACCTAGAGGCCCACATACAGTGAGAAGTGAGAGAGAGAAGCAGAGAAAGAGAGCATTTTGGGGGTTCTGTATATCAGTGCTTAAAGACCGTACTACTTCTATCATTCCAAGTTACATGTCAGAAAATTCCCTAAACAAGTCTCAGTTGGGTTTCTTCTACTTTTGAACAAAAGTAAAGAGAAAGGAAAAAGTAGAGAAGGAGGGTATTTAATTGTAATCAAAGGTTACTGTGACATCCCTGCCCAATAATGGTATTTTAATATCTTTTCAGAAAGTTATTGTATAGTTGTCTGTCTGATGTACAAATAGCCATAACCATAAAACCAGTTAAGAAATATCTTGCATATAAGTTAAAAAGTGAAACAGAAATGAACTCCATAGATTTATTCTCATTATAAGAAAATAAAGTGTTAACTACTCTTATCCATTGGACATTCCTCAGTATTTCTACCCAAAAAATCAAGATTTCCCTGAATGTTATAGAGTCCTCCATGCTCCCAATAACTGAGCAACTGAAAGAATCCTAACCACTCATTGACCAGGTACCTCTTTACTGTTATGTTTATGGTCACATCACAGTGATGAAGTGTGGGAGTGGAAAAGCACCAAAGGACTTTAGAGCCTTCCTAACTGGAATGCCTGAGAATACAGAGTTCGCTTTTAATCAGGGTTGTGTGTGTCAATCACCCGAGGAGATTCTGTAAAGTGCATATTCTTTAGGTTGCACTCCAGACTTTTTAAGTCAGTGGACATATGTGTGCTGGTAAAGCTCACTCAGTAATTTCACTGTCCTCCTCAAGAACACCTGCCAGGTATTAACTGATTTTTCTCTATGTAGGCATCTCAGCAGAGATACAGAAAAACTTCACTGTGGGACCAGGGGCACTTTCAAAAGCAGTAAGTGACCTAGTGGCCAGTGTGTTGTAAGCCTTCAACAAATGTGTCTTATAAATGAACAGATAATATATAAGGAAGTTATATGCCATTATAGGGTCATATGTCATTTATCTATCACAAGCTCTATTATGAATTTCCTTAATACACAAGCAAACAATAGAATTATTGGTGCTGCCAGGTGTTTTCATCAAATCTAACGCTGGCTCTAGGATTGGGATCCTCTTCTCAAATGTTTGCATCCACAGAACATTCGAGACTCTAAGACACCTTTCAGTTCCACCTATATTCACTAATTATTCACTGTGTGTGATGTAAGGTAAAAGGACCTAGTGGGACAGGGTATGGGGTGACACAGAAGGCTTAAAGTTATAGGGCAGAGTCATGACCTCCAAGGTTTAAAGTTACAGGGCAAAGCCATGATCTCCAAGGAGCTTCCAAGGAAATCTCCAATTTCCTTCCACTGCCTGTGTCCACCCTTGCTAGATCGAGTCTGGCCTGGATAGAAAGCAAAGGGTTTATTTCCCAAAACTTCAGTGTTTTGATCCAGGAAGTGATCATGGAACCACTTCTAAGTGAGAAGGCCAGGGTTGCTCGAATTCACCTAAGTGCACTGTAGTAGACAGAAAAATGGCTCTTCCAAAAATACCGATGTCCTAATTCCTGGAACCTGTGAATATGTTAGTCTACAAGGCAAAAAGAACTCTGACAATGTGATGAAGTTAAGGATCTTGACTTGAGAAGATTATCCTGAATTATCCAGATACTTCAGAGAGGCCTAAAATAGACACAAGGGTCTTTATAAGAGGGAAGCAGGTGGAGGAAAGTACAAGAAGATGTAAGGATGAGAGCAGAACTTTGACTAATTAACTTGGAAGAGGCAGGAGGGGTAATGAGCCAAGGAACACAGACAACCTCTAGAAGGTAGAAAAGGCAAAGAAACAACTTCTCTCCTGGAGCCTCCAGAAGGAACACAGTCCTACCGACACTTGCTTTTACTCCCATAAAGTTTGTTTTGGATTTCTGATTTTTGCAACTGTAAGATAATAAGTTTGTGTGGTTGGAAGCTCTTAGTTTCTGACATTCTGTTTTGGCAGAAATTGCAAATCAATCCACTTGCACAAACTCAGTCTTTAGAGCAAGAGGCCCGAAGTAGTATTCCACACTTTGAGGAAGCCCTAGGATGCCTGTGACCCTTCCAGTGTAGAACGTTGGGCCATGACGGGCACTCATTTATACCACTTGTAGGAAAATAACACCCTTTTAGTTTACACTTCTTCTCTCTCCCTCATTCCATATTTTCTTCTATTAACCAAAGCAGCAGAACAGTGAACAGCATGTGTTTGGTTTGTTTCCCGGTGATGTTTTGCCCACCATTCACTGGCCATTCTTTATTTTTATCTTCTTTAAGGGAAACGCTCCTCTTCAACTTCTGTCTGTGTTCTCAAGCTGCTGCCGGTCCTGCTATAAAGCTCCAGAGATAGGCACATGATTCCGTGTGTGTATAATCAGAACATTCTGTACCTTGGCCTACAAGGATGGTAGGGATTAGCATGTGATCCCACTTAGTCCAGGGAAAATCGTCCTTAGACTTTTAGCTGGTGCCAAAGGAAGACTGCAGTGCTCAGGTTGCCAGGGACTTTCTTTATCCCTTTCTGAGAAATGAAAGTCATGCCAGGAAAAACCTGGGAAAAAGACAGGGAGCAGGAGACAGAGAAACAGAGAGACTGAAGCTCAGGTGCCAGCTGTGTCCAGACAACAGCACGTCTTTGAACTCCAAGTTAGGAACCTCAAAATTCAATTCCTTTCTTGGATTAAACAAACGCTGAATGTAGGTTTTGTCATTTGAATGGCGAGAGACTGACTAACACAAGTGATACAAGTGCCCTCAGATCACAGCCGTGGAAGGCAGGTTCAGGGCACGGCTGTATCTCAGGAAGTGCAAAAGATGCCAGTTTCTCCATCTTCAGCTTCAGCCTTCATGGAAATAGTCACAGGCATCCCTTCCACAAATGAACAAGCACTTATTCATTGATGCCTGAAATTTCTTTACAGAATGAGGAGTTTTGCTAAACTAGAGATAACAGCTTATCATTGAACACCATGAGAGGGGAGAAATTTTTTTTTTTTGAGGTCACACAAGAATTCTGTTTATTATGATAGCAAACACATTCATGGCATTTGACAAAACTCAGAAGTATCCCTGTGAGATGGTTTCAGATCTATGAAACTAACCCAGCCAGGATGAAGTCTTCACTTAGGGAAAAAAAGAGAAAGAAAGAAAGAAAGAAAGAAAGAAAGAAAGAAAGAAAGAAAGAAAGAAAGAAAGAAAGAAAGAAAGAAAGAAGAAAGGAAGGAAGGAAGGAAGGAAGGAAGAAAGAAAGAAAGAAAGAAAGAAAGAAAGAAAGAAAGAAAGAAAGGAAAAGTAATAAACAACCAAAAGATACACTTCACATAATAGCAAAATATAAAAATAGAAGCAAAGTGACAGAATGAAAAACACCGCAAAGCAATGGATTTAAGAAACTCTGATTCTATTCATCTCCCCCATTGAGAATGGTCCTCTTTGTCCTCTCATAGTTGTAAATGTAAAACAGGTGGGAAAATAATTAAAGAAAGGCCTTGCAAGACTTCTAGGAGGTTAAAAGGAATTACTGAAAAAGTGTTCAAATACTTTATAAATAGTATTAACAAAAATATCTACTTTATTAGGCTTTTTGTCTTCCTTCAGTGAAGGTGTCCTTTGAAAATCACACTGAAAAAAAAAATAAAAAAAAAATTAAAAAAAAAAGAAAATCACACTGATTCTTAATACTGTTCCAGATTCTTAGCTAGAGAGATGTTAGCTTTCCTCCAGAGCAACAGTCCCAGGGCACCCGATAACTCTGCTGAAGAAGGATGACATCAGAACTGAGAGGGGAGAAATTTATGGAGATTTCATTAATGTTGCCAACATGACTTTATCATTCAAACTTGGACGCTTTGGAAATGAAAAGGGACACTAATCATCATCATGGCAATACAGTCAGGCGACAAGCATCCTGGGGTACAGGCTATGGTCCTCCTACCCAGAAAGAGAATGGCATGCAAATTGCTTTTTGTGTCAGAGGCTTGAGTTCAAAACCTGCCTCCGTCACTGATGGGTTGTAGGCACTTTTATTCCCTCATTTCAAAGGAGTGGAGATAAAACTGCCTTAAATGTTGGTGTGAGGATGGAAAGCTCTTACTGAAATGCTTACCAGCCACGAAGCCTTAGGCCGATTATTTTTCTCCTTATTAATTAAAATCTGAATTTATTAGAAGAAGGGTGGGTACTTCAGAGAGGAACTGAGACAACAGAGGATGAAAGGTGGTCCAGGGCTGCTCTAAACACCTGCTCAGCACAGATGTCTTGCCCGTGGCCCCTGTGGCCTCTCTTGAGGGCAGAGGGTGCCACCTGGAGGCTTCGCAGGTACACGAAGCTGCATTGGCACAGCTACCATGTCCCCAAAATGGGGCATTTTGTAGCAATCCCATCAAAGGAATTAATCGTTGAAACATGGGCAGTGTGCTCAGCGCCAACTGCAGGGAACTCTGGCACCGTTCTGACCCATTTAAATGTGATGTGATCATCTCGAGAAAGCTCCTCTCAGCAAGTCTCTGATTGCACTTTCATCCTCTTCACTGAGGTGCAAACCCCAGCTCTCCAGCCTGTAAGCTGTAAAACACTGTCTCCTAAAGTAAGGGCATATCAGAACTGTTAGCAGAACATACTGCGTTCCGACTTCAGTTCAACATCTGGCTCCCTAATTAGCCTGCGAACATTATTCGCCCTTAAAACCTTTGTTTCCTCAGCTATAAGGTGCGAATAACAGTAGTCCCTATCTCATAAATTGTTAGGAGGATGAATGGGATCCTGGATCTAATGCAGGCAGCACACCACCTGCCTAATGGAACCCGTGCTCGGTGGCTGATTATTTTCTTTCCGGGGTCCCTCCCAGCCAAAACCTTCTACGTGTAAAATAATTTCATCTAAGCTAATACAGTGGAATTTATCTAGTTTTTACAATTTTTGTGGCCATTGGCTTAACAAGCCCAGCTTGCTCAACAGAATTCTCTTTTTTATTTTTCCTTCTTGGCTGACTTGATGTGTTAGCTTGTCAACTGCTGACGTACAGACTCATGACCTGCACCCCTCAGGACAACTATTTAGCATTGGAGCAAACCTAATTATACAAGTAAGCTCAAATAAAACATCCAAGGAGAAGCCCATCTGCCTCCAAATAATCTCTGCCTCTTAATTTCATGCAGATCAGAATTTACAATGGAAATGAGATCAGTGCCTTGTGTATTTTTAGTTCAGATTGTCCAAATGAGTATATTTCTTTGGATTTAGCATGTACAGTATTTTAAACAAAAACAGTTATTTAATAGAAGAGTTCAAATTTCTTAATGTAGCTGCTCCTTTCAGCTGCTATAAAATAAGAAATTTTAATTATACGATGAAACATTTTCATTAGGAGCATCTTAAAAATATCTTTTCCAGTATAAAAGTTGTCTATTTCTGCTATTTCATCTCATTGCTCACTATTGAAAATTATTTGAAGTCCAATGCAAGTTACGTAACTTAAAATAGGTTGAAATAGTGAGTCAACGGGCAGCCCGGGTGGCTCAGTGGTTTAGCGCTGCCTTGGACCCAGGGTGTGATCCTGGAGACCCGGGATCCAGTCCCATGTCGGGCTCCCTGCATGGAGCCTGCTCCTCCCTCTGCCTGTGTCTCTGCCTCTGTGTGTGTGTGTGTGTGTGTGTCTCATGAGTAAATAAATAAAATCTAAAAAAAAAAAAAAAAGAAATAGTGAGTCAAAAAATATGAGGACCCAATTCAAGCTATTTAGATTTTTTTTTTCTTTTTGCTCTAGCCCCCACTATTCCATCACTCAACATTGATTGAGCAATTAGTGTGTTCGATCTTATGGAGTTGGGCCTGCAAGGTTCCTTGTAAGCATAACTTTTAAAAGCATAACTTTTCTTTTAAAAAGTGGGAAGGAAAACAACACAAGAAATTTCAGCATTATTTTCATCTTTTCTGTTACATTTACTATATGGAGCAAACCAGTGATCACAATTTACTCAAAATATGAAAGAATTTCTGTAGTTTTTAAAAGTGTAGAGACAAAAGCTAGTCTTTTCAAATAAACTAAAAAAGAGAAAAATCAAGGAAAATTTGTCTCTTAAGAGAGAAAAGCCCTGCAGATACACAGAACTATCCATTTAAACTCAATTTTAGAAACCCATATAAAAAATGGAAGATCTGAAATTTTGAAAATTAACTCAGGCTAAGGATGCCTTTTTTCTGGGTAAATTATTTCTTTCTTTCTTAGATATGTTTAAAAGCTAACTATACAGAGCTTAATAAATATATGTTGTTTGTGCAAGTACTTTTCATTTATGTCCATCTGACTATGCCTTATTGTACATCCACCCCAAACCTGACATTAACCTAAGAAAGATGAAACTCTGGTGGTTAGCGGAAAAAACCCAAACTGACCAAGAAATGGGTGGAACTACCATCTAATGAGAGACCATAACGGATAGAAAGAATGATGATGTAAGCATGATGCAAAGTCTATGAAGGCACAGCCAGGGCCTTATGAGCCCTATGATCACATAGTAAGACAACTGACATTTGACTGTTTGGAGAACACCTGGTATTATAAAAGGCGTTGATTCTGAAGTCAAGTTATAAAGGTTACACTCCTAAGGCCCAGATTAATTAGAAGTCTATTCTAAACAAGTTGTTTGACTTTGTTTGACCTCAGACACCACTTACATCAGTCAGTCGGGGTAGCTTTCTTTGAATTTTAACTCAAGGAACAAGGAGGGATTTAACTGTATCAAAGAGAAAAAGCAGCGGTGTTCTGAGGCCATTTACAACCTCTCTAGATGACATAAACTAGAGCAAATGTGCTGTTCCACAGTGGATCCCATGGTGGTTCTCTAATAAACCATTCAGTCTAGCAAAGCATATGTATTGATTAGGATGGAAACTGAATACAGAATACGGAAGTCATGGATGTGAACATTTTATGAGAACAGTGGGCCACTCTCAAAGACATTTCCCCAGATGTCTAGGATAATTGTTGGTTGTTTGTCATGAGAAGACTGACCTATACTTGTAAAACATACCAGCAGATACAACTTAGTGCTCGGCAAAATTCCAGAGTCCACTGTAATGCTGTTGTCATTTGTAAGCTTGTATTCACGTGACACTCCTGCTGTTTCCCGTAAGAGTCTTTCTGACTCTTTGGATGAGACTCAAATCCAATTATGTCTTCAAATAGCTGCCCAGTGGCTGTATCTGAAGAAGAAAAATCCTGCAAAATCATTTCTACACACAGTGGCTGCTATAAAACACAAAACTCCCATTCCTCTGATTTAAATTAGAATTTCCATTACTTTGTTCTCAACGTATAAATTTCCAGATTTTACCTAATACTGTGGCAGCTTTAAAATATACTTTACTTTTCTCATATGTCACCTAGGACTTACTTATGTGATCCCTAAGAAAAGGAGAGTATGTGAATGTAGCTATATATTGCATATTTGAAAGTTGCTAGGAGAATAAATCTTAAAAGTTTCTCATCACAAGAAAAAACAGTATGCACCTCTGTATGGAGAGGGATGTTAATGAGACAGGATGGTAATCGTTTCACAATATTTACAAATATCAGTTCATTATATTCTACATATGAAACTAATCTAATGTTGTATGTCAATTACATCTCAATTAAACAACAACAACAACAACAACAACAAGGAGTACGGTTGATTTGAGCACCCTTCCCATTGCTTCACTGCTCACCAGTTACCCTCCTGACTCACTCGAGCCAGCACACTGTATATCAGTGTCTCCGATGAAAAAATAACCATCCGCGGCAATATAACAATTGAGAAGGTGACTTATCCCATTTCAATTTAAAAAACTGTCTTTCACGGGCACCCGGCTGGTTCAGATGGTGAAGCCTTTGTCTTGGGCTCAGGTCAGATCTCCGGGTCCTGGGATTGAGCGTAGGGTCAGACTCTGTGCTCAGCAGGGAGTCTGCTTCTCCCTCTCCCTCTGCTGCTCCCTGGGCTCATTCTCTCTCTCTCTCTCTCTCTCTCTCTCTCTCTCCCAAATAAATAAATAAAATGTTTTACAAAAAAACTGTCTTTTAAGCAGATCACAGCTTTTCTCTGAAATACTTTTTTAAAGGCCCTGAAAGAAAACAGTTGAACGAAGCAAAAATAAAGTGTGGAAAACGGTTGTAAGAATAAGGAGGATAAAGTGTTAGTTCCTTTTCTCCAATTGTTTTAGTTCACTCCTTCATTTTCTATATCCCTACTGCCAAGCCAAACAGAAAAAACAAAAAATAAAAAATATTCCAGGAAATCTACCTCCCCAGAGCCATGTGCTCTGAAGAAACACTAAAATGTTTAGTTTTGTGCAAGAAAACATGAATGAACAAAATTTTTCAGTGCTTCTATCACAATGGCACCATGACATTGTACATCCTTGCCCTTACATCTAGAAATTCCTCTACTACCACGTCCACGAGCAAAGACGTTCCTCCTTCAGAACTCAAACATTCAGTATCTCTTCTAGAAATGAGTTCTCAACACTCCATCAGAGTTTTCCAGGGCAATAAACTGACTGTGTTCACCCCCAGATCCATATGTTAAATCCTCACACCCAATGTGATGGCATTTGGATGCAGGGCTTTTGAGAGGTGATTAGGTTTTGAAGGCAGAGCTCTCAGGAATGGAATTAGCGCCCTCATGAAAGAGGCCCCAGAGAATGACCTTGCCACTTCCAACCTGGGAAGACCCAACAAAAAGGGAGCTCTCTGTGGACCAGGAAGGTGGCCACACCAACCAACAAATCTACAGGTGCCTGGGTCACCAGAGACATGACAAAACAAATTTATTTTGTTTGTAAACCACCTAACCTAGGTATATTGTTATAGCAACCTAAACAGATTAAGACCAGCAGTGAGACTAGAACTACTCATTTGGGCATCTTCAATCATAGCATTTGTATTATTTTATTACAATAATACATTCATTGTTATCTCTCCAACTAGATTATAAACTCTTGAGTAGTTTATCTTACCCATTTTTTCTACCCTAGAGTTTTACACTATACCTGGCATGGAGTTGGTATTCCATAATTATAGAATAAATTATACCCCAAAATGCGGTGAAACCATCATAATGAGCAAATTTATATTCAACTTTTTATATATATTTTTTATTATTATTTATGATAGTCACAGAGAGAGAGAGAGAGAGAGAGAGAGAGAGAGAGGCAGAGACATAGGCAGAGGGAGAAGCAGGCTCCATGCACCGGGAGCCCGATGTGGGATTCCATCCTGGGTCTCCAGGATCTCGCCCTGGGCCAAAGGCAGGCGCCAAACTGCTGCGCCAACCAGGGATCCCTATCCCTATATTCAACTTTTTAAAAGTTTTTTTCAAAACTCATGAATTGTAAACATCTTCAAGGTCCTTTAGTTCTACCCTTTGTGTTATACACAAGAAATTTGAGGCCAAGAAAATGTACATGATTTGCTAATGGAATACTCCTGTTTGGGATTGATCTCCATTAACTACTACACCACATTTTCTTTCCCCTTGTCATTAGATTTGGAAAATCCTTAAAATAATATGGAAATTAAAATCTTTTTGTCATTTTTTAAGAAATATTTTCTCATTAAAAATGATTTTTTTGAGAGTTTACCAAGAGCAAAGTACTAAACTAATCCCTAAGAAGTGAATGAAATGAAAAAAGTATAATAATCCATTGTCCCTGAGCTCAAAGTAGTCATCATTGTGGCTGAATAAAAACTCTGCTTTGACTTGTATGCTGGTTTCTCTATAGCCATTATTGTAGTAACTAAGGGAAATTATCTGGGCATTTCTTCTTATGACATCCTTAAATCAATGTCATCATGTTTACGTGTCATAAATGACATAGCTATTTATCATTTCACATTACAGAAAAAGGGTGGAATGAAGGGGAGAAAGGAGGAAAAGACAGAGGAAGGGAGGAAGGAAAACAGTGAGTTCTTTCTTTCAAGTCTTAAAATAAAGACCTGGCAGGGCACCTGGGTGGTTCAGTTGGTGAAGCGTCTGCCTTCCGCTCAGGTCGTGATCTCATGGTCCTGGGATGAAGCCCAACATCAGGTTCCTTGCTCAGCGGGGAGTCTACTTTTCCTTCTCTCTCTGCCCCTCCCTCAGCTCGTGCTCACAGTCTCTTGCATACTCTGTCTCTCTCTCAACTAAGTAAATAAAATCTTAAAAAAAAAAAAGACCTGGCATAGAAATTTATTTGTTTTTGTTTTAACCTGTTTTTTTTTTATTTTATGTTTGTTTCCTATTTCCTGTTCCCTTACCTCTTAATTAATTAATTTTTTTCTCGTAGCAATAACAGTCGATTATATTGCTACCCGTGCTGTCAAAATTTGTATACTTTTCTCCCTATTTGGAACTTCACAGTAAATATAATTGCTTCCTCTTATCGATGTTTACTGTTGTGTTGAAGTAGCTCATTTATATGCATATTTCCTTAAATTATTTTCTTGCTTGAGATTTGGAGAGTAATTAGATTACATTAGTTTACATCGACAAATATTAATTAAAAGAATAATTATAAAATATATTGATGACAACTCTTCCCTAAGAAACTTAAGTATATTTACCATCCAACT
Organism: Canis aureus; assembly: GCF_053574225.1. NCBI lineage: Eukaryota > Metazoa > Chordata > Mammalia > Carnivora > Canidae > Canis > Canis aureus. Next base: position 45,151,994 of record NC_135637.1, read on the forward strand.
AATCATCCCAGAGAAATAACTCACTGCTTTCCAAAATCTGTAAATTATTGAGAAAAGAGGATATAAATATAATAATAGAATGGACTTGGAGAAAATCAGTTAGCATAACATAGTCAAAATGAGAAAAATAATTTAAAAGTCTATGTCTTTTGTAACAAATACATTGAAGTGCATTAAAAAACCATAAATTTTATTGAACTTTAGTGTGAAATATGAGAATGATTAACATAGGAAAATAATTTAACCAAGTTCTCTTTAAGTCACAAACATTGATTATATACATAGTAAGCCCTTTCTTTACTACATATTATGCACAAAATTAACCCTTATGGAAATATTGAAGGTCTATTAACTATTGTCATTCTTTTACAAAGTATTTAAGGGATGCCTAGGTGGCTCAGCGGTTGAGCATCTGCCTTTGGCTCAGGTTGTGATCCCAGAGTCCTGGGATGGAGTCCCACATCGGGCTCCCTGCAGGGAGTCTGCTTCTTCCTCTGCCTATGTCTGTGCCTCTCTGTCTCTCATGAATAAATAAATAAAATCTTTAAAAAAAAAGTATTTAAAATAGGTGGCTGAAAAGTTCCTTGACCATAACAGTTAAGGAACATAGAATGTAATAAAATAGATACAACTAATGTCAGTGAGAAATGGCACACTATTGCTCTTCTATACTATTCTCAAGTTCCCTTTTTCAAACAAAAAGGACAATGCCCAGGGTGAGAGGACACCCATACATGAGACGATAATGTTGCTGCATAATATACTTCATTGAAAGAGGCTTGTGTCTGTGGTCACACAACGGTCTCAGGCAATGCTGTGTTGTTCTTTTGTCCATGAAAATTCTTAAGATAAAATATAATGTTAATATTAACAAGTCAACCAGATGAGATTATTTCCTGGAATCATAGTTATGTATGATTGGTAACAACAGCATATTTTTCTTGTGTAAAAATATCACATTGATCCGGTATGACCTTAAAGAAATGGGATGAACTTTTAACAACTCTTCTACTCTGCTTCTAAATGGGCACCAACTTTTTACAGGCAGGGAAAGCTGAGAAAACTGCTCAGATTGCAGTAGTGCCCTAGTCCATGTGGCAAGGAGCAGGGAAAACAACAACCCGGAGGATTAAGAGAAGAGCTGTGGAAAACAGTGAGCTGCAGAGCCACCCCCGAAATCAGAACTGGGTCTTTTCAAGAAATAGTCTCCAACCTCAGAGTAGGAAGACTCAGCTAGATTTCAGAATTACTATGGACAAATGTCTCCTATGCAGTTTTCTTTCTTCCTTTTTTTGAATGGATATGTCTCTCGTGATTATACTGCCCTGGGTGTATGTGGTATTAACAAGCTTGTCCATAGGTCTCTGGATTAAGAAGAACACAT